>NC_083702.1:36892500-37200228 GCF_033118175.1 Dama dama
GCTACACTGCTTATGCGTAGCCTTTATCTTCCCCATAAGCCTTGTTTAGCTGAGTGGTTTTGATACTCAAAGCTCTCCAGTCCTGTGGACTGACTGTGTATTCCAGGAATTTATGGTGGAATTTTCTGGCAGATCATTGTGATAAACTGTGACACATTGTGCAGTCTGCTAATAAAACTACCCATCCCTGCAGGAAGTGGAATTTAGAGCTGGTTAGGGTTTCCCTGATAGCTTAGTTGGGAAAGAATCTGCCTGCAATGCAGGAGACCCTGGTTTGATTCCTGGATCAGGAAGATCCCTTGGAGAAGGGATAGGTTACCCACTCCAGTATTCTTGGGCTCTCTGGTAGCTCAGATGGTAAAGAATCCACCTGCAATGCAGGAGACCTGGGTTTGATCCCTGGGTTGGGAAGATCCCCTGGAGGAGGACATGGCAACCCCTTCCAGTATTCTTGCCTGGAGAATCCTCATGGACAGAGGTGCCTGGAGGGCTACACTCCAGTTTAGTTCAGTTCAGTTGCTCAGTCGTGTCCGACTCTTTGTAACTCCATTTACTGGCCATTTACAGGGAGGCATTCTAGGCCTCCCTGTCCATCACCAACTCCCAGAGTTTACTCAAACTCATGTCCATTGAGTTGGTGATGCCATCCAACCATCTTATCCTCTGTCATCCCCTTCTCCTCCTGCTTTCAATCTTTCCCAGCATCAGGGTCTTTTCATAAGAGTCAGTTCTTTGCGTCAAGTGGCCAAAGTATTGGAGTCCTTCCAATGAATATTCAGGACTGATTTCCTTTAGGATGGACTGGTTGGATCTCCTTGCAGTCCAAGGGACTCTCAAGAGTCTTCTCCAATACTACAGTTCAAAAGCATCAATTCTTCGGTGCTCAGCTTTCTTTATAGTCCAACTCTCACATCCATATATGACTACTGGGAAAATCACAGCCTTGACTAGACAGACCTTTGTTGGCAAAGTACTGTCTCTGCTCTTTAATATGCTGTCTAGGTTTGTTATAACTTTTCTTCCAAGGAGCAAGAGTCTTTTAATTTCGTGGCTGCAGTCACCATCTGCAGTGATTTTGGAGCCCAAAAAAATAAGGTCTGACACTGTTTCCACTGTCTTCCCATCTATTTCCCATGAAGTGATGGGACCAGATGCCATGATCTTAGTTTTCTGAATGTTGAGCTTTAAGTCAACTTTTTCACTCTCCTCTTTCACTTTCATCAAGAGGCTCTTTAGTTCTTCTTCCCTTTCTGCCATTAGGGTGGTGTCATCTGCATATGTGAGGTTATTGATATTCTCCCGGCAATCTTCATTCCAACTTGTGCTTCCTCCAGCTCAGCGTTTCTCATGATGTACTCTGCATATAAGTTAAATAAGCACAGTGACAGTATACAGCCCTGACGTACACCTTTTCCTAATTGGAACCAGTCTGTTGTTCCATGTCCAGTTCTAACTGTTGCTTCCTGACCTGCATACAGGTTTCTCAAGAGGCAGGTCAGGTGGTCTGGTATTCCCATCTCTTTCAGAATTTTCCACAGTTTGTGGTGATCCATGCAGTCAAAGGCTTCGGCATTAGTCAATAAAGCAGAAATAGATGTTTTTCTGGAACTCTCTTGGTTTTTCGATGATCCAGCGGATGTTGGCAATTTGATCTCTGGTTTCTCTACCTTTTCTAAAACCAGCTTGAACATCTGGAAGTTCATGGTTCACGTATTGCTTAAGCCTGGCTTGGAGAATTTTGAGCATTACTTTGCTAGCATGTGAGATGAGTGCAGTTGTGTGGAAGAGAAGCAAAAAGCAAAGGACAAAAAGAAAGATATACCCATTTGAATGCAGAGTTCCAAAGAATAGCAAGGAGAGAGAAAGCCTTCCTCAGTGGTCAGTGGAAAGAAATAGAGGAAAACAATAGAATGGGAAAGACTAAGATCTCGTCAAGAAAATTAGAGATACCAAGGGAACATTTCATCCAAAGATGGACTCAATAAAGGACAGAAATGGTATGGACCTAACAGAAGCAGAAGATATTAAGAAGAGGTGGCAATAATACACAGAAGAACTATACAGAAAAGATCTTTACGACCCAGATAATCACGATGGTGTGATCACTCACCTAGAGCCAGACTTTCTGGAATGTGAAGTCAAGTGGGCCTTAGGCAGCATCACTACGAACAAAGCTAGTGGAGGTGATAGAATTCCAGTTGAGCTATTTCGAATCTTAAAAGACGATGCTGTGAAAATACTGCACTCAATATGCCTGCAAATTCAGAAAATGCAGCAGTGGTCACAGGACTGGAAAAGGTTAGTTTTCATTCCAGTCCCTAAAAAAGGCTACAGTCCGTGGGGTTACAAAGAATCGGACACAAGTGAGTAGCAAAGCACAGATACTGCATGGCGTCATCATCATCTCTCACAACGCGGAAGGAGACCAGGGTCAACAGTCTTTTCTGACTTTGTGTGAAAGGTCCAAGTAATCTTTACTACTAAGATGAAGTAGAATATTATAAAATTTCTACTAAATAAGAAATGTATGTATATATTAGTAAAGGTATCAGCCGTCTTAGCTCTCATTTACAGTGGTCCCCAACCTCCTTGGCACCAGGATCGGGTTTTGTGGAAGACAATTGTTCCATGGACCAGGGGCGGTGGCGGATGGTTTCAGGATGATTCAAGTGCATTACATTTATTGTGCACTTCATTTCTATTATTATTATTACATCAGGTACACTTCAGATCATCAGGCATTAGATCCTGGAGGTTTGGGACCCCTGCTTTAAAAACAGGTTTCTACCCCAGAAGTTGTGTATCTGGCTGGTTTCTTTTTATTTACAGAAACTTGAGCTATTGACTTATCCCCAAATAGAGAGAGGCCTGTGGCAATTGTGAAGAGTCAGAGCTAGATCTGTAGCTTCTGAAGGGTAGTGAAGAATTTTTGAGTTGTTTTTTGAGTGCTATTTTTAGGTCTAGAATGTTTTTTAAAATGTTTATCGGTTGAGCAGAAGGAAACAGATGAATGCAAAAGTCTGAAGATATGAGGGAATGAGGAAGTGAATGTGAAAAGGTTGGAATGTCACTGAGAACATGGTGGAGAGTTTTCCCATGACAGAAGGAGACAGGCAGATGATTGTATATAGAAACATTAGATCGAGGAGAGTGCCCTGGGATTCTCAGCAAGGTGGGATATGAGGGAATCTACTGAGATTAAGGGTAGAGAGGAATAGGAATGGAGAGTTTGGTAGGAATTTTGAGAGATAGCCATTATGAGAAATGTGATAGGGCAGGAAATAGTGATAAAGGATCATTGAGTAACATTAAGGGCCCTGCTGAGATTAGATAGTAGGCATTTGAAGTGGAGCCAACCTAGCTTCCTCTAACAGATCAGTAGAATGAAATCAAGACACAGCTGGGCATTTCATAAAGAGAAATACATTTTTAATGCTCTATCACTATTTGGCCGAAGGCAGAACTTGAAAGCATCCTGAGATTAAGACATTCAATACACATGGTTTAAACAGCAAAAATGTAAAAAGTATTACTTTTACATATTAAAGTAGTTTAATACTTGATCAAATATACAAACACTATATATTTTAGATTATGTAAAAATAGTATATTTTGTTGAATACATAGTAAAAAAGTATATTTTTATATTTATAAAAGTATATTATTCCTTTGCTTTGTTTTTAAGCTCAGGCAGTCACTAGGTTGAGTCAGTTCAGTTCAGTCGCTCAGTCGTGTCCGACTCTTTGCGACCCCATGAATCACAGCACGCCAGGCCTCCCTGTCCATCACCAACTCCCGGAGTCCACCCAAACCCATGTCCATTGAGTTGGTGATGCCATTCTTTGTCATCCCCTTCTCCTCCTGCCCTCAATCTTTTCCAGCATCAGGGTCTTTTCCAGTGAGTCAGCTCTTCGAATCACTAGGTTAAGTAGAATGCCCTAGTTTGGGATTACCTCTTGAAAATAAGACCAGTGCTATAGTTGGCTAAGGAAAATGTATGTGTCTGGCAGGTGGGCTCACCTAACCAGGTGCATGAGATGGACTTTATTGGAAAGCAAAGGTAGCAGTTGGGGATTGTCACTGGAATGAAAGTTCCTCAGTGCCTAGTACAATTCCTGGTACATGATGGGTGAATGACCAGTATCCTTTCAATAAGTGTATATATGTGTGTATGAATGAATGGATGGATTAACCATGTCATTTTGAAGTAGTAGTTCTACTAGATAAAGTATAGAGAATCTTGATTATATTGCTTATTTGGTAACCCTACCCTAGGCATTCAACTTATTGCTATACTGAAAGCAAGCTTTCAGATTCCTGTTGAGACAGTTCATCATATTTTATTTGTTCCACTTTTCTTCTCTGTCTCCCTATTCCCTCTCTCCTGAAAGTTGTTGGATTGCCTGAACTTTTATTACAATGAAAACAAAAATCTGGGTTGACTGTGATAATCTCGAGGTGTGAGATGGGTAGGGGGCGGGTGGAAGGGAGGTTCAAGAGAGGGGGGACATATGTATAGTCATGGCTGATTCATGTTGTTGTATGGCAAAAACCAATACAATATTGTAAAGCAGTTATCCTCCAATTAAAAGTAAATTTAAAAAAACTCTGCTGATGATCTGAAACATATTGCAAGCGAGTTCTTTACAGTGAACAACCAGGGAAGCCAGAGTGAAGAAGAGCTCATCAAATCCTAAAAGCCCTAAGCCTGTCCTGAAAGCCACAGGGAGCCACTGCAAGCCTCTGAGCTGTTCATCATACAGTCCCACCCGTGTTAGTGGTTGGCCAAACAAGTCCATTAATGTACTGCTCTTTAATATGTAATACTCTGTAGCACATTTGTGGTGATTAATGAATAATTTTGTGTTGATGGATGTTTGATAGTGACTGGTTGTTCATCTATTTATCAAACCTTTATTGAATACAGGGCTTCCCTGTGGTTCAACTGGTAAAGAACCCACCTGCAATGTGGGAGACCTGGGTTCAATCCCTGGGTTGGGAAGATCCCCTGGAGAAGGGAAAGGCTACCCACTCCAGTGTCCTGGCCTGGAGAATTCCATGGACTGTATAGTCCTTGAGGTGGCAAAAAGTTGGACACAACTGAGTGACTTTGACTCACTTCACTTTCACTTGTATTGAATACATGATCTGAGCTAAGCTTGGTATAGAAGCTTATTATTAAGAGCAGGACCTTAATTCTTTTTAATATAGCATTTTATTTATTTATTGGCCATACTGTGCAGCATGCAGGATCTTAATTCCCTGGTCAGGGATCAGACCCATGTCCCCTGCAAGAAGAAGCATGAAGTCTTAACTACTGGACCTCCAAGTAAGTCCCAGGACCTTTTTTTTTAAAAAAAAAAAAAAATTCAGTCTGGCAGAAACAGCATTTCACGGACCTAATCAAGTGAGTCCAACTATCAAAGACATCTTTTTTTTTTTTTTTAGCCAAGTGCAGTGTCTTGTCAAGATAACCAGTGGTCCATATAGTACCTGGTTATAGAGGTTTAAAAACAAAAGAGTGTTATGGGAGTGCTTGATGCTGAGGTGTGGGTTTTCCTTGGGCAATCTGCCATGATGCACAGCTTTCATGTACAAGATCTGGCTATTTCATTAGGCTTTAGTGTAAAGGATGGTGGGGATGACTGTTGATGAATGATCATTTTATAGTTCTTGCTTCCTTCCTTTAGTAGATGGAAGTACTACTTGTCATGCTTGGTTTGGGAGCAAGTGGTTCACCTCAGTAAAAGGCAATCCATCTCTCTATGGATTAGGCCACTGACTTGGGTTCTTTATTTTTCCTAAACGTATCAAATTCTATTCGCTTTTCCATCAAAATAAACACAAGGTGTTAGGAAAGTTGTTACCTTGTTAGAGTGTGTGTTACCTAGGTGTGTATACTCCTTAGAACTCATCAAATTGTGAAGTTAAGCCCTGTGCCTTTCACTCTATGTAAATTGCCCTTTGGGCTTCCCTAGTGGCCCAGTGGTGAAGAACCTGCCTGCCAATGAAGGAGACACAGGTTTGATCCCTGGGTTGGGAAAATTCCTTGGAGAACGAAATGCCAATCCTCTCCAGTATTCTTGTCTTGGAAATCTCATGGACAGAGGAGCCTGGGGGGCTACTGTCCATGGGGTCACACAAGAGTTGGACATGACTTAGTGACTAAACAACAACAACAAAATTCCACTTCTCGATTCCCCTCTTCCCACCTGGGCCTCAAATACCAAATACATGAAACTCTCCTTCCTCAGGGCCTTCACACTGGCTGGTGTTGCAGCTTAGAAGTTCTTCCTATATATTCCCATGAATTTATCTTTCACCTCTTCAGGGCTTGGTTCAACATCATTCTATCAGTGGGGTCTTCCCTGATTATCATATTAAAATGGTAGCTTCGTCTCAAGTCTCTTTCTGCACAAAGAGCCAGCAGGATGTGCAATTAAGGTCATGGGCTCTGGTTTCAAGTCTGTTTTCCAGCTGTATGACTCAGGTACCCTTTCTGTGCCTCAGTTTTACCACCTATCACGTAGAGATGAGGGCCCTCCCTGGTTGTCCAGAGCTTAAGAATCTGCGTCTCTGTGCAGGGGATGGAGGTTCAGTCCCTGATGGGAGAACTAAGATCCCACATGCCATGGTGCAACTAAGCCCACATACCACAACTAGAGAAGCCTGTATGCTGCAGCTTCAGAAAGCCCTCATATTGCAGTGAAGACCCAGAACAGCTAAACAAAAACAAGAGAGATGAATCTCATGTCAGTAGGGTTGTGAAAGATTAATGTATTCATACATTAAAAGCATGTAAAACAGTCCCTGATATGTTGTAAGCTAATGTGATCTTACCTGCTTTGTTTTACCCATATTTTTTTATCATCATCTGAGTTACTATAGAGTTCAACCACTTATTTGTTAATGGTTTCTTGCCATTAGAATGTATGCCTCCTCAGAGCACCAACTTTTTATTTACTTTTTTTCTTTCTCCATTTTCTTTCTTTTTCTTCACTGCTGTACCCTCCTCCCTTAGAATAGTGCCTGATATATTATGTGTGTGTGAGTCCACAGTCGTGTCTGACTCTTTGCAACCCCTGGACCGTAACCCACCAGAAGGCTCTGTCCATGGGATTCTCCAAGGCGAGAATGCTATAGTGGGTTGCCATTTCCTGCTCCAGGGGATCTTCTGACCCAGGGATCAAGCCCTCATCTCCTGTGTCTCCTGCATTGGCAGGTGGATTCTTTACCACCGAGCCACCTGGAAAGTCCTCTGATATATTATATGTTGTCAGTAAATATTGTTCTATTAATGAGAAAATGTGCAAATAGGAAAGGGGTTGGGGCAGAGGTCCGCTAACTTTTCCTGTAGAAAGGCCGGCTGGTAAATATTTTAGGCTTTGTGTTTATAGCCGTTCAAATCTGCTGTTGTAGCATGAAAGTGCCCTAAAGGATTACAGAAACAAATGAGTGTGACTGTGTTCAGGGAACTTTATTTACAAAAGCAGGCAGAGGGCCAGATTTGGCTTATGGGCTATAGTTTGCTAACCCGTGGGCTGGGAAATAAATTTTGGCTTTGCTTTTATTTATTTGTTATCTATCTATCTGCCCTGGGTCTTAGTTGCAGCACGTGGGATCTTTAGTTGTGGCGTGTGGAGTCTAGTTTCCCGAACAGAGATCAAACCTGGGCCGCCTGCATTGGGAGTGTTGCTTTCCTCATTTTCATCATCCCTCCCTTAAGCAAATCTCCCACTGCAGCGATTAGTGCTAGTCACACAACCCTGAAGTATTAGTAATTTGAAAAGCATTATATTACCTCTTATTACTTGGCTCAGTTCAGTTCATTTGCTCAGTCATTCTCCAGCTCTTTGTGACCCCATGTACTGCAGCACGCCAGGCTTCCCTGTTCGTCGCCAGCTCCCGGAGCTGGCTCAAACTTATGTCCGTTGAGTCGGTGATGCCATTCAACTATCTCATCCTCTCTTGTCCCCTTCTTGTGCCTTCAATCTTTGATCAATTACTTGGCTCAGTCTTCATTAATTGTACACAGTTTCCACATGTCTTATGTTTTTAAAACTTCTAATTTTGTATTGGGGTAATCTCTTAACAGTGAATAACAGTGTTGAGAATATATTTTATACTTTCAACTGTGTAATTTCAGGGCTCTGGTTTTCAGTTTTTTTTCTACAACAGCTGGAGACATATCTGTACTGCCGATTATGGCCAGAGCCGTGTATGCTATAAAGGAAAAAAATGATGACATTCTATTCTTCATACAGCTAAGAATGTAACTGCCACTCAGTTGAAATAGAAAAACAATAGAAATTACCTATTAGACAAACAGTTTAGTTTTTAAAATTATTATAGTCTTGTTTGTGTATAAAACTATTCCCTAGCCCATAATTTTTATCACTCTTCCTGGTATGCTGGCAAGATTCTTCCACTTTAAAATTTAAAAAAAAAAAAAAAAAATTTTTTTTTTTTTAGCTGTGTTGTTTGAAATGACAGTCTGTGAAATCTTAGTGAAAAATATAATAGCTTTTATTGCTTTATTAAAACAGAGATGATCAGGATACATTCTCTGTGGCTGTGATGCTTTGTAATTAGACATGTAAGTGGTTCCTTACAGGTGTACATTGGAGATACTGTGAGTTCAGTTCCAAACCATTGCATTAGAGCAAATATCGAAATAAAGTGAGTCACAGAAATTTTTTTGTCTCCCAGTGCATATGAAAATTATGTTTACACTATGTTGTAGTGTAGTAGACTATAGTCTAAGTGTGTAGGAGCATTTTGTCTAAAAAAAAAATGTACATACATTAAGAAGCACTTTATTGCTAACAGTGCTGTCATCCAAGCCTTCCAGCAAATCATCATGTTTGTACTGGTGGAGGGTCTTGCCTCAGTGAGATGTTGATGGGTGCTGACTGATCAGGTGGTAGATGGTAAAGGTCGGGGTGGCTGTGGCAATTTCTTAAAATAAGACAACAGTGAAGTTTGCCTCATCAATTGTCTCTTCTTTCCGTAAATGGTTTCTCTATACCATGCAATACTGTTTGATAACATGTTAACCTCAGTAGAATCCTTTTTGAAATTGAAGTCAATCCTCTCAAACCCTGCCACTGCTTTATCAACTCAGTTTATGTAATATTCTCAATACTTTGTTGTCATTTCAACAATATCCACAGCATCTTTACCAGGAGCAGAGTCTATCTCAAAAAGCCACTTATTTGCGCATCTATAAGAAGCAGCTCCTTAACTCTTCATGTTTTATCATGAGATTGCAGCAATTTAATCATATCTTCAGGTTCTACTTCTGATTCTGGTTCTCTTTCTGTTTCTACCACATCTGCAGTGACTTCCTGCACTAAGTCTTGAATCCCTCAAAGTCATCCAGGAGGATTGGAATCAGCTTCTTCCAAACTCTTCTGAATGTTGATGTTTTGACCTCTTTCCATGAATTATGAATATTCTTAATGGCATCTAGAATGGTGAATATCTCCAGAAGGTTTTCAATTTAATTTGCCCAGATCCATCCCAGAAACCACTGTCTGTGGTAGCTTTATAAGCTTATGAAATGTGTTTCTTAAATAATAAGGCTTGAAAGTCAAAATGACTCCTTGATGCGTGGGCTGCAGAATGGATGCTGTGTTATGGAAGCAACATTAATCTCATTGTACATCTCCATCAGAACTCTTGGGTGACCAGGTATGCTGTCAAGGAAGAGTAATATTTTGAAAGGAATCTTTTTCTCGAGAATGGGCTGAAGAATGGATCTCAAGAATGGGCTTAGAATATTCGGTGCAACATGCTGTAAATAAATGTGCTGTCATCTAGACTTTGTTGTACTATTGATAAAGCATAGGCAGAGCTGACTTAGCATAATTCTGAAGGACCCTAGGACTTTCAGAATGGTAAATGAACATTAGCCTACACTTAACAGTCACCAGCTGCTTTAGCTCCTAGTAAGAAAGTCTTCTGAAGCTTTGAAGCCAGGCGTTGGCTGCTTTTCTCTATCTCTGAAAATCTTAAATGCCATCTTTTTCTAATAGAAAGCTGTTTCATCTTCATTAGTGTTGTGTAGTGTAGCCACTTTCATTAATGATCAGAGCTGGATCTTCTGGATAAAACTTGCTGCGGCTTCTCCATCAGCACGTGCTGCTTCACCTTGCACTGGTATGTTACAGAAAGGGCTTCTTTCCTTCAACCTCTGCAGCTTCAGACTGAAATTCTGCAGCTTCCTCACCTCTCAGCCTTCGTAGAACTGAAGAGAGTTAGGACCTTGCTCTGTCAGGCTTTGGCTTAAGGAAATGTGGCTGGTTTGATCTTCTATCCAGACCACTGCAGCTTCCTCCGTATCAGTCAGCAATAGGGCTCTTTCACTTTCTTATCATTCGTGTGTACACTGAAGTAGCACTTTTAATTTCCTTCAGGAAGTTTTCCTTTGCATTCACAGCTTGGCTGTTTGTCACAAGAGGCCTCGCTTCCAGCTTATCTTGGCTCTCAACATGCCTTCCTCACTGAGCTTAATCATTTCTTGCCTTTGATTTAAAGTGAGAGATATGTGACTCTTCTTTTTGTGAACATTTAGAGGTCACTGTAGTTATTAACTGGCCTGATTCCAATATTGTTGTGTCTTAGGAAATAGGGAGCCTTAAGGAGGAGAGAGAGATGGGGAAAGGCCCGTCGGTGGAGCAGTCAGAATACACACAACAGTTGTCAGCTATGTTTTCCATGTTACACGGATGCAGTTCATGGTGCCCCAAAGCAAGTCTGATAGCAACGTTCGGGCCACTGTGAAAAGATTTGAAATATTGCTAGAATTACCAGAATGTTACACAGACTCGTGAAATGAGCAAATGCTGTTGGAAAAATGGTGCTGATAGACTTGCTCTTCGCAGAGGTGCCACAGACCTTCAGTCTGTAAAAAAACACAAAGCTGTTGCTACCTGTGAAGCGCAATAGAAGTGAAGCAAGTTAAAGAGGCATGCCTGTGTATGCCTGCCATTGATGTTACTTTAACACAAATGTGTTTTTTGTTTCACTTCTTCTGAATTTAGCCATATAGCATCGTTGTCAGTGCTAACACTTTTCTACTTTCCATTTAGTTATTTTAACCATTTGACGTGTTTGGAAGGAGAACAAACCTGAACTATTCTCCCTACTTGTTGGAGTCCTCTTGCAAATGTGTCACTACTTCTGTGTGTGCTCTGCGGCCACAGTTCTTATTTAAAGTCCTGTGTGCACACCTGTCCCCCAGACCCCCACCCAGTGTGTCCTTCATAGCAGTGCTTCTCCAGCCATCTCTGGTGAAGATGAAGGTTGTTTTTGTTTGTTTGTTTTTTTCTTATTTCCAGTCCATCATGGATTGATTCTTTTTTTTTTTTTTGTAAAATTCAGTTTGAAAATAATTGGGTTTAGCAGCAAAATTATCATGAAATTGGAAATCACAGCAAGATCATGTTGCTATAAAATTTCTGAATACTTACTCTGAATTTCTGTACTTACAATAGACCAGTAACTGTTGGTGAACTAGCACCAGTTCATAGACCATGTTTTAAATAGCAGCACTTAGGAGAGAGAGGGGCTTCACTGGTGGCTCAGAAGGTAAAGAATCTACCTGCAAAGAGAAAGAAGTAATTTTCAAATGTTTTTGACCCAATGTAAGATATACTATCTTATCTCATGATGCAGTACATATGCATGTATGTCCACACACACACACACACACACACACACACACACACACAAACCACTGGAATGTCAGCTCCCTAAAGGCAGAGTGATTTTTCTTCTTGCTTCTCTTTTCCACTATTCTATTTCTAGGCCATGCACATGGTAGGCCTTCCATCAGTATTTGTTACAGGCAGGTATATATATAAAACAAAATCAAAAGTTTCACAAAATTATACATTTACTTCTTGTGAGACATTTTGATGTCTTCTATTTTATTAGAATAAATGTCGATGATAAGACTAAACTTTTTCACTACCTTTTAGTCTGAGGGTTTATAACACACTTCTTCAGAGGCTGCTCACGTATAGGCCCCTTGTCCATCCCCTCCCTTTTGGAGCTTTGAGTAGCTGTTACCCATCCCTACCCTCCTCAGGAGTATGAGTCTGGGTCTCATGTACCCCAGAGCTGCTTTCCTCTGAGCCAGCTGAGGCTAGGTTGGTAGACCTGGGTGGGAAAATAGGAGAGAGATGAGTCACGAGGTTATAAGACCTAAAATGAAGAGATTAGAGTGGGTGAAAAAATTAGAAGTTGAAACCTGCTCAGGCCCCAAATAGTTCTCCATCATACAGGGAACAAAGTTTATAGACTTAAAGGAATAACATCATTCCACAGTAGCACAGTAAACTTGGTTCATCTACCTCCTGAAAAGCATGAACATTCATTTTGTGAGATTGTAATTAACAAGGGTGATAGTAGTGATCAAATTTATCAAGACTTATCTTAAAAGTTAAAGTGGGAAGATAGTTTTCTGGCCTGTGCAGCTCAGAAGAAGCTCGCACTATTCCCCAAACCGGGGAGCCTAGGAGCAAGGCTAGTTCTGACCTGACAGTGTGCATGTTTGGGGGGCCCCTGGGTATGCGCATTTGTGCTGCAAGCATTTGATGTCCATCACTTGCAACCCTGGGGATGCAGAGATCAGGAATACAGTCTCTGTAATCAAGGAGCTCACAGTGCAGTCACGGAGACAGATGCTGTAAAATTAGGGCTCTTGTGACGTCATCCTGGTAGGATGTTCCTGGTGGGCTCAAGAAGGCCTTGGAGGAAAGGATGCTTGAGCTGTCTTGACAGTATGTGCCTCAGAGTATAGAAGGGGTGGTTCAAGGAGAGAGGTGACAATACAGAGATAAGAGAGCAGGGTGTGTCCAGAGCAGGGTATGCTGTGCAGAGAGGCAGGCAGGAGTGGGTGTCCTGGAGGTGGTATATAATGTGGACTGGAAGCAAATGAGAGGTTAAGGTTGGTGATCCTGGTCAAAGCTGGTGGTCCTAGTCAGGGCATAATAGCTATTTGATAAGCGCCTGTTGAATGAATGAGAAGTATACTTAGGTTTTGGACTTAAATCTCTCTTCTTGAGTGACAATGGACAAATCCATGATTTAGTGCAGTCATCATAATAGCTAATAGGGGTAGAGTGATGAGATAGATAGCATCGTCAACTCAATGGACACAAATTTGAGCAAACTCCAGGAGATCATGGAGGACAGAGGAGCCTGGCGGGCCACAGTCAACGGGGTGGAAAGAGTCAGACATGACTGAGTGAACAGCAGCAGCAGCAGAGAGAAATAGGACATCCTTTCAGTTTATCACAGGATCTTCAGATTTACGGACATCTAATACACGTTAGTTTTTCAAATAGCAGCAGTGTCCTTTTATGCAAGAAGTGAAAGATCTTGGCTTATTGTAATGAACTTTTGAAATCATCTCCCTTCTTGTTATCATTCCTAAATATTGATAGCAAAGAGCCAGAGCATTCGTTTCCTTTAATTTTGTCCTGTTTTCCTTGCTGCTTTGTTTTTTTGAGTACTTAACCATTTTTCATGGCTCTTCATTTTACTGAACACGAGAGTAATTTTTTTCTAACACGCAGTCGTTAACATGCCCTCTTTTGTGCTTTGCCGTACCTCTCTCTGTGAGAGGCTGTTCCATTTTCTGAGTATGTGTTTGTGTTTGTGCAGGTGGTTAACATAACATGTACTTTCTTATTTCATTTGTAAATATTTGGTGAGCTCTTGGTATGCTTGAGGTTATGCTAGAAAAATAAAATATTTAAGCCAATTATATCAGGGTCAAGGGTGTTAGAAAATCCTATTGTCTGAAGACATGGGTGAAAAAGTTTAAATATTTTATTATGGAAAATCTCAAATATACGAAAAAGTAGATAAAATAGTATAGTGTTACCCTATGTACTTATCACCCATCTTCAACAATTATCAAGTCATGACTAATCTTGTGTCATCTATATCTTTACCCTTTATTCCCTTCTTTTCATTTTATTTATTTATTTTAGTTTTATCTTAATTTTTTGGTTGTGCTTTGCAGCATACGGGATCTTAGTTCCCCAACGAGGGATCAAACCCATACCCCCTGCATTGGGAGTACAGAGTCTTATTATTGGACCACCAGGGAAGTTCTCCTTCATTATTTTAAGGCAAATTCCGGATGTCATATCATTTCATCCATGAATATTTGGTCATCCCTAATGTGCCATAAACACTAAAATAATTCCTTAATATCGCCAAATACACAATGTTCATATTTCCAGTTCTGTCATCAATATTATACTTACTTTTACAGTTTGACCAGACTTTTTACATGTGTGTTGTAACATTGACATCAGCCCCACTGCCAACATCTCTGCTGTTCTCAGATGTTTCCTGCCCCTCAACCCCTACTTCTTACCCTGCTGCCCTTTTCAGGTGATTCTGAATTCATTTTCTAGGGATGTTAGAGCAGACTGGAGGTGAGAGGATTTGGACTAATAATACAGTGTGGAGGAGGAAATATGTGATAATGTATACACAGCAGAGAGCCAGAAAACAAGGATTCTGTGAGTCTTAAAAGTTGTAGGTATAACAGCTTAGTAGTTGAAGTTTAAAGGGAGAGATTTTACTGGTTAAAACCTGAGTTGCCTCTTCAGAGCTGTTGTTTTTCAGATCAAAAGTAGAAGCAGGAGGCGGGGAGAGGAGCTCTGCCCTTGTTTAGCTTGGTAGCCTGTCCCCAGCCCGTCTGGGTGGGGCTTGGTGTTCCAGGAGGAAAGAGGAGTGCTTGTGCTCTGGCACAGTGACTGAGTGGGCATCAGAATCACGTGGCAGCTCACGCAAACCTTGCTCCTAGAGTTCAGATTCAGTAGATCTTGGCCAAGGATGTACATCTGAACCAGCTCACGGCTGATACTGTGCCACTGCTGGGCAGTCCCCACACCTTGAGAACCACTCAGCAGTCCTTCCTAGTCCAATTTTTAAGACATTTCTTTGCTAAGGTTGTATTGCTACCTGCATGGGAAATCATCTTGTAATTGATTGACATCCCTCGTGAGCATCTTGGGGGAAAAAATTGATGAGAGATCTTGGGTAATTTACATGAAACTATATTGTTTTCATAATGGCCACATAATAACATGGTGCTCCACCAGCCTAGTTGAATGTGTGTAAACATTCTCTCGTTCACTGAAGGGATTCTTCTTCTTTTTTTTTTTTTTTATATTTTGCTGTATTTCTTTTCTTTTTTTTTTTTTATTCTTTTTTTTTTTTCCAGTGGGTTTTGTCATACATTGATATGAATCAGCCATGGATTTACATGTATTCCCAATCCCGATCCCCGCTCCCACCTCCCTCTCCACCCGATTCCTCTGGGTCTTCCCAGTGCACCAGGCCGGAGCACTTGTCTCATGCATCCCACCTGGGCTGGTGATCTGTTTCACCATAGATAGTATACATGCTGTTCTTTTGAAATATCCCACCCTCACATTCTCCCACAAAGTTCAAAAGTCTGTTCTGTATTTCTGTGTCTCTTTTTCTGTTTTGCATATAGGGTTATCGTTATTACCTTTCTAAATTCCATATACATGTGTTAGTATGCTGTAATGTTCTTTATCTTTCTGGCTTACTTCACTCTGTATAATGGGCTCCAGCTTCATCCATCTCATTAGGACTGGTTCAAATGAATTCTTTTTAATGGCTGAGTAATATTCCATGGTGTATATGTACCACAGCTTCCTTATCCATTCATCTGCTGATGGGCATCTAGGTTGCTTCCATGTCCTGGCTATTATAAACAGTGCTGCGATGAACATTGGGGTGCACGTGTCTCTTTCAGATCTGGTTTCCTCAGTGTGTATGCCCAGAAGTGGGATTGCTGGGTCATATGGCAGTTCTCTTTCCAGTTTTTTAAGAAATCTCCACACTGTTTTCCATAGCGGCTGTACTAGTTTGCATTCCCACCAACAGTGTAAGAGGACTCTACTACAAAGCCACAGTCATCAAGACAGTATGGTACTGGCACAAAGACAGAAATATAGATGAATGGAACAGAATAGAAAGCCCAAAGATAAATCCACGAACCTATGGACACCTTATCTTTGACAAAGGAGGCAAGGATATACAATGGAAAAAAGACAACCTCTTTAACAAGTGGTGCTGGGAAAACTGGTCAACCACTTGTAAAAGAATGAAACTAGAACACTTTCTAACACCATACACAAAAATAAACTCAAAATGGATTAAAGATCTAAATGTAAGACCAGAAACTATAAAACTCCTAGAGGAGAACATAGGCAAAACACTCTCCGTCATAAATCACAGCAAGATCCTCTATGACCCACCTCCCAGAATATTGGAAATAAAAGCAAAACTAAACAAATGGGACCTAATGAAACTTAAAAGCTTTTGTACTACAAAGGAAACTATAAGTAAGGTGAAAAGACAGCCCTCAGATTGGGAGAAAATAATAGCAAATGAAGAAACAGACAAAGGGATTTCTTCTTTTAAGTGTCCTTAGTATCTATCTCTGGGCACAGAGTTCAAAGTTCTCTTTCAAACTTAAAACATTTTACCTAAGGAAAGCTGAGAAAGTTAGGACAAATGTCATTCTCACCAAAGTTTAGAAACAGATTCTGTAGTTTTCTTACAGTCTTTCTTTCATACTTCATGGAGAGACTGCATAGCTCTTCTGACCTAAAATATCAGTTAGTCAACAACCCTGTAAAAGTTGTGGTTTTCTGCCAACCTTTAAGCCACCACACCCATTGCTGGAACTTTCCCTGATATTTTACCTTACTCAAATCTCTAAATGGGTCCTGACCAAGCTTGAAATACACCCAAAATATTTCTTCATTGGTATTCCTTTACCATTACTGTAAAATATGAATGTTACCTCCAGGAGCTTGCTTTTCCAAAACTTTTCTGAACTTCTTTTCTTTAAGCCATTAGAATAGGAAACTACTAGACTGAGGACTCCTTAAAGCAGAACTGATCTCTGTTTACATCACCCAATAGTAAGGGCTTTCTCCAGTTTGAACTATGACCTTGAACCCAAACCACACTCTTTTGTTGTTGGTAATTGTATTTTCTGGTGCCTTTTCCTTCAAAAAGTCATTCAAATAAGTGTATATTAGCTATTTAGAATCCAGGGAATTATTAGATGTTAAAGTTTTTATTTTCGAAGTGGTTTTGTGTGTCCAAAAGATGAAGTTGTGATCAGCAGGTTTTTGGGTAAGGAAAGAGTCCGAATATAGGAAGCTGGATAGTCTGAGTTTAATTTTAGACTTCAGGTGCATATAATTGGATTATTCATTATTCTTTATTCATGATATATTATCATATAAGGCCTGCATATCCTACTTACATTCTTTCATTTATTTGGTTCATTTAAAAATATTGTTTCTAAAAAATAAAAAATAAAAATATTGTTTCATTTCTAGTTTATAACAGCCGTCTTCAACCCTAATTTTAAAAATTTGAGGTGAAGCTTACATACAGGGAAATGAACACATCTTAAATGTACAGTTGGAGGAGTTTTGACAAATGTATAAGCTTGTATATATCCATCAAGATATTGAACAGAAAGTTCCCAGAATATCCTTGAATCATTTACCACTTCCTGCAAGTAATTATTGTTCTACTTTCTATCACCATAGATTACCTATTTTTGAATTTGCATAAAAGGAATCACACAATACATAGTCCTTTATGTCTGACTTCTTTTGCTCCAAATAATGTTATATTTATTAGTCTTTTTCACTGTGGAGGAATATTCCATTGTATTGCAGTAATATTCTATTGTATTAAGTATGTGAAGATGCCCAGGAGAATCTTCCTCTCAGAAATGTTTCTGAGAATATAGGAAAATCTTGATATAGCATGAGATTTTCTGAAGCCTTTTATTTAAGTTTTCTATTTTTTAAAATACTTTGACTCAGGCATAAAAATTGACATAACCTTATTAACACAGATGCTCATGAAGTTAGGAGGCCACTAAAATAGCTCAAACATGGACAAGTCAGACTTTTAATAAGTATGGAAGCTCTGTTCTTAACATTAGTACTTTACCACTTTCGGTTGCTGTTCTTACTCTTCTGTATAATCCTTTAATGCCCATTTGGAATTTATTGAGACTTATTTTGTGGCCTTGCATACACACATGGCCTGGCCTAGTGTGTATAACATGTGGGTTGAAAAGAATATGTTCTGCATTTGGATGTTTTGTTCTATAAATTGAATTAGGTCAAGATGGGTGATAGTGTCACTAAAGTCTGTATTATTACCTGATTTGTTTTCCTTCCTTGTCTGTCATTCCAAAAGAAGGTTGAAAAGGAGGAGCAAATGAAAGATGGGATAAACAGAAAAAAATGGAAGGACAGTAGACTTAAATCCAACTGTACTGATTATTAAATATAAATGGACTGAATTTGTGTAATTCTCCTTCAGTTGTATCAGTTTTTGCCTCATGTTATTTGAAGCTCTGTTATTAGTTGCAAAAACATTTGTGATGAATTGACTCTTATCATTATAAAATATCCTTCTTTCTAGTAATACTTGATTGAATGTCACTTTTCACATACTAATATGGCCAATCCTCCTTCCCCACGCTTATTTGCTGTGTGCATAATATCTTATTTTTCATTCTTATATTTTATATGTCTTTACATTTAACCAGTCTGACAATCTTGGGCTTTTATTAAAAGTTTATTCCATTTACATTTAATGTAATAGTAAATTATATGATTGAGTTTAAGTTTATCATTTGCCATTTGATCTCTTTTTCTCCCAGCATTGTTTCACCTTTACTTCCTTCTTTTGGATTAATTGAGGATTTTATTAGTATTCTATCTCTCATCAACTCAACTGGCTTTTTACTTTGTACAGTTTGGATGGATTATTTTATATATTCTTATCATAGCCTGCTGTGAGTTGGTATTGAACATCTTTGTGGATAGTGTAAGAACTTTACCCTCTTCTATCCATTGAGCCAGTAAGATTGTGATTTCCTTCATAAACTCTAATCACGCTGCATCATGTGGACGGGGGAGTGCCCACAAGTGAAAAGATGTGTGAATGTGACCCTCACTCATTATGCACGGTTACCTTTACTCAAGAGCTAAATTCCCCATAGATTCTACCTGTTTTTGTTTTCATTTTAGCCCATTTTGCATTCCCATTCCCATTCTGTAAGAGATTCTGTGAATTCACATCCTTATATAGTACTTAGTAGTGTCCATTTTTTGCCAACTGACTGAATATAAAATGATATCACATTGCTGTCTTAAATTTTTTGAGTATTAATAACATTAAGCATCTCTTCATATTTTATATTGGTGAAAGTGTTTCCCTTTTGTTATATGTCTGTTCATGTCTTTAACCTCTCCCATTTTTTAAATCAATTTGTAGTAATTTTATACTTGGAAACCACTGAACTACCACCTATATTTAACTAAATTTAAAGAAGTCTTTGATCTTTGAGTCCGCCATTCTTCCTGACAACTCGATTTAATTTGTGTGTGTGTGTGTGTGTGTGTGTGCGCGCGTGTGTGCTCAGTCGTTCAGTCATGCTGGATTCTTTGAGACTCTGTGGACTGTAGCCTGCCAGGCTCCTTTGTCCATGGAATTTTCCAGACAAGAATACTGGGGTGGGTTGCCATTTCCTCCTCCAGGGAATCTTCCCGACCCAGGGATAGAACCTGAGTCTCCTGCATTGGCAGGCGGGTTCCTTTACCACTGAGCCATCAGGGACCTCTCCAAATTCCTGGCCCCTTGCCTCCCTGAGGATAACTGCTCAAATTTTCTCCCTTAGCACCTACCACCTTTGCCATATTATGTACATATTTATTAATTGTGTTTACTGTCTTCTCCTTATTATTACATGTAGGCTGCTATGTGATAGGTATAGAGATTGAGAGTAAGCATCTATAAACTTCTATAACACTTTAATGTTTACATCATATTATATTAAACAAAGACTTGGTCTCTAATAAACTGGAAATTTTTAAAAAAAAAATTGGTTCTTCTCCACCATTTTGAAAAGCACTGTCTAGGTTCTCGTACCTCCATGTCTTAGCATTTGAAAGGTTCATTGGAACAGAGAAGAAATAGATAACTACCTGTCTTTCTTGAAAAAGTGTTCTTGCTCTACACAAATTACAGTTACCTGCAAAGATTTAGTGGGGTGATGAGAGCTTTTCTAATGTGAGCATTATTTTATTTTTATTGGTATTCCCCATGTTTATAGCTGAGCCTGGCATGTGTCTGTCTGTCTCTCATTTATAAACACACACACACACAAATATAGATAGATAGATAGCATCTATGTAGAGCTGTTTGAAGTTCAACTTTAAAATGAAAGGGAATGTAGGCCACTTAATTATGTGGAATTCAAGGACCATACACTCTTTGGCTGAATCCTTCATGTTTCTTGAGTATTTAAGCCTGAAGTGTGATCATTAAATTTCTGCCCTACCTCTCTGGACTGTGCACTAGCTAAATGTGCTAGTAGATTTTTGAGAACACCTAGGTTTATAACCTAACTTATTAGCCCTTTGATTTCTGGGTGACTGTAAATGCATGCCTTGGGTGTTTTTGTGGTGTAGTATTTCTACATAAAATGGTAGTGATATTTTATACCTTCTGAAGGGAGTAAATTCTGGAAAATTCTTTGTTATTGTTCAGTCACCAAGTCACATCCAACTCTTTGCAACCCCATGGATCGTACCACACCAGGCTCCTCTGTCCTCCACTGTCTCCTGGAGTTTGCTCAAATTCATGTCCATTGAGTTGGTGATGCTGGCTAACCGTCTGATCCTCTGCCACCCTCTTCTCCTTTTGCCTTCAATCTTTCCTAGCCTCAGAGTCTTTTCTAATGAGTCGACTCTTTGTATCAGGTGGCCAAAGTATTGGAGCTTCAGCTTCAGTATCAGTCCTTCCAATGAATATTCAGAGTTGATTTCCTTTAGGATTGACTGGTTTGATCTTCTTGCAGTCCAAGGGACTCTCAAGAGTCTTCTCCAGGAACACAGTTCGAAAGCATCGGTTCTTCAGTGCTCAACCGTCTTTATGGTGCAACTCTCACATTCATACATGACTACTGGAAAAATCATAGCTTTGACTATGTGAACCTTTGTCAGCAAGGTGACATGTCTGCTTTTTAATACTCTTTGTAGGTTTGTCATAGCTTTGCTTCCAAGGAGCAAGCATCTTTTAATTTCAAGGCTGCAGTCACTGTCCACAGTGATTTTGGAACCTAAAAAAATAAAATTTCCCACTGTTTCTACTTTTTCCCCTTTTATTTGTCATTAAGTGATGGGACCAGATGTCATGATCTTTGTTTTTTTTAAATGTTGAGTTTCAAGTCAGCTTTTCACTTTCCTCTTTCACCCTCATAAAGAGGCTCTTGAGTTCCTCTTTAATTTCTGCCATTAAAGTGGTATTGTCTGCATATCTGAGGTTGTTGATATTTCTTCCACCAATCTTGTGGAAGCTGTGGATTGTTCCAGCTTGTGATTCATTCACCCCAGCATTTCAGATGATGTACTCTGCATAGAAGTTAAATAAGCAGAGTGACAACATACAACCTTGTCATACTCCTTTCCCAATTTTGAACCAGTCAGATGTCTCATGTCCAGTTCTAACTGTTGCTGCTTGATCCGCATACAGGTTTCTCAGGAGACAAGTAAGGTGGTCTGGTAGTTCCACTTCTTTAAGAATTTTCCAGTTTGTTGTGATCCACATAGCCAGAGACTTTAACCTTTGAAATTCTTAAATGAAATATATGAAAACTATCCAGTCAGAGTAAGATTTCACAATGATTAATGGCATTTTATGAGAGTGAATGCATAATAGAGAATTGATCTAAGCAGCTGTTTATCAGAACTATAAATATGTTTGTAAAAATAAAGTGGTAAGGCCTAGGTTGCTTGGAAACAGAGGGCAAAGTTTTCTATTAAGCAGCATATGCTTTATTTCCCAGGTGTTTGCTCCACCACAGTAACTGCTAAGTAGTAGGAGCTTTATTTGAGTGTGTTGGGAGAATTTGTTTGGATGATTAGCTGGTACCTGAAATGCATTAATTAATATTGAAAATCACATAATTTGCCTTTTTTCCTGTTAGTGGCCAATTTTTTTGCAAGAATAATTTTAATTTATTATTTTAGCTGGTAAAAGAGTGAGTAGATTGTGACACAATTTCAGCCTATTTCTCAGATAGGATCAGAGAAACAAAAATTTAATATTACAGTGGAAATCAGATAGACCTAGTTCAAAGACTGATTTTTGTAAACTTGTTTTTGTTATATTTACTTGCAGTCTTTATAGGCAAAGATCATTATAAAATGAAGAGGGATTTATGCATTTAATAGGGTTCCTCTCGTGACTAAGGATTATGGGTAATTTATATTAATGTGTGGGACTCAGTACAGGATAGGCAGTCATAGGCACTCAATAGAGGATAGCCATTGTTACAGTGCAAAATGCCAGTAGGTGGGTGTGTACTTGTTATGCATGTTCCTGAATCATTTTATTAGACAAATCTCATGGTAATTCCTTATTGAGGAAAAAAATAAAAATAAAGGCAAAATTGACAGAGCAGAGATTGGGTGGGGCCAGTGCAGATACAACCAAGTCTGATCTATCTAGCATCTCTCATGGCCCCGAGCAGGGTTCCACAGCCACATCTGTTGCCCTCACAGAGACCTAGAGCTCTCCAGAGGACAGCATGGAAACTGTCCTACTGGAGTTTAAACACTGTGGGTGCAAGAACTGAACCATACTTACTTTATTAACTGATCGGGCATAGCCTGAGATCCAACGGTAGAGTAGGCACACAATGACTGGTCACAGTTTATTAAATGATTCATTTAATTCAGCTCCGATACTTCACAGTTCTCTGCATGTCACTGCTAGGTGGAGTTATAGTTTAATGTTGAATTATCAAACCTGCCAGGAAGCATATATCATTTGAAGGATGTAATGATAAACATCATTATTTTTTCAGATCGAGGTTGGAATTTGCCCTTGACAAATAACAAGATGATGAGTGATGCAAGTGACATGTTGGCTGCAGCACTGGAGCAGATGGATGGGATTATAGCAGGTAATCTGCATCCTCTAAAAGATGCAGTCATGGCATTTACTTGGCTCTCTTGGCTTTTTTTTATTGCAACTCTTTTATTACCTCTCCACTTTGATATTTTCATTTATTGGCTTTCTCCAGTACCTTTAGTTTCCCCAGGGTTTCAGTCTTTGTCCTTCTTCTCCAATTTCTGCCAGAATCATTCTTAAATTTTGTTTTAAAATGTCAAAAAATTCTGGTACCTTCCTGGGCTTCCAATCCAGAGTAAAGGTGACAGTCTGTGGACTGCACTTGGAGGGAGGGATTACCGCTCTACCCAATATTCCGGAATGTTCTCATCTTTTCCCTTAAATCCGACTTTTACTTTCCCACCAATGACGCTCACATCTATTTATTTTTCCAATTCTTTGCTAAGCTTCAGGTCCTTGTCTCTACCAGCCAACCAGATACCCCCTACTGCAATGTCTTATTATAGACGCATCAGTGTCATCATTTAAAACACTGAGCTCACTGTCTTCTCTCAGAAGCCCCTCTAGTTGTTTTTTTTTTTTTTTTAATTTATTTTAATTGGAGGCTAATTACTTTACAATATTGTAGTGGTTTTTACCATACACTGACATTAATCTGCCATGGCTGTACATGTGTTCCCCATCCTGAGCCCCCCTCCCACCTCCTTTCCCATCCCATACCTCAGGGTCATCCCAGGGCACCAGCCCTGAGCACCCTGACTCATGTATTGAACCTGGACTGGCGATCTAGTTCACATATGGTGTCTTTATCTTGGCTGATCTCATAGTCCTCCCTCTATACACTTTCACAAAGCAGTTTAAGTCATTCTAGACATGACCCATGTGTTCCCCCACTTAGTCAAATTCTGTCAGTTCTGCCTCCTACCAAATTCTCCCAGTCCCTTTTTTCCTCTCTAAAATCTATTGTGTCTGTGCTACCGTTGTCCTGCTCTATCTAAATAACCCTCCCACTTGATGTCCTTGGCACACTTGCTTTCCTGCTCGAGTCCGTCGTTTTTTCCAGACCACCAGAATCTTTTTTTCTGAAATGCCAGTCTCGGCAATGGAGATGCAGACATTAAGAATGGACTTGTGAACACAGGGGCGAAGGAGAGAGTGGGATGAATTGAGAGAGTAGCACTGAAACATATACATTATCATATGTAATTGGATAGCCAGTGGGAATTTGCTGAATGGCTAATTCATTCAATTCGGTGCTCAAATCTGGTGTTCTGTGACAACCTAGGGGGGTGGGAGGTGGGAAGAAGGTTGAAGAGGGAGAGGACATATGTATACCTGTGATTCGTGTTGGTTATGGCAGAAGCCAGCACAGTATTGTAAAGTGATTATCCTCCAATTAAAAATAAATTTAAAAATAAAGAAAATGCCAGTCTGATCATCCTCCTTAAGAATCTTCAGCAATTCTCTGTTACAGAAGCTGAGCAAAAGAAGTAGACTATTATCTCCTTGTTTTCTCATCCTGGTGAGGGGACTGACTAGTAGATGAGCCCCTTCATCCCCTCGCAGATCCCCCAGGAGTAGGGCTGCCTAAGCTCTTCTGTCTTCCATGGGCTTCCCTAGTAGCTCAGTAGGTAAAGATTCTGCTTACAATGCAGGAGATCCAGGTTCAATCCCTGGGTTGGGAAGATCCTCTGAAGAAGGAAATGACAACCCACTTCAGTATTCTTGCCTGGAAAATCCCATGGACAGAGGAGCCTGGCAGGCTACAGTCCACAGGGTCGCAAGAGTTGGACAGGACTTAGTGACTAAACACCACTAAACCAAGCTCTTCTGTCACATTTTGTGTCTTGTCTCAAGAGAAGGACTTTCCTGTATTTGGGAATGAACCAGTTACAACGAGGCGATGTCTGAATGGGTTGGCCTGCACGCACCTGGTGGTCAGGGTCCTGTTACAGTTGGCCTTGACCAGTGACCAGGGTCAGGATATAGTTGTCCTGGCTCCAGCTGCTTCTCTTTTCTGGTCACAAATTGGACCCTACTCGACTTTGGTGGTTTGGAGAAACCAAAGGTGTTTTCCTCTTCAGAAGGTTCTTCTCTTCAAGGAAGTGACCTGCATGGTCTCTTTATTATACTTCTATGTCTTGGAGACCTTCTTTCAATTTGACCTCCTTTGTAGATTAGACCACATTTTGAGTATTGTATTCAGTTCTTAGAATATTATTTTCACAATGTCGTTGGCAAACTAAGACTTATCTAGAGAAGGTAAGCATGAAGATGAAGAGTTTAGCAAACTCAGGAACTGGTTATGTATAATCTAGGAAAGTGTATTCTTGCTTGGGGCATGATATATGGTTTTATTTTTTTTAATTCTTAAAAAAATTTTTTTTCTGTTTTAACTGCCTCTTTGAAAATTGAAATATAGTTGACTTACAGTGGTATGTTAGTTTCAGGTATGCAGTGAAGTAATTCAGTTACACGTACACATACTTTCTTTTTCAGATTCGTTTCCATTACAGGTTTTTATAAGGTATTGGGTGTAGTTCCCTGTGCTCTGCCGTGGGTCCTTGTTGTGTTTGTTTTCTAGGATGTGTGTGCGCTCGGTCACTCAGTCGTGTCCGACTCTTTGGGACCCCTGGGACTGTAGCCCACCAGTCTCCTTGTCCAGGCAAGAATACTGGAGTGGGTTGCCATTTCCTCCTCCAGGGGATCTTCCCGACCCAGGGATTAAACCTGCATCTCCTGCATTGCAGGCGGATTCCTAACCACTGAGCCATCAGGAAAGCCCCATTTTCTATGATATATGCTTTTAATTAGTTTAAGGACTGTTATATGGGAACGAGAATAGATTCTGTCACAATTTCAGAAAATAAAACAATTAGAACCAATTTTAGGTTCTTCCCAGGGATTATATACAACCTTACCTCTCATCAAGGGAAGTGATATTTCTGAGGGATTACATGTCGCACATTCCACTAGATTGTGTCCTTGTTCCTCAGGCCTGGCAGGGCCCCAGGAGCAATACTAGAGTTATTAAGACAACACGATTCCCCAGCTCTCATCTCACACTAAGTCAGTCACAGCTCTGTGGGTGGGATCTGGATTTATGTTTTCAAATTGCCATCAGTATTTCTCCAACTGAGGTAAGAGGGAGAAGAAGAGAACTGACAACAAACATTTGGGAGTTTTTCTAAATACACACTTCTCCCCTCTTCCCACTTTGTTTTGTGTTGAAGACCGAACAGAACAGAGGGTTACCATGGGCTCACATGTTTTTTGAATCATTGTGTTGCATGATCCTAATACTTAAAATGCTGGAATATAGGACGTTATAATCTGTCTGGGTTTTGCTGCTTTTCTGTTCTTCCCTCTTCCTGACATTCTCACCTCTATTTTCTTTTTTTTTTTTCGGATTTCTCATCTCAACTATGCAGGGTTTCCTGAGGAGGCTGATTTAGATGGTTATGTGGCTCCCTTAGCATTCATCACTGTACATATCAGTGGTTACCATTATCACAGTTTGGTAGATGTTTGATCCAAATCTTGTGGTCCACTAATCAAGGGACATCAATGGCATTAAATAGCTGAAAGAGAATTCCTTTCCCCATTGTTAGAACTGATCAAGCCCTGTGGCCAACTGGAGAGAGAACTTACACATTGGCTCACAGGTCTCATCCAGTTGTAAGACCTTTGGATTTGTGAGAAGTAAAGAGAAAGTCGCTCAGTTGGTTCCAACTCTTTGTGACCCCATGAACTCTACAGTCCATAGAATTCTCCAAGCCAGAATACTGGAGTAGGTAGCCTTTCCCTTCTCCAGAGGATCTTCCCAACCCAGGGATCGAACCCAGGTCTCCCACATTGCAGGCAGATTCTTTACCAGCTGAGCCACAAGGGAAGCCTGGATTTGTGAGGTGATGGCCTAAATATCATAGTTGCTGAAATTTAAGCGTAAAGTTAATATATATATTTGATGGTATGTTTGATAGACCAGAAACTAAAAATCAAAGAGATGTAGAGGTGTCTATGGGTGCTTTCAGAATGCACTGTGAGTCAGTGTATGTATTTAAGTAGTAGACTGTTTTCCGTAAAAAGTGATAGAAAATAAAAATGGCTTTAAAACTATGTTTTGAATGAAGCTAACATTAGCAAGAGCATTTGATGCTAGGCTGCAAACAAAATTGCGGGGGAAAGTGTTTATCCACACATGCTCCCTTGTACGTATACAATGTACATGTGTAAGGTATTGAACTTCAGACATTAAATTCTAGGCAGTTAACTGAGAGCTGGCTCTCTTACCTTTGAAATTATGCTTTGCAATTTCCACCTCAATATGCAACTTCTTTCTATGGGGATTTAAAAACTTTATGCTTTCTAAAGTTTTTATTTTGGGGAATACATGGCTCCACACAAACTGATCTGCTCTTTTCTTAGCCTGTGTTTCTTGAGCTCAGCACATCTTATACCAAGACCCATCCTACTCTTACTATGCCACACAGCTGGCCTCCCTGTTAGGTATTTGACCTCTGATATTTAGGAAATGGCAACCCACTCCAGTTTTCTTGCCTGGGAAATCCCTTGGCAAGAGGAGCTTGGCGGGCTACAGTCCACAGGGTCGCAAAGAGTTGGACACAAGGACTAAACAGCAACAATCTCTCATCAATTACATAGTTTTTACTTTTTCACCAAATGACTACCCCTTGGAGAGATTTACGTGATTGAATTCTCTTTTTCCTACTCGTTTGGTCATTCCTCACTGTGACTAGACTTGCTTGCCACCTTCAGCTTTGGTATATTATCCAGCATAAATCCCATTGCTCCTCTCTCTGATTTTTTTTTAAACCTAGGTTCTAAGGCCCTGGAATATTCCAATGGGATTTTCGATTGCCAGTCCCCCACCTCCCCATTCATGGGAAGCTTGCGAGCCCTGCACCTCGTGGAAGACCTGCGCGGGTTGCTGGAGATGATGGAAGCGGATGAGAAGGAAGGCTTGAGGTGTCAGATCCCAGACTCCACGGCAGAAACGCTCATTGAGTGGCTCCAGAGTCAGATGGTAGATATCCGCTTGTTACCAGCCCCACACCGTGAATCTTCCATTGCTTAGTCCAAAACTCAGAACACAAAGTAGCTGATCCGAACAAGAAAAAACAGCTACAGGGCAACAAGTTTGCCCCAACTTTATCCATTAAGAGATTCTGATTTCCTTTTGACTCTAAAGATAGTTTTTTTACAAATCCCTGTTGGTATACATTTCCTGTGTGCCAGCTGGTCACCTCATTTTGCCCTTAAAGGTAGACTAACATTTGTACTGTTCTTGAATGATTTGCTGTGGCTTAAAACAAATAGTCCTGTGAGGGAAAGAGTTTTGCACTTAATAGATGCTTTACTGGTAATACTGGGAAGTTTATTTGAAAGGGCCCGATAACGATTCAAAATAGGGAGTACAGTGAATGTTGTGGTTGAGTTGCTCAGTCATGTCCGACTCTTTGCGACCGCATGGACTGCAGCAGGAGCAGTGATTAGATACTTCTCATAGCAAGGGACGGGTTGGTGGCAGTATGTGGTGCCAAGCGCCATCTAGTGGTTGTGATGGTCATCTCGATGCCAGTACATGACTTAGTCTGTGGATTGATTGGGCTCTGAATGGTGTTCTTAGTCACTGAACAATGAGCCTCTTTCTAGGCATCCTTCTCGAAAACTGATGGCATGGCAGATCTGCCCTTTCCCTGAAAACAATGGTAAATGCCATGTTTTAGTATGTGTTAAACACATAAAATCCACAGAATGTCACAAAAATATTCAAAAGAGGAGCTAGAAAAAGTGTTTATTTTGTAAGTGTTTAATGGATAGTTTTTCAGGAAAATGCATGAATAAGCTTATAAGTTAATTGTCTTTATATAAAAGTTAATGAAAATTGCATGAAAGAATGAAAATCTATTTTTGGTCTGTGGTGCCAATGTCAGCTGTTTGCTTTGGGAAGCTTAGTGGTATCAGTACATCCTGCACCTAAAGCATTTTCATGTGATGTGACACAAACACCAATGCCCCCCTGTTCCAGCCAGCGTACCTCTCCATTTCAAGTGCAAATGGTATGGTCCATCTTTTAGTGCATCTCTGCAACCTTGATTAGGGTAAAATACGCATAAATATTTTACTTTGCATATCTTACTTTGAGATAGTTTACTTTGTATACTAGTATTTCAGATATTTTATTTTGTATATTTTACTTTGTATAATACACAATACCTAATTGTTGCACCTTCAGTTTTTCTGCAAGTTTCTCCTCTAGAGATTTAAGTATCCAGGTCTGCTGATTTCTTTGGGGAATTGCTTCATGCTCTGAAACTAGAGATTTCCTGGCATATTTCTCAGGCTGTTTCTACCTCCTCCCTTGCCCTTCTTTACTGCTTGGTTTCCTGACCATTCAGCACACTTTGGGGAGGGAACTTAGAGGAACCCATCCCCACCCTGCACTCAGAGGCAGCCAATGCAGCCGGAACATGAGGGCACTGTGGTTAAGTGTTTCACTTGCGTCCAAAATATCTCCATTAATAGGTGCTCAGTCTGTTAAAGTGTTTCTGGAAAAGATTGAAAGTGATGTGATGTTTCCTGAAACATAAATCATGTCATCCATGTCTTTTTGAGAAACCTACAGTGGTAGTCACATGTGACTTAGAAACCACAGGGCTTGCTGGGCTGCAAGGCCTTTAGTTTAGCACTTGCTCCTCGTTGCCTTCTGACCTCAGGTCTCATTGCCCTCTTTTGCTCCACTTCAGGCATGTGGGCTTCCTCACTGATTCTCAAACCTGTTGGTGAAACTGGGCCTCAGGGCCTTTGCACTGGTTGTTTATTCTGCCTAGAAAATTCTTTCCTCAGATTATCTGGATGACTAGCTTCGTCGCATTTACTTAAAAGTTGTGCTGTCCGTGAGGCCTTTCCTGCTCACCTGATCTAAAATTTCACATAGTTATTCTTCATAGTACATCTCCCTACTTTTATTTTTTTTACTACAAATGCACCACATTCTTATGTATTGTGTATTTTCCATATTTATATGTATTTTTTTCTCTCTCCAACTGGAATGGAAGTATCACTGAGACTTTTGACTGTATTTAAAACAAATCAAAACAAAACCACTGCATCAGTGGTTCCTAGAACAATGCTTGGCATGCAGTAGATGGTCAGTAATTATATTTGTGATGAATGTTGCTCCATGAATGATAAAATGGTATATACATTTGAATGAACTGAATTTAACATTTATTAAAATAGCATTTATTTATTGTGTTCAGTTTATTCATTTGATGGATAATATCTTGTTAATTTGTGGTTTTGGTTGCTCTTTGTGTTAATATCTAACATTTTAAAGTTACATATCCACAAAATGGACAAATACTTTACACACCTTACAAAGATTCAGTTTTTAATCCAAAAAATGGCAGTTAAAAAACTAACTAAATGTTAACTCCAGAGGGGTAAGTTTTCTTGGGTTAAACTTATTTATATCTGTACAGCTGATTTATATCCATCCCCTCATGTGGAATCCAGTCCTTCCAAATTACATGTATTTTTGCAAGCACATAGAAAATGAAATTAAAAAAAAAAAAGATTGATGACAAAGGGCAAAGCCCAAAGCAAGAAGGGAGTGAGTGTTTGGAATAATGAAGACATAGGTGTGTGACCTTGTTGTTTATCCTTCTGTATATATTAATTTACATCTGCTAATCCCCACTGGAGGACAGAGGAGCCTGATGTGCTTCAGTCCATGGGATCACAGAGTTGGACACGTCTTAGTGACTTAATACCAGCAACGGTCCCAGCTTCCATAAACACAGGGAACTATATTCAGTATCCTATGATAATCAATAATGGAAAAGAATATAAAAAGAATTTGTGTGTATATATATGTATAACTGAGTCACCTGGCTATACTGTAGCAATTAACACTGCATTGTAATTGAACTATGCTTCAGTAAAAAATAAACTAAACAAAAAGGCATGGGTGTGACATGAATAGTCAGAGCTTAGCCTATTGTAGACTTTAATTTTAGAACCAAAGGGAATCAAGGCAGTATTAAGAATCCAACAGGTAGAAGGTCTTATGCTTGTAATTTAATGATTTGCTGATAGTATAACCTTCTCCCATTTGATATCTAAGAAGCTGTGATGTGTTTTATGATCTTAAAAGTGGTATCTGTACATGGTTTGGGCTTCCCTGGTGGCTCAGAAGGTAAAGAATCTGCCTGCAGTGCAGGATAACCGAGTTTGATCCCTGGGTTGGGAAGATCCCCTGGAGAAAGGAATGGTGACAAACTCCTGTATTCTTGCCTGGGAAATCCCATGGACAGAGAGGTTCCTGGCAGGCTGTAGTCCATAGGGGTCACAAAGAGGCGGACATGACTAAGCATGCATGCAGATACCTAGAGTAGTCAAATAAATTCATAGAGAGAGAAAATAGAATAGTGGTTGCATTGGCGGGAGAAAGGGTGGGATGTAGAGTTAATATTTAATAGATACAGAGCTTGAGTTTTGCAAAATGAAAAGAGTTCTGTAGATGGATGATGGAGATGATTCCACAGACCTATGAATGTACTTATTGCCACTGAACTGTACATATAAAAATAGTAAATTTTTTTTCATTTATTTTTATTAGTTGGAGGCTAATTACTTTACAATATTGTAGTGGTTTTTGTCATACATTGACATGAATCAGCCATGGATTTACATGTATTCCCCATCCCGATCCCCCCTCCCACCTCCCTCTCTACCCGATCCCTCTGGGTCATCCCAGTGCACCAGGCCCGAGTACTTGTCTCATGCATCCAACCTGGGCTGGTGATCTGTTTCACCATAGATAGTATACATGTTTTGATGCTGTTCTCTCGAAACATCCCACCCTCGCCTTCTCCCACAGAGTCCAAAAGTCTGTTCGGTACATCTGTGTCTCTTTTTCTGTTTTGCATATAGGGTTATCATTGCCATCTTTCTAAATTCCATATATATGTGTTAGTATGCTGTAATGTTCTTTATCTTTCTGGCTTACTTCACTCTGTATGATGGACTCCAGTTTCATCCATCTCATTAGAACTGATTCAAATGAATTCTTTTTAATGGCTGAGTAATATTCCATGGTGTATATATACCACAGCTTCCTTATCCATTCGTCTACTGATGGGCATCTAGGTTGCTTTCATGTCCTGGCTATTATAAATAGTGCTGCGATGAACATTGGGGTGCACGTGTCTCTTTCAGATCTGGTTTCCTCGGTGTGTATGCCCAGAAGTGGGATTGCTGGGTCATATGGCAGTTCTATTTCCAGTTTTTTAAGAAATCTCCACACTGTTCTCCATAGCGGCTGTACTAGTTTGCATTCCCACCAACAGTGTAAGAGGGTTCCCTTTTCTCCACACTCTCTCCAGCATTTATTGCTTGTAGACTTTTGGATAGCAGCCATTCTGACTGGTGTGTAATGGTACCTCATTGTGCTTTTGATTTGCATTTCTCTGATAATGAGTGATGTTGAGCATCTTTTCATGTGTTTGTTAGCCATCTGTATGTCTTCTTTGGAGAGATGTCTGTTTAGTTCTTTGGCCCATTTTTTGATTGGGTCATTTATTTTTCTGGACTTGAGCTGCAGGAGTTGCTTGTATATTTTTGAGATTAATCCTTTGTCTGTTGCTTCATTTGCTATTATTTTCTCCCAATCTGAGGGCTGTCTTTTCACCTTGCTAATAGTTTCCTTTGTTGTGCAAAAGCTTTTAAGTTTCATTAGGTTCCAATTGTTTATTTTTGCTTTTATTTCCAATATTCCGGGAGGTGGGTCATAGAGGATCCTGCTGTGATTTATGTCGGAGAGTGTTTTGCCTATGTTCTCCTCTAGGAGTTTTATAGTTTCTGGTCTTACATTTAGATCTTTAATCCATTTTGAGTTTATTTTTGTGTATGGTGTTAGAAAGTGTTCTAGTTTCATTCTTTTACAGGTGGTTGACCAGTTTTCCCAGCCCTACTTGTTAAAGAGGTTGTCTTTTTTCCACTGTATATCCTTGCCTCCTTTGTCGAAGATAAGGTGTCCATAGATTCGTGGATTTATCTCTGTTTTTATGTGTATTTTACCCTAATCAAAAAATTTTTAATTATTAATTTGATAAAATTTGGTGGCATCTTAGAATTGAAGGAACACAGGATTCTCCCGATTGTGTCTTAAGCTGTTTGTCTCAGTTTCCTCATCTGTCAAATGGGAATGGTGGCTTCTGCCACACAAGATTGTGAAGATCCTATTAGCTAATGTATGTTGAGTGCTTGTCAGTGAGCCTGGCAGAGGATTAGTCAAAAAGGTCATAGTGAAGAGTGGATCGTAGAGAGTAGAGGGAAATATTCAGCAGGACTTTTTGCAATGAAGGAAAGAAAGGGTTGAGTCTGCTTATGGGGCGGGGTGACGGTTACCGATTATTTATACAGTTTACTTCTTTGACAGAAGAGTGCAGACATTTCTCCGACTATGGAGAAGCTTCCACAATGTTTTAGAAAAACTTATTAATGATACAGGTTACATAATTAATATTTCATTCATGCTTAGTGACGGCCAACCTGAAAGTCCGTTTACTTAAGACTGACTGATGCTAAGCTTCTCATTAGTGCAACTGGGCCTTTGCATTTCTAATTATTATTTTACCCAGGCCAGGAAGATTCCCTGGTTTCCTGCAGGGTGCAGGTTATTTCTTCGCTACTAATTTCTGCTGCCCTTTTAATTGTTTTAGATTATCAGAAGCGGGATAAGAAAACGGAAAATAGTAAGACTGTTACAGTGAAGTGAAGTTAAATCTACAAAAATGAATTTGTTTTAATTGGGTAGCTAAACATGTAGCCTTCTAGGAATGAGTAAGTTTCTTTTAAGACTTGAAAGTTTGTCTCCTGTGGTAAAACAGCAGCAGCAACAAATTGATCGAATATGACATATTTGTTCAACTACTGAGGTATAATTCTCTGTTTTAATTGTGAAATGTATGTTAACCCAAATATTAATAACAGAGAATTATGTACTTTATCAAGCTCAAAGTTTAAGAGGGCAAATAGAAAAAAAGTCTTAATTTTTTGAGCCTAACAAGTAGTTTTTGTTTACTTTCGATCTAACTTGATGCACTGCCCTAGAACATCCTTACAATGCTTTCTCAGTAGATGGAGGCAAGGTTCATGACCTTGACTGGATCCTGAAATCCCAAAGTGTCTGGTTGTTTGGGAGCTTTAATTATGACACAATCTCAAAGTCAGCAGAAATTACAGAAAAAGACAGTTTGGGGGACTTGCCTGGTGGTCCAGTGGTTAATCATCCACCTTGCAATGCAGGGGATGCAGGTTTGATCCCTGGTCAGGGAACTTACCCCACATGCTGTGGAGCAACTAAACCCATGTGCCACAGCTAGAGAATCCGTGCACACAGCACAAGATTCTGCATGTTGCAACTAAGACCCGACACAGTCAAATCAATTAATTTAAAAAAGAATCCCCTTAAAAAAAAAAGACCGTTTTCAACAAAGTGAATGAAAATACTCATGGTAAAAACTGCAAATCAGGCATGATAACCCAGTAGTATATCAATGGGGGAAATGACGTGCTCTTGACTGACTTCTGGCCTGTTAAACCATTATAATGCATTTCTATCTTTTCTCTATGTTGAAAAAGATAATAATCCTAAGTGTCCCTTGGGTTAAATGTTTCATAAAAATACCAATACTCATAATTTATTTAAAGAGTTCAGACACGGGGCATGTTCTCTCCAAGGCTTCTAGCTGTTATCCCCAAGTCCTTGACCCCCAGCTGCACACTCCATCCCCACCCCGCCACTCTCTGATCCCTGCTAGTCTCTGGCCAGCTTCTTTCTCTTTTCCTGTGTGCCTCCAGGGAATGTTTTTCCAAGCCTTGGCAAACAAGATACATCTTAAGGTTGTATCCTGTGTGTGGTCACAATTATACGAGCTGTGCCTCATCTCTCACTGAGACATCCTAGCTGAAGTTAAACCTGTTTTTCCCTTATGCTTCTGGAAAATTCCCATGGAAAGGGTCCATAGAAACAGGAAAGTACATGGACCAAGTCAGCAAAGTTCTCCATCAAAAGATGCCAGTGTGTGAACAGTGAGAGAGGCGCTTTCAGTGAAATTCCAGGCTGCCGGTAGTTGTTGGAATTGAATAGAAAGATTCCTCTATTCTTTTACAAGAGTGAGTTTAAAAAGAATAGTGTTGGTCACTTGGTTGTGTCTGACTCTTTGCCACCCCATGGACTGTAACCCACCAGGCTCCTCTGTCCGTAGAATTCCCCAGGCAAGAATATTGGAGTGGGTTGTCATCCCTTCCTCCAAGGGGTCCCTGAAAGAATAAGTGGCAAGAAAAGTAGACACAGCATTTTTCCTTGATCTCAAGTTCTCCTTCCCAAAGTAAAAGAGATTCTTCTGCTAGCTCTGCAGCCTGTCACATAGCTGGGTTTTTGAAAAATAAGCTTTCATTGGAGTATAGCTGCTTTACATTGTTGTGTTAGATTCTGCTATACCGCAAAATGAATCAGCCATACACATACACATATTATCTCCCTTTTGGGCTTCCTTCAGGTCACCACAGTGCATTAAGTAGAGCTCCCTGTGCTATATAATAGGTTCTCATTAGTTATCTATTTTATACATAGTATCAATAGTGTATATATGTTGATCCCAGTCTCTCAGTTTATCCCACCCTCCTTTAACCCCTTGATATCCATTTGTTCTCTATGTCTGTGTCTTGGATTTTTATAAATGCTGAATATAGGAATGAACAATGGGTGAATGAATGAATATGTTTTATTCCTAGAATAGGAGCTGGCTTTAGCTTTTGGGGACTTCTATTTTCCACCCATCTGGAACTCATGGGGCTTGGGAGCATACCTGTGACTGGGATAACGTTGCAGTCTCAGTGTGTACCCCTCTCCCCACTACAGAAGCTTCGGAAGCGTCGTGATAGGCCTGAAAATAAGGTGAGGAAGGAGTAGAGCCCATCTTCCCTTCTCAGGGATCTAAAAGAACTCTTCAGGAGACACTGAAGCAGTCTGTCTCTTCACCCGGTGCTGGCCGTGGATGCACAGACGCGGAGATGCAGGTGTGCCCTGGCCACGTAACAGGACAGCCGCTGCTCATGGCCGTGAATAGTTTAATGTGGCACAGATGCTCCGAGGGAAGCATGCTCTTGATACCTCTAAAAAGACTGGTAAATGAAAGCCCTTGGCATCTGCTGTTCTCCCCAGCATTTCAGATATAGTTACATTTTTGGAGTAGTGAGTCTTAGAGGCTGACCCACTCCTGTGGTTTTTCTTGCTCCAGAGCACTTGTTTTTGCTCCAGCTGACTGTTTAGTTAAGAAGATGCCTTCTGTCTCTGGGAAACAAGCACCATGAAAATTAAAACCCAGGAAAACAAAACCCCAAAGCCATAGTCTGATTCTGACCATGTCTGTAATCTTGACTTGGAAAGTACAGCATATATTCAGGATCATTCTGCGTTTCAGTCTTTGATGTACTTTCTGACAACATTGAATAAACTGATGTCTTTCTAGGAGAGGGTCGTGATTGAGTTTTGGGGGTATGATAAAATGCATGTGAGATTTAGTTCCCCTTTTGGGTTTCTTAGCAAATGATGAGATGGTGAGATTTTGGAATAAGTAGAGGGCTTCCTGAAGAGGCTGTTCTTTTGAATTTCAGTAGAAATTTAGGAGGAAAATATAAGTAGGGTGTTTGCAAGATGGCCCTAGAGTCAGAGGTGCCATAGTACAAAGGGGCGTTGTCCAGGCGGAGGGGCTGCTCCAGTGGCCCTGCATGGTAGTGGTGTTGCCCAGAGATGATTGTTTACAGCCCAGGAGCAGGCCTCTCCATCCTAATCACACCACATCGAGTGTGAGGACCAGACAGCAGAGCACTGCTCCTGCCTGGTGGATTGATTTCCAACATTGTTGACTCTTTGTACAAAAGAGTGTGAGATGCTGTCTTGTGTGTTGGACCCAAATGAAATGTGACTGTGATATTTGTGGCTGAAAGATTCAAGTCTTATTTCAGTCTTTCCTCTAGTGGAAAGCAGGCAATGGATGTTTGCATGCAGTGGTAGAAATATTAATACTGTGATTAGGACATGAAAGACCCTGTATTAGATATATCATTTGGCAGCTGAAGAGAATATTTAATTAAATGAGCTTTAGTTGAACACACCTTCCGTTTTCTTTCTTTCTCTTTGAGGGCCATACCGTGTGGCTTGTGGGAGGGTTAGGGTTTAGGGTTAGGGTTAGGATTAGGGCTCTCAGGTCCCTGACCAGGGGCTGAGCCTGAGTCACGCCAGTGCAAGCCGAGAGTCCTAACCCCTAGGCCACCAGGGAACGCCCTGCTTTCCTTTCTTGATGTTGAATTTTAAGAAACAGAATCCTGACATCATAAGTGTATGGCAGTTTTAAAAACTATTATATTTATGGATTTCCCTGGCAGTCCAGTGGTTAAGACTCCACCTTCCAATGCAGGGGGTTGCGGGTTCAGTCCCTGGTCAAGGAACTAAGAGACCACATGCCACATAGCGTGGCCAAAAGATTAGACCAAAAAAAAAAAAAAAAAAGGCTAGTATATTTACTGGGTGGGGAGAGAGCGAGAATGAGAAGAGTGTGAATGTGTGTGTGTGAGAAAGAGATGGTGCTAGTCCAACTCTTTTTAAATATTTGTTGTCTATAAAATTGAACTGATTTTCTTTTCTCCATTTTAATTCTGTTACCATTCTGATATGGGAATGCTGTATTCCAAAGGAGTTCTATGTTATAAGATAAATAAGTTTAATCATAGCAAATCACAACTGGTGTATCGATTTTGGATTTTTACAGGACAGCAGAGCTCAGGAAAGAACACCAAAGCAAAACTGAAGGGTGGGGAGAAAAGAGAGCCAGGTGTAGGCCAGTGCAAACCAATAAAACAGAAACTCAGAGGAAAACACAGCACGGTACTTTCTACAAAAATAGCAGACAGAAGACTCCCGCCTGTCGTGAAGCTGAAACTGGGTTTGAGTACATAGGGTCTTGTCATTGTCGTCTTTATTTTTATACATATTTGACGCTTTCTGTAATAAAACATTTTAAAGAAGAGACTCATAATGCAAAATGTTAACATTTGTAACATCTTTTTACTTGATTGTGCATTTATATTTGATGATTACAGGGAAATTAATATAAAAAGAAGAGCTTCTATTTAGACGGTGAAGGGTAAAGTAGATGGTGTGTGTAGCACCTGCCATGTGAGTTCAGGCAATTCACGTTCTTGGGTGTGGTTTCTGCCTAGCCGTAGGATTCTATAATTCTATGAGGAATAAAGCTTTTTAGACATATCCCTCCACATCCTGACATAATGTCAGGAAAATCTGGCGAACTCCTAAAGTCCCTTAATTAAAGTATCACTATTACAGTCCAGCTCCCTCTCCTGCTCCGCCCTCCCTGGTGTATTCCAGTCCCGCCCCTCCACACCCACTGTTAGTTGAAGACTGCGTTGTTAAAATCTGCACGTTGATTCCAGTTTTGACCTAAACTCTCAGCTGGATTGAATGTGGTCAGTAAAGAGTTGCATCGTGAGTGGCACTAGAAAGAGTTCTTTTGAAGGCATCTCTGGGATTTTGAGTAAAATAATTTGGGCTGGCTGGTCTTCAATGCACTGGATGTTAAATTCACCCAGCAAGAGTTTATACCAAATATGTTTTTAATTATAGGCTTAGAATTTCATAAGCATTGTGGGAGAATCAAAATAAATGTAATAAAGTTTCTATTAGCACTGAAAGACCATTAGGAAGAATAAATGACTGATGCATAAAATCACTTGTGAGCCCTCCCTTACAATATGGCAGAATATGCTGAAAAGCTAATCATGACGTTCAAGGCAAGACATGGAGAATTCAGTAGAGGAGAAGAGAATAATATGGTATAAGAAAGAGGATGTGGGAAGCAGCTGTGAAAGGTGGGTTTCTGTAGGCAGAGAGAAGTGGGAGCTGGTACGGAGGTGGGCACAGAGCCTTGGAGTTAGATCTTGGAAAGGAGAATGAAAATTCATTGAGAGAAAGAAACTGATGAGATAAGGATGGAGGCAATAAGTGTAGGTCAGTTCACAGGGAAAACAGGAAGTCAAGGATCCAAAGTAGAAGAATGGTAAGCTTGTAAGAAGGAGTTAAGAATCAGTTCTCCCGAGACTGGCAGGAAGAAAGACAGGGAAGATGTAGGAGGCGATATGCAATACTGTGTGTTGAAGAAGGAGGTATATGAGGGAGTTCATGCAAGAGGGCCTCAATTACTGACCGTTGAAAAGGTTCTGGAGGGAATTCTCTGCAGGGCCAATGGTTATGGCTCTGCACTTTTCACTGCCAAGGGCCCAGCTTCAATCCCTGGTCAGGAAACAGATCCCACAAGTCTTGCGGCATGGACGAAAAAAAAAAAGCTATGAAGTCACCTCTTAATGTGGTAGGAAGAGAGGATATGACTTGAGGGGAAAGGAGCTAGTGATCATGGTGTGTGCATACCAGGTAGTAGAGGAAATGTGAATAAATGCCTTGCTCAGAAGGAAGAAGGCCAGGATAAAACCAAACATTCATTCATCTTTTATTTGCCTGATGTTTATTGAACATCTATCAGTGTTCCTTCATTCAGCAGTCGGTTAGCACCCACTGTGCATCAGATTGAGAGGACTGTACAAAGAATTCAGAGTCTGTTGGTACAGAGAGTTGTGTGTGTAGTCAAGTCTAGCCTAGTCCATTCAGTGTGATGCCTGCTGCAACAAAGGGTCATCTGGGTGTGGTTAACTAGCATACAAGTGAACAGGCAACTCATGGAAGACATTCCAGACTAAGCCCCAGTTGAGGTGGATCCTAAGGAATGAGGTGGAAGAAGGAGGGAAGGAGTTGGAGATACAGTCCATGCAGAAGGAATAGCATTAGTGTTTGAAAGAGCATGCCGGGTTTGGGGAGGCATGGAGTGATCTGGGAGGTAGGGCACAGGAGATGGAGGAAGAATAGAGACAGCAGGGTATTTGCCTAGTGGAATGTACCTCTTGCTAGCATTTTAGAGGCAAAGGTAACAAAAAGTGGCAGAAATTAAGTGTGAACAGAACAGACCTTTATCTCCTTGAATATACCAACAGAATACTTCAAAAGTACATAACTATTCCTGTGGTGGCTCATTTGTCTTTTGTTCCTAAAGTTATTTTAGTGTTTAAAAATAAACTAGTCATGAGTGTTACGACTGCTTGTAAATATCAATACAGTGTTGAGAAACATGAGCTCATTGTGGTCAGTTTTTAGTATTTTTTAAATGGATCATTTTGTAGAACTGGTTTGGGGACAGCTCATTTCCATATCATAGGCAGTAGCTTCAAAAAGCACTTCTAGAACTTGCTCTAGAAACAGTTCTGATCTTGCTATAGTCTCCTTCAGTCAGGAGAAAGAGGACTTTTACTTTTTTGTCCTCACTAAGCAGAAAGCTTTTTTTTTTTTTTTTCCTACCCAGGAGAACATGTCTGTTGATAAAGCATTGCTTGTGTAATTTTAAAAGCAGATGCCTGCTAATGTTCATGACCAAAATGGGAGATTTAAAGTCATGTAGGGTGAGTCTCAGCAACTTTCTCAGATTGAGAACATGCATTACCCATCCTGCTTCTTTCCCCAAAAACAATCCTCAAGAGGTTAAGGTAAATTTCATTTTCCTGGTAGTCCTCAGGGATGGAAGTCATCCTAGCCACTCCATCAGTCTCCTTCTAATATTTGTAACGTAGTTCTGGCTGTGATTATGCTGTGATTATTGTGCAGGTATGTGGTCAAGCAGCTGATGTTAAAAATTGCACCCATATAGTGCGTGCTTACTAACTAGTTTCAGATTGTCTTGTGGTCTTATGGGATGTATGTATTTTTAGAAGAAACACTGTGCAATTTTCTTTTTCATTATTTCTCCGTTTTTGTTTGTTTTTGTTTCCTTCCCAATACATAGCTTTTGGTATTTCCAGAATTTATACTAGAAAATGCATTAATTGGAAAGGTAGAATGATAAAAGCAGTTGATTCTGGAAAAACAATAGCCGTCACATCAGCTATGTTCTGGGCAGTAAGGATGTACAGTGTGTGTTTTCTCTGATTCTAAGTCTGGGGTGGTTTATTTGCTTTTTCAGTTGAACTCTGGTTGGCCCCGTTTAACCATTTTGGACTCTACTGGTTTGTATTTCTGTTGTATTTGAATGAGTAATCAGAAAATTCTATTGGGATTACACATTATGTGATTATGAACTATTTAAATGAGATACCAAGGGACACATCACATATACTACTGTGTTTCAAAATGACGTTTTTATGTTGTCTGCACTCTGTAAGCCTTTTCAATGTGTCTCCTTAATCACTTGCACATATAAGATGGCTGAGAAAAAAATCTACACTTCCACCCCCAATCTGTATTTCCTTTGGCATTTGTACCAGAACATGATAAATCGGCAGTGAGCTTGGCTCCTGCTGCCAGTGGAGGACATTGTGGACTCAATGTTTAAGGTCTTGAAAAGAAAAACAGAGAAGTGCTCCAGGGAGAAAGGGAATATTTGTTCTGTGATTTGGAGACTGGAGTAGCGGGAAGAAGCCTGCAGTCTTGCATTTGCAGCCCTGGATTTGGGACTGTGAGAGGAGACGGGAGGAATGGAAGGCCCCCTCAGTACATTCCCACTGATGATGGCATTCAGGAGAAAGAGGGATTTTGTGCCCAACCACACACTCACAAAGCGTTGCATGTCTCACGTGGGTATTCACTGCCAGTGACTCAGGAGTCACTGTCCCTTTTGGGTCATGATTTTCTGCTTGATGAGAAGTGCTTTTTTGTTGTTGCTGTTTTTATATGAACTATGTTGCATTCTAATATTTTGTATTAATAGTAACAGCTGTGCTGAATTCGATTCAGGTTCCTTGGATTAAAAACATATGCAATTTTTATTTTCCCACAGTAGTTCAGTGTTAAAGAGGGTCAGGCTTACATGTATCACTTCCTTTTTCAGACGAATGGACACCTCCCTGGGAACGGAGATGTGTATCAAGAAAGACTGGCCCGTTTAGAAAATGATAAAGAATCCCTCGTTCTTCAGGCAAGTGATTTTTAAATGCTTTTTTCCCCTCATGACTTAGAAAGACCATTTTAAATTGGGGTGGCAAATTCAGTTGCTTACAGGATCCAGACTGCTAATAGAAATAAGTACGGGGCCATCTATACACATTAGGGACCGGTGAGGACTGTGACGGAACAAGGGTATGCACACCCAGTCTAGAGTGAGCAGCCCTTAGCCTCTGCTCTTCAAGGGCCAGTTTGGTGATAGCCACAATGTCATCTGATTTTCTGATAAATGATCTTTTTTAAAAAACAAAAATATATATGGCAGAAATTCTGACTTTGTAACTATATATGTATATATGTGTGTGTCGATATCGATATATGTATATGTATATGTCAATATATGTATATATCGATTTCGTAAATATGAATAAGAATTTCTGAACCTGAATATATATTTAGTTTTTTCTTTTTTTTTATTTTTTTTATTTTTTTTTTCCAGTGGGTTTTGTCATACATTGATATGTATTTAGTTTTTTCAATTTGAAAAATGATGCCATGGACCAAACAACGCAAAGTGGGTAGTGGAGTCCTGTTTGTAGGTTAAATTTGAGTTTTCCTCTCCTTCGCCATCTTTTAAATCCTTGACAAAGAGTTTTACTTTGGTATTTTGAACTAAAAGAACTGAAGCCTAGGGAATCCCCTGGTGGTTAGGATTTGATGCTTTCCCTGCTGTGGCTGGGTTTGATCCCTCGTCAGGGAACTAAGATCCCACAAGCTGCGTGGTGGGGGAGAAAAAAAACCAAGCATATTTACTAGGCTGGTGATCCTTGGAAGGAAAGCTCAGAGATTTGCAGTAAATACTGAGGATGAGAGACCAACCCAGTGGCTCGTCTTGGACCTTAGACCTGCATCCTGGCTTTTGAACACGTTTGTGGACAGTGGGATCATGAAAGACCTCACAGAATTTGGATTCCCAGGATTGTTTTCTGTGTTCTTTGTCAAGTATCAAAATTGAATAGTCCCTGTGGCAGCGCTGACTGAGAAGGGGGTTTGCAGGAGAATGTATACATGTATTAATATTTGTATGGCTGGGTCCCTCTGCCGTTCTCCTGAAAGTGTCAAAGCGTTGTTAATGTGCTGTACTCCAGTGCAGAGCAAAAAGTTTAAGTTAAAAAGAAGAAAAAGGAGGTGTGGTATATAGTATATATATGTTTACCGTGGAATACTACTGTGTCATAAAAGAAGAAGGAAATCTTCCCATTTGTGACAATGTGAATGGACCTTGAGGGTATTATGCTAAATGAAATGTCAAGACAGAGAGAGGCAGATACCACTTGTTTTCACTTATATGCGGAATCTAAAAGACAAAACAAATGAAAAAAACAAAACTCATAGATACAGGGAACAGATTGATGGTTACCAGAGAAGAAAGGTATCCGAGGATAGTTGAAATGAGTGAAGGGAGTCAACGGTATGGTGGTGGATGGTGACTAGACTTGTTATGATCACTGTGTAGTGTGTACAAGTATCAAATTATTGCATTGTATACCTAAAACTAATATAATGTTGTAATATTTTACTTCAGTAAATAAATGATATAGACCACTTTCAGTCAGTAGTGAAAGTTGCTCAGTCATATCTGACTCTTTGCAACCCCCGTGTCCATGGAATTCTCCAGGCCAAAATACTGGAGTGGGTAGCTTTTCCCTTTTCCAGGGGATCTTCTCAAACCAGGAATCGAACCCAGACCTCCTGCATTGCAAGCGGATTCTTTACCAACTGAGCTATCAGGGAAGCCTTCCACAGACTGCTTTGGGGGAAAAAAACAGAACTAAGTAGTTCTTGAGGACTTCTGTTTCAAATATTAACTCCATTTCCTCTCTTAATCTCTAATACTGTCTCCCATCCTCACCGGCCCCTCCAAAAAAGATAATTTGTGTACATGCTCTTTCTCACAGAGTTGCAGTGTTTTTATCCTATAAAGTGTTGCACATCCCCAGTTCAGCCCGAACTTTCTTAAAAATTGAAGAGGAATCCTCAAACCAACATGCATGATAAGAATAAGCGTGTGAAGGGCTGGTTTCTTATTAATGCTTAGATTTTTTTTTTTTTTTTTTAACAACCAAATGATTGGTACCATCATCCCAGTTTTTGTTCTCTGTAGACAAATAAAGTTGACAGTGGGACCCAAATTCTTCCTAATCTGTGACAGTATTTCGCTCTGTGTACAGGTGAGTGTGCTGACAGACCAAGTGGAGGCTCAAGGAGAGAAGATTCGCGATCTGGAGTTCTGCCTTGAAGAGCACAGAGAGAAGTTGAATGCCACAGAGGAAATGCTGCAGCAGGTATGTTCAGAGGTAGGGTTTCCCTGCTGACCTGTTTGAGATGCTACATTTATATGTTGTGTTTGCTCTGATACAGTGGTGAATTTTATGATTCACTTAGACTGGCTTATTAGAAGCAAAAACCTAGAGTTGTGGGTCTCCAAACACACACAATAGAAAGTGTTCATTGCAATTAGTGTCTGGAATAAAATATTAATAAGATTGTACATGATTTCAGTTTTCCTCTTTATGCTTTCATACAGTTGCCTCATTTCCAACCATGAGTGTATATTTTAGAATTAGGAAAAAGGGTTTCCTTGGTGGTTCAGATGGTAAAGAATCTGCCTGCATTGCAGGAGACCCAGATTTGATCCCTGGCTTGGGAAGATTCCCCTGGAGAAGGGAAAGGCTATTCACTCCATGGACAGAGGAACCTGGGGGACAACAGTCCAAAGGGTTGCAAAGAGTCTGACACAACTGAGTGACTAGCACACAAGTACATTATATGACTCTGAGTGGAAATAATTTATAACGTGTATGGGCACACACATGTGTGATGCTTGTCTACTAGAGGACCTATAATACAGTGGGTACACTACACACGGAATAGGACTGTTTAGTCCTATGCTTTGCCATTTCTTTGCTGTAATGACTTTCTGCAAGTTCTTAACCTCTGTGTTCCTTAGCTTCCTCAACTGTTCAGTTGCTCAGTTTCCAACTCTCTGTGACCCATAGACTGCAGCATGGCAGGCTTCCCTGTCCTTCACTATCTCCCAGAGTTTGCTCAAATTCATGTCCATTGAATCAGCGATGCCATCCATCCATCTCATCCGACTCCTTCTCCTCCTCCCTTCAATCTTTCCCGGCATCAGGGTCTTCTCACATGAGTCAGCTCTTTGCATCAGGTGGCCAAAGTACTGGAGTTTCAGCTTCAACGTCAGTCCTTCCAATGAATATTCGGGACTGATTTCCTTTAGGATTGACTGGTTGGATCTCCTTGCAGTCCAAGGGACTCTGAAGAGTCTTCTTCAATACCACAATTCAAAAGCATCAATTCTTCAGCACTCAGCTTTCTTTATAGTCCAACTCTCATATCCATACCTGACAACTGGAAAAACCATAGCTTTGACTAGACAGACCTTTGTTGGCAAAGTAATGTTTCTGCTTTTTAATATACTGTCTAGGTTGGTCATAGCTTTTCTTCCAAGGAGCAAGCGTCTTTTGATTTCATGGCTGCAGTCACCATCTGCAGTGATTTTGGAGCGCAAGAAAATAAAGTCTCTCACTGTTTCCATTGTTTCCCCATCTATTTGCCATGAAGTGATGGGACCGGATCCCATGATCTTAGGTTTTGAATGTTGAATTTTAAGCCAACTTTTTCACTTTCCTCTTTCCCCTTCATCAAGAGGCTCAACCTTTGAACAAGGATAATTCATGGGTTATCCTAATGAGTTTCTATCTCATAAGATTGTTTTGAGGATTGAACCACTTAGTACATGTAAGAACAGTACCTTTCACATAGCAAACATAATATCATCATCAGTATTATCACAGGCTTAAGAATATTTAAGTTCATATACGTGTTTGTCAATAGAACATATGTCTTCCCACAAAGCAGACATGTGCTGCTTATTGAACACTAGTTTGGCTCAATGAAGGTTAACTAAAGCAAATAATTTTTCCAGATGTATCTGTTTAGAATTAATTTTCACATCCTCTACTTAATAATACTGTTTTACCGTCATAAGAAAGACACATCCATATATGACTGTTTATAATAAAGCAACTTTTGCATGTATCTCTTCAATCCTAATAGGAGCTTCTGAGTAGGACATCTTTAGAAACTCAGAAGTTGGACCTGATGGCTGAAATATCTAACTTAAAGTTAAAACTGACAGCTGTAGAGAAGGACAGATTGGATTATGAAGATAGATTCAGAGACACGGAGGTAAGTGATGCCCTTTCTCTCGCTTTATATACATATACATACACACACACACTCCTGGAGAAAGAAGTGGCAACCCACTCCAGTATTCTTGCCTGGAGAATTCCATGGACAGAGAAGCCTGGTGGGCTACAGTCCATAGGGTCGCAAAGGGTTGGACACGACTGAAGCGACTTAACCACATATATATGTGCACATACGTATATATATAGATACAGGGCTTCCCTGGTGACTCAGACAGTTAAAAAATCTGCCTGCAATGCAGGAGACCCAGATTCAATCCCCAGCTTAGGAAAATCCCTGGAGAAGGGAATGGCTACTCACTCCAGTATTCTTGCCTGGAAAATCCCATGGACAGAGAAACCTGGTGGATTACAATCCATAGGGAGATCTCCTGCAAAGCAGGAGACCCAGGTTCCATCGCTGGGTCAACAAGATCCCCTGAATAAGGGAATGGCCACCCACTCCAGTATTCTGGCCTGGAAAATTCCATAGACAAGAGGAGCCTGACGGACTATGGTCACGGGGTCACAAAGAGTCAGACATGACTGAGCGACTAACATTTTCATTTTAATTTATATATATGCATACTTATATATCTCACACACATATATTTCTAGAACAAGTTGAAATTCCTTGGAGTTGTGAAGGAGAGGTAGTTAATTACTATATGCCCTCATTATCCATATTTCTTTTTAAGAATAAGCTTACATTGACTTTTTATCACTAAATGATAATAGTAATTTTTATTTTGAAAGTTTTGATATGAAATATTAATCCCTTCACTCGCCTTTAAAAATACTTTTGACTTTAGGACATTTGGAGCTTCTGTCTATCTCTCTGCCATTCATGTATCCATCTGTCTGTCCGTTCATCTGTTTATCCATACTGATTCTATTCATTGTGGAAATAATGGATTCAAGTGTGTGATTTTACTGATAGTTCTTATTTAGGCACATTGATTATTCACTGTATAATAAATAGATTTTTAAGTAGGTATAGCAAACATGCTTTCATTATGTACTCATGGAATCACAGATTTTAGAGGTCATTTAATTTGAACTTTTACTTTTGGTCTATTCCACATGTAAGTCATTCCAGTTGTTAATAAATACAGCCAATTATACTTTTGTGAAATTCAGGGTAGATTTTACACCTTGAAGTACCCCCTTTTCGTGGCTAAGCATGCTTTCTTGTTTGTTCAACTTAGTTTATTGTTACTCTAGGTCTTCTGGATTGTTAACTGCTTTTTGTCAGGAGGTGCAGCACAGAACATATGAAATCTACTCATTAGAAAAGAAATATAAAGAGCTGTAGAAATTTTTTTCTCTCCTAGGGTCTTCTCTTCATTTTTCTTTATTTTGTTTGCTTGGTTGGGTATGGAGAAGTGTCATACTTAGCTACAAAATGGGCACCAAGAAAGAGAGAAGAGAAATCATTTACTTACTCTTCCCCTCTGTTTTCATTTCAAGTATTTATTTTATGCTGACTGCGTGCCATCATGATATGAGCTACATTACATATGTTTTCCACTGTATGAAAGTCCTTCATATATCTGAATTTAATAAGGTTTATACTCTTAAGTTGCAAAGAGTCAGACATGACTTAGTGACTGAACAACAACAACAAATACTCCATTGCTATATTTAAAGTTAAATTTTCTGTCAAATATATAACTATACGGGAAAGTCTTGGTATATGTATTACTTCCTCAGTAGCAGAAGGAAACCCCAGCTTAGCTCACGTTTTAATCTTAAAACTCTTTATCAGTCACCTATGTTAGTATGTTTTTCGTTTAACTAAGACTGGAGGTCTTAAAACTTAGAAAACTACTTAGTTTCCTTAAAATTCTTGCTTTTGTGCTTTCTTTAAAGTCTGTTTGAATATTTTTTCTTTTCCCTTTCTGTCTTTCCCTGACTCCACAGCTGCTGTGTAAAATGGTGGTAGAATTCAGTCAACAGGTGGATAAGGTGCAGTAGAGCTAACTCTGGTGTCAGGAAAGAAGTTAGTAGTTTTGAAGCATTAAGGGGTGGGCTTACTATACATGCAAAGTTTAGGGAAAGTCTTAACCCATACCACTGTGGCTAATTTGGATACAAGATGTTAACCAACCATTAGGACTAAGTTGAAGTAGCTAGCTGTTTTATGATTTTTTGGGGGGTAAGAGCCCAGAGCAATATTTATTCTCTCTTGAGTTTGTCTGCATTTTTTGTAAAACCTCTTTTTGGTGTTTTCTTGCTTCACTTATACATTGCCTCAATCATATGCAAGGTGATCTTGTCACCAAAACTCTAGAAAACTTCAATCCCTGATAACTTTCTAATAAACATTCAGCACTATTGGTAAGATGTAGCATGCGTTTTAGAGATTAGAGATTATGGGATATTATAAACTGCTTTTATATGTGAAAATAATTGAAGTAGTCTTTAAGACTGAAGCTAAAAAACTTAAGATTGAATATGCTCATTTTCCTACCTTTTCCCCTTAATTGAAATGTTTCTCTGGCTGTTTCATGAATCCAAAATTCTTTAACTTTGTCTTAAGATTTTAGGTTACCTGGAGTTTAGTTTCTAAGAAACCAGTGGAGTGTGGGGAAGAAGTAGAAGTATAGGCACTTCCAAAAGATGAGGGGTAGAAGTCTTGAAACCTTGGAAGACAGGACTTGCCTATCCCAGGAATTGTTGATAGGTGGTTAGCATCATTCAACAGTGCCCCCTTCTGGTAAGAATACAGATATCAGAAATGAGTTTCTGTGGAGCCCTAGTTTTCTGCGAAGGAAAAGGGAAAGATAACCAGGATTTTCACTTTTAAAAGTACTGAACTTCTGATAAGAAATTATTTGGAAATAATTTGTATTACATTTTTTAAGGTTTCATATTTAGGAGCTACTTCCAGATTTACTAGCTTGAGTTATCATGGAACGATAGGGCTTCTTTCAGATTAAAAATTTATGTTCATACTTACAGTATTACCTCAAGGGATAATTGGATAGTTCTTTTTTAATAGAAAAATGACCTCAATTTATAATTCTGTTTTCTTCATTTGTTTCTTCTTTACAAATTGCCACTATTTCTAAAGGAAGTGGTGAAACACAATAATCCAAATAGAATTCAAAGCTGAGAAATTCCAACAATCAGCAATTCAACAACAGAATTGAAACAATCCAAATAGAATTTCAATCCAAATAGAATTCACTTTTAACAATAAGTGGGAAAATATATCTGTGGAAGACCAGATTGATTAAAGAAGATTACTAAGAACTCATATTATGCAAGAGTGGTTAATAAGTGGTAGATAAATGAATGGGAGAAACTGACTTTTTCCTTTTACTTGAATTTTGAACTTACAGGTAAACTAAATCACAACTTAATCACAATTAAAATGTTATTAAATGATATCAAACAGTTATTTATGTCATTCATAAACAAAAAATAGCTTCTTATTGAAACATTGTATTAATAGTTACAATATTTATAAGTATTATGTAATACTAGGTAGTACTTTTCCCCATTTTATAAGAAACTACAATTTAAAAACCTGTAGGTTTTCTGAGAAGTATATTTCACTAGAGCATCTTTTTCCTGGCCTTTGTGAGGTTGACTGATTACACTTTAATAGCATTGTTCTGTTTGTTTTTTATAGCATTCTCGTGTAATTCTTTTCTGTTACCTGTGAATTTGTGGCTCAGGAGAAAATGTCTTGAGAGGAACAAAAACACGTTAACCATTGGTGGAAGCTTCATACCTTGTTGTTAGAGAAAAGGCGTCTTCACAGACTATTTGAGTCCTCCTTCTGGATGACTTTGTATTGTTTTGCATTCTAATTTCTTTTTCCTACTCTCTGACCTGTGGACAAAAATGTCACTATTGCTCAGAATATTTAGACAATGTTTACAAACAAATTAGATTTTTTAAAATAAAAGTAGAGAAGGTGTGTGATTTTATTATGAAAACATTAGGGTTGCTTTCTTTTGCATTTTTCCAAAGTAAAATTATATTATGATACTGAATATATTTGTAAATGACAGAGCTCTCATCCACCCTCAAATTTAGAGTCCTTGGTATAAAGTGTTTAAATTTCAGTCATTTCTCCCAGATTGGGTTGAGGAACAATATGTATCTTTTGTAGACAAAGAAATTAGAAAAATATTTTTATAAATATCCATATATCGCTGAAAAGGCCCTAAAAGTAAATGACTTTACTAAAGAAAATTTCTCTGGATTATTTTAAAAAGATGGAGTTCATATAGTGATTTTTAATCTAGAAATATTTGCTCAGTGATAACAAGTGATCAGTTACCTTTCTTAAAAATTATCATCACTTTTCGTTTCCATAATCAATCCCATCATTTTAGGGTGGAGGCCATGTTTTCAATGGAAAGATTCAATGGATCTTTCAATGGATCCGTCGGAAGATTTAATGGAAAGATTCTCAAGGAGACTCATTCATTCCGATTTGTCTGATCTCATTCATCCAGCTGTAACCCAAGAGCCATTGACTGAGGATTTCCAAACTGCTATTTTGGTAGGTAAATAGGTATTTCCTGCTTTCCTAATGTATTTCCTTGTTTCTTTTTGGACAGGGCCTAATGCAGGAGATCAATGATTTGAGGTTAAGAGTCAGTGAAATGGAAAATGAAAGACTTCAGTATGAGAAAAAGCTGAAATCTACCAAGGTGAGTTTTCATAATGGCAAAAAATTTTATATAAGTGGCTCCACTACTCATCCATGATCAATAATATAGATAAAATACATTTTCTACTAGAATGTGATAAAGAAGACATTTTAAGACATTTTACAAGTGAACAAAGTTTTTCCCCAAGCTGGAGACCATCTAGAATTTAAACACTGTTGTTCTGAATGAGGGCTTCCTGGTGGCTCAGTTGGTAAAGAATCCACCTGCAATGCAGGAGACCCTGTTTCGATTCCTGGGTCAGGAAGATCTGCTGGAGATGGGATAGGCTACCCACTCCAGTATTCTTGGGCTTCCCTTGTGGCTCAGCTGGTGAAGAATCTGCCCGCAGTGTGGGAGACCTAGGTTCAATCCCTGGGTTGGGAAGATCCCCTGGAGAAGGGAAAGGCTACCCACTCCAGTATTCTGGCCTGGAGAATTCCATGGACTATATAGTCCATGGAGTCACAAAGAGTTGGACACGACTGAGCGACTTTCACATTCTGAATAATTGGAGAAGGGAGTGGCACCCCACTCCAGTGTTCTTGCTTGGAAAATTCCATGGACAGGGGACCCTGGCAGGCTATAGGTCTATGGGGTCCCAAAAGAGTTGGATACAACTTAGTGACTGAACAGCAACAATTCTGAATAAAAATCAGGGTTTAACTAATTTGGTAGAACATAACCTGTCATTTCTCTCGGTTATCTAACCTCCTTTGTAAACTGATACTGTGTTCTTGGTTACTTAGCTTGTCTTTTTCTATCTGTAGTTTTCTTTCACTCCTGTCTCTCTACCAGTCTTTAATGGCCAAACTTTCTAGCATGAAAATCAAGGTGGGTCAGATGCAGTATGAAAAGCAGCGGATGGAACAAAAGTGGGAGTCACTGAAGGTGTAGTAGACCTTGGGTAATGGGTCCATGGCCTGTTGCTTTCTGGCTTGCGTTGTTTTGCTGTGATGGTGTTTTTAGTGGTGTGTGCATTCATTTTTTTGTGTGTGTCCCCTGTTTTTTTTTAATATGTGTAAAGCTAATTAAAGGGACATTGCAATCCCTAACATTGTTTTCAGAAGCATATAAAATAGTGAAAAGTAATAAACTTGTAAAATAAAAGTATTTGTTTATAAATTAAATCTCATTCTCTTAGACTGAGATCCAAGCATGGTAAAAAAAAATTGCAAAAGTCACCTGGGAAAGACTTCTCTTTGGTATCAGTAATAAACAGTCTTATTCTTTCAAGACTTTCTCAAAGGTAAATGCATACAGCAGTTAACTCTACCATGGCAGTGAGTAGATGTTACTGCTTAGAAGCATAGTGAGCTCATGGCAGCACTTCTTAACAATGCTACTGAAAATTCCTTATATTTGGTGTCCATTCCCACCATAAGTAAAAACTATAATAGACCAACTTCTTAGCTGCTTTGGAGAGCTACATCTTCTCATAATGCTGAACATAATAGATATCTTTACCAACTGAAAATAAAATGTTATATTGAAAATAAAGGCATACTTATTTGCATTGCGTAGCTTTATTTCCTGTGTTAATAAATACAACCAGCAAAACCTAAGTTTGCTAAAGCTAGTGATTCTTTACCAAAATGAGGCTGAAACAAACTTCAGTAAATAGAACATTGGATTTAAGGTCTTAAATAGTTGTGTAGTTTTTTCTTTTTTTTAAGATTAAAGAATCTCTTTTTTTCCCATTGTTGTAGAAGATTCTATTCTTTTACCTTAGTGATGAGAAGGAATTATTTAGTCCCATGACTTAAAGTTGTTTATTGCCTGCTGCCTTATCCACTAATTAAGTTCTATCTTGTCTAGGGAACATGAGTACCATCTTGAAATGCTGAATAAATGTCAAGCAAGTCTAAGATATTTTTTCAAATTTGTATTTTGTTTTGCTTTTATGACACTAAGCATCTAATTTGGTTATCTTCTTTGATTAACTTGGTCAGATATTTTACTTAACATAAGACTTAAACCTTAGGGCTGCCCTAGTCCTAATTACACTATTAAAGATTCATTTTTAATTTGATCACAAAGAAACTTGAAATAATTATACCATAGTTATTATAAATTGGACTTTTATTAATTGTCTTGCTTCCTGCTTATCATTGCCACTGATTTCTGAAGTTTGCGTCTAAATTCTTGTAGTTTTTTTGTTTCATTCATGAAAACTAAGTATTGATTCAAGAGTTAACAGACTCTCTGAATATTCCCTTTTAGTCATAATCTACTGTTTTTGAATGAATTTATCATTTGTAGGAGGAGCTGGCATCTCTGAAAGAACAACTGGAAGAGAAGGAATCTGAAGTGAGAAGACTACAAGAAAAATTGGTTTGCCAGATGAAAGGAGAAGGGGTTGAAATTCTTGATCGAGGTAAGAATATGTATCAAACATTTGTTTTCTTCTTTTGTTAAAACCATCACAGTCTGTAAAAGAAGTTGATGTTAGATGATGTGTAACATTAGCATCAAAGAGAAACAGGAGCAGCAGCAGCCATCGGAGCCCCCGGACTCCTCTGAGACTCTTCACTGTGCTTGGGCGTCTGTTAACTTCCTCTTGAGCAGCTAGAGGAGGGCACCTCTGTACTTTTGCGGATGTTTATTTTAGATTAAGCCTAATCATTGGTCCAAGTGTTAGTTGCTCACCTGTGGCAACTTTTTTGCAACCCCATGGACTGTAGCCCACCAGTCTCCTCTGTCCGTGAGATTTTCCAGGTAAGAATACTGGAGTGGGTAGCCATTCTCTTCTCAAGGGGATCATCCCGACCCAGGGATCGAACCGAGGTCTCCTGCATTGCAGGCAGATTCTTTACTGTCTGAACCAGCAGGGAAGCCTACATGGTTAATTATTACATGGTAAATTCTCATCATGAGAGAGTTCTTGTCCAAATTACAATTGTCTGTACAGTGAGGGGCTTGAATTAGATTACCTCCATAGTCTTCTTGGCTCTAGATTGCCCTGGCTTTATTTATCTGCAGGTATCACAACTCCCTGTCCATCTGAAAATTCAGTCCGTCCAACATTGAGGGAAATGCGTCTTTCCTCTCTGTTTGCTGCATGTATAGGATGTACTTTCTTCATGGACGTTCACAGGCACGTTATGCTTTCACGAGTCATAAGAGAAAAATGGATTCATAGGAGTTGTGAACTACAGAGGCTACGTCAGAATAATGCGACCCAAAATCAGATCTGAGGGCCAGCACTGGTCTGTGATTAGGATAAGACAGAGGATGAGATGGTTGGATGGCATCACCGACTCGATGGACGTTAGTTTGAGCAAGCTCCGGGCGTTGGTGATGGACAGGGAAGCCTGAGGAGCTGCATGCAGTCCATGGGGTCGCAAAGAGTCAGACACGACTGAGTGACTGGACTGAACTGAACGGGTCTGTGAACCACTTGTTAGCAGTACCCGACCAGACAGGTACAGGCATTAAGAACTAGTGTTTAGAAACTTAATGGAATCTGATGCTAACAGAACATCTAACTGCGTGATCAGTGGACTGATTTTGTTGAACAGGAGGTGGATCATTTCAGTGCTGTTAAACTTGAACGATGAGATGGAGGTGACATAAGCAGTGTCCTCCTCATGTTCAGGAGGGTCATAGATCAGACTGTAACGGGAATATAAGAAGCAGCTGATGCAACATTAGCTGTTTTTTCATTACAGTGTTTAAGAAGCACTTGTACGTGGAAGGCCCAACTTTAATGTGAGAAAATCAAGTCTCAGAAAGATGAAGTAAGAGAGTAACTCAGATTTATGTCTTCTCATTAATTACGTGAGGTTCTAATCTCACAGAAAGCATTATGGTATGATAGTGCCAGTCCTAAAGTCATAAAATAATGCTTCCTATTCAGTCTTTATGAGATTAAAGCCTCTTTATTTTAGGTAAAAGGAGACCAAATTATAGTGCTTTTAAAATATTATCATTGTAATATATGCTAACTTCCAATTCAATGGGTTTTCCTGCACAGATGAAAATTTTAAAAAGAAGCTCAAAGACAAAAGTAAGGTTTTTGGTGTATTTCCATCAGCCTTCACATTCACCCAAAGCACTACTTGGACTGTTCTTTGCATGTATTTTTAAAACATTTCTCTCACCAAAGATGTAAAATTGCTTCATCAATAAGCTCCTCATTTCTTCAGGATGTACCAAACAGAGGGTAACTAACCGATGATAGAAGCAGGAGTAAAAGACCATTTTGCAGATTGTACCCGAGTCAGCCCCCTTGCTCTGCGGGGTTCAGCAGAGCCCCCAGACTGTGGAGGGGAGGAAGCATTTCCTCTGTGGCCTGAGATACAGGGTCAGAGGAGAAAACAATGTTTATACTCCAGTGAAAATCTGCTTTTAAAAACAATAAATTTATGTATTTATTTTTGACTGCACTGGGTCTTTGTTACTGCATGCAGGCTTTCTCTGCTGCAGTGTGTGGGCTTAAGGGCACAGGCTCAGTAGTTGTGCACAGTTCGTTGTCCCTCAGCATGTAGGATCTTGCCAGACCAGGGGTCAAACCCGTGTCCTCTGCATTGGCAGGTGGGTTCTTCACCACTGGACCACCAGGAAAGTCAAAACCTACTGTTTTTAAAATTTACCACAGTTAACAATCATTTTAAACTTGCTTTTGCTTTCCAGTGTTTTGTAGCCCACTTTTTCACTGAGATCTATATTAGGGGTTTCTATAAACGTACGTACGCTTTTGTGTTACAAAAGAAATTGTACCCAGGCTGACTAACAGAATCTAGGTTATTTAATGCAGGATAAAGATAAACCCTTAGTGGACTTTCCTCCAGATGTTAAATTCTTCAGGAAATTTACCATTTAAAAAATAATAATAAAAGCAGTTCCTACAGAGTATACCATAATTGAAAATGTTATATCTCTGCTGGATGATGCGTCATTGTGTTAAAATTCACCTTCAGTAGTATTTTTTTCTCTTAGAAGGAGACAACTTTAGCTGAACTTTTTTCTCTGTTTTAATTTTTTTTAATTTGTGATCTCATTTGGGATTGACTTCATATTTAAAATATTTGGTTTTATGATTAAAGTAGCATGCTTTTCTATTTGAATATCGAGTGTTAAGGAGAATCACTTACTTTGGCCCTTATATTTTAAGATGGTATTGGAAATGAAGTTTATAGATGAAGCAAAGTACTTATTATCCTTCTGTATGGAATCTACAGCTAGCTTCTTAGCATGACACTCATGTAAATATCACATTCCATCAGGCTGTTACCATTTGTGTCTCTGTCTCGGTTATCACTGAACATTTTCTCTGCTTTTGTCATATATATATGCCATTCATCACTTTCACCTGCTTTATTATAAGTTTCTTCTTTGAAAATTCCATGTTTTTATTGTTATTTCACTGAAATTTCATCTTCAGCGTTCTTATCAGGACTTTGTCCTTGCTTTGAGAGAGGGCAGTTGTTTTTTTTTCCTAGAATGACGACTATTAAGGTGAGCTATAATAGAAAGTGTTCATTTTTCAGATTTTCCCTAAAAGAGAATATAAATGGTAAATGTGCCTTAAAAAAAAAAAAAAAAACAAGCAGAATAAATTATTAACATCTTTACCTTAAAACATTTCAACATGAAGAGTCAGTAATTTCTTGTTGTTTTCACACATGTTTAAAAAAAACAGATTTCTGATTTGATATTGTGATATTTCAGATATTGAAGTACAAAAAATGAAAAAGGCCGTGGAGTCTTTGATGGCAGCAAATGAAGAAAAGGTACGTAGGTGAAATTTAACTGTTTATTTGGATATGTTGCATCATCATTTTGATCATTCCATGCATTTTCATCAGATACCCTAGTTAGAAAGAACATCCCCTAGACAACTGACATTACGGGGATGGATTCTCCCTTCCTGCCCAAGTGGACCTGCTCTCAGCGGGTCAGTGACATACTTGTGCCACGTGGATAGGAATGGAGACCAGCAGCTCTGGCTCTACTGAGAATCCATCCCTCAACAGCCCACCATCTTGAATTTAGAATGTGTTCAAGCTATCAGATCAGCTTTTTACATTCAAGTGACAAATGAGAGAAAGGACATCGTCCATAGTACATCCTTTCTGTGGTCCCTGGGAATTCTGGGCCACCATATGAACTCTGAAGGAGGTGGCCATGGCAGTCTTAGCTTCACCATCATGTTGACTTTAATCTCTGTGAACATGTTGCTTCCTTCACGCTGCTGGCTTCTTCTGCATCTGGGATTGTCTCTGCTCTCCTGCGTGGTGAGATGCCAGGAAACAGGCACAGGCACCGTGTAGTCAAGATGGCACTAGGCTTTGTTTGAGATGCACTGGCCTAATGCCAACATCTCCAGGAGGGCTTCTCCTCCAGCTGTTGCTTCTCCCCACTGCACTGTGCTCAGAGCAGGGACGCAGGGTCTTAATAAAGTAACGTGTCTCTTCATGGCTTCCCTGACCAACCACATACCCAGCAGGCAGGTTCAGATCCTGTCACCAGAACTGTCCCCCCTTCATGTCCCTTAATGAGTAGAACAAGGAGACATTTTCCCACAAAAAAGAGTAACTTCAAGGAAATAAAAACCAAGTCAATGCTAAAGAACTTTGTCTTGATCTTTTTCTCTCATCATAGTGAGCTTCCTTCTCTTTCTTGCCTAACTCTGTTTATTGCCTTTCACACTTTTTGTTCTTTATTCAATGGAAATAAACTCATTGTACCCACCCACCCATATATAGGTTTATTTGTGTGTGTTAGTCCTCCCCACATCAAATAAAAAGTCATTAGCAAACTGTCCACATAGATTGAATTTGAAAAAAAAACCAACAACAACACTAAAATTCGCTTTGTTTTCGTTTCTCTCCCTCAAAAAGCAACAATAACAAGCAAAACTCCCAGTGTTGAATGAGGGCTTATTAGATGCTCAGACTTCTCTAAGAGCACCAAGAGGGACCTAACTTCTTGGTGGTTCCAAGAAGCCTTCAAAGAGGACATATTTGGGCAAATCCTGAGATTTGAGAGCAAGAGTCATTCATCAAGAAAATGAAATGTTCTGGGCACAAGATCCATGAGCAAAATCACCAGTCAAAACCAAGTCTTGAAACAGCCACTGCATACTGGGAAAGTTCTGGAGCCATGAGATACAGGTGGAGGACGTGGGTGTATGAGGGGGTGCTATAGTGAAGCTGATGATTTAATGACTTGGAGTCTCAGCTTTAGACCTGGAATGGTGACATAATTAAATTGCCATGTTAAAAAGCCAATTCTGATGGCAGAATAGAAGCAAGACTAAAAGAAAGAGAAGGAAGACAACAATTAAGAGGCTGTTAAAATTGGTGAGAAATGAAGCTGTGGAAAGAAGGCAGTGGCAGTGAAGTTATAAGGGGGTCAGATTTCAGAGAAATTCACTGGTTAACAAGATTTTAAATCTTTGGATTTGGGGAAAATTTTCTGCTTTGGGCAGTGGGTTGAATGGGGTACCCATAAAAGAGTTAAGGGAATCCAAGCAGAGACTCAAGTACTAGGGGTGAATAATGAGCTTCATTTTAGATGTATTCAATTTGTGATGTGTTTGTGGAACATTAAAAGATTTCTCATAGAAATTTGGAAAATGAATCTACATTTCAGGATTAATGTAGGATTATAAGTTGGTGGGCAGAGAACCCTGTCGATTTTAGGAGAAACATAGAGTTGAAATATATAGATTGGTGGGGACAAAACTATAGTTGATATATCAGTTTGCTTTTGCCCCATAATAAATCACATTTGTTAATTCTCATACTTCTGTAGAATGGCTAGATTGTTCTTCTAGTCTGGGCTGACTTTGCTGATCCTCTGCCATTTGCTGGTGGCTGGGATGGGGCTGGATAGTTTAAGATGGTGTAATTCACATGTCTGATGATTGACAGACTGATCTAGGTTGATCCCAGCTGGGTTGTATCTTCTCCAAATGATCTCCCTACCTCCATTAGGCTAGCCTATGCTTCTTCACATAGTGGCCTCAGAGTTCCTAGGGCAGCAAGAGAGGGCATGCCCCAGCGTGCAACTACTTTTCAAGCCTTTGCTTTGAACCTCATTTGTTACATATCATTAGCCTAAGTAGGTCATATGGTCATGCCCCAAATCCATGTTGGAGGGAGCTAGGGAGCCTGTGTTTATAATCTACCACACCGAGGGCCTGGGAGAAGAGAAGAGGGTAAAGGATAAAACCTTGAAGCTCTAACATTTCATATTCTGTTCGGGACATTAGCGTGGGGTGGAGTAGGGGGAGGGTAATGGAAGTAGACTATTCATCTGCTCAAGGATTAACAAATCAAGACAGAAGAAAAGAAAGAGTGGAGAGAAGAGTGAAAGAAGGAAAATGGGGGTCAATCACCTGCCATCTGGAGATCAAATTCGGAAAAGGATGGAAAGTGTCCACTGTTTCTAGTAAAGAGAAGGTTGTGTGCGTGGGCTCAGCATGTCTGACATTTGCAACCCGGTGGACTGTAGCCCGCCAGGCTCCTCTGTCCATGAGATTTCCCGAGGAAGGATACTAGAGTGGGTTGCCATTTCCTACTCCAGGGAATCTTCCCAACCCAGGGACCGAACCTGTGTCTCCTGCGGCTTCTGCATTGGCAGGAGGATTCTTTAGCACTGTGCCACCTGAGAAGCCCTGAAGAGAAAGGTCCCTGATGACTAATTGAAGAAACTTTGATGGAGTGTTGTGAGAAGAGAAAAACCAGATGGAAATTAATGGTGGCTGATGAAGATAGCAAGTATAGATCTTTCTTTCCAGCTCTGACTTATTGTAGAGAGGAGAGTAATTAAAGTTGATTTTTTTCTCGGCTGTTTTTTGTATCTTATTACCTTGTTTTGTTTTTGTTTTTTAAAGATGGCAGCTGAAGGATAGGATCTCTAAATTTAGAGGTACTTTTTCTATATCTCTGATGTATGTAGGAAAAATATTCTAGACATTAGCAGTTTTACTAAAGTTTAGAACTGTTCTTTGGATAATGTAAATAATTCACGTCTGCTCATTCTTTTCAATTACGTTTATTGTTTAAAAATCATAATATTAAAAATTATTATTTTATTAATAGGATCGGAAAATAGAAGATCTTCGACAGTGCCTGAACAGGTACAAGAAAATGCAAGAAACAGTGGTTTTGGCTCCAGGTAAAAAAGGTATGTAGCTCTAAGAGCTTTTCTACTTGAGTTGATTTTACATGGCTGTAAACTTTTTACATTTGGCCTCAATTGCTATTATTTCAAATTAGGTGGCTCATCCATTCATTCAGCAATGTTATTAGGCATCTGTTCTCTGCCAGAAAAAGTGTAGGCTGCTGAGTGCAGTGTTGTTTGGTTGTTCAGACAGAGCCCTCCCCATGTATAGGGGATATTCCAGAGAGAGAGAGAGAATCACAGCATGTGCGAGAGCCTTGGTGGAAAAGGATCTCAGTGTGTGTACATAGAGCTGATTCACTTCATTGTACAGCAAACTAACATAACATTGTAAAGCAGTTCTACTCCAATTAAAAAAAAAAGGAGACGCATGTGCCTGAAAGGTAGTGGGCAGAGGGCAGAGTGAGACAGATGAGATAATAGAAGAGACACAGCCAGATCATGCATGAGGAGTTCAGCTCTCATTCCAGCCCAGAGGATCCACTGAAGGGTCTTAACAAGTCAGTGACATGACAGATGGAGCGTCGTGGACTATGGACCACTGGGACTATGCCAGCAGTGTTGGAAGGAAGGGAAACCAATCAAGATAACCTTACAGTATTACAGTGGGAAGATTTGATAGTGCTGATTGGAAATCTATTTTGGTGTTACCCGTGACTTAATAGTGTGATGAGTTAGATTAGCAAAGTGAAGAAGAAGAAAGCATCAGGAAAGATAACATTTCTGGCTAAAGCAACTAGCAGAGGATGTCTCCACTTACCAAGAGGGGGGAATCTAGAGGAGAAACATTGCCGGGGTTGAGGGGTATTGTGTCCAGCTTTGAATACATTTTTTAAAAAGTCTGTAAAACGTCTAAGTAAAAATAGCCTGTATTTTGTTGTATTTATTATTATTTTATCTGCTGATGGGCCAACTGGTCATCCTCAAATACAACAAAGCTTTGGGGGTCATTCAAAATAAGCAGAAATGTTAAGAACTTTGAAGTTCTCTTGTTCATTAGCACTGCATAGGTGGGGCTATTTACTTTAAAAGTAAGTGATGAAAATAAGTCTTTGGGAAGGTACTTGTGGAACATTTGGGATTTTGAAATTTTAATTTTGATGGGTTCACAAAGAAAGAAAATCCTTTGGACCAGGATCTTTGAACAAAATGGTTCTTCATGTTTTTGTCCATGAGGCCTGGCATGTATTAAGACTTTATAGTTATCTTGAATGAGCAAATAAACCTCTAATTGTCATGATAGTTCTCATTACTCAGCATTTTCTATGCCTTCACAAGAGTATCTTTTAAGGAATATTACAGATTCTCTAATTAATTTTTACATAAAATTATTATGCAAATATTTTACATAGTATTTTTGCATAGTCATATTATTTGTAACATTGTTTGATTTTATAGAATCTCAATACTATAATGTTTCAAAATGAAAAAAGAGCAGATTAATTTCTGCAACTAGACTATATTGTAAAATATTTAGAAAATAGAGAAAAGGGGTAAAAATCACTCATAACTGCACTGGCATGATCACTACTGGCATTTTCATGTAATTCTTTCTGCCTTTTTAATCTATGCATATAATAGTATAGTTAAAAGAGAGAGTTTTTAACCCTGTACAGAAGGATTTTTATAAACCATTGGAAATTATGTCCTGTTCTAATGAAGAGTTTCATCAACAGTGCTTTCTCAGTAGGATTTATATTTATTTAGAAAATCCTCAGGCAATTCTAAGAATACCTCAATTCTAATAAAATTAGAGTAAAAATCTAATAAAACCTAAGTTAAAAGCTATGTCTAGTTAGTATCTTTAAACAAGTAAATGATTTGCCATTCTGTGTTATTTAAAGACTAGTTGGAAGGACCGTTCTGTTTTTAAAAAAGAATGTCTGGCACTGTTGTTCAGCACTTAATCCTTTTCATTTCTAGACACATTAAAAAAAAATTCTCAGAGTTGCTACTTTGCCGGTTATGTGGTTACTTTTTTCCATTATGTCATTATTCTTTCTGCTTTAAAATGAAATGAATGGCATAAAGAACCCTCTCAAGAGGGACCAAGAGTCATCATCTTTTCTCTTTTCCCTTTTTGCTTTGCACATTTTTTTTTCAAGAGCATAGTAATGATGGAAATGGAGTTAAGTGTGACTCTGTCGCTGTTTAGAATCACTTTAGTTGTTCTCCTGGAATTCCTCCACAGGTTATTTCTGAAGTGAAATACTTAAAGCCCCACATGCTGACACAAAACTATAGAAGGGTTGTCAGACTCAGTTAGCTTTCATGCCAATGCTGTGAGTCCATAGTTAGGTTTATTAAACCACTATTGATTAATTGATTACCTCTATCAGTACCAGTGCTGGATACTCACATGGCCCAAGAGCCCCTGGGCCTTAGGTGCTCCCAGTTTAAGATGCTATTCCTAGGCTCCATGTTGTTGTTCTTAGGGATGCCAGAAGTTGACTCTTTGGTTTTTAAGGATCAGAAAACTCTTTATGTTCAAGATTCTTATCTTCCTCCAAAAGTGAAAAGCTGTTGGTGTCCTCTTTGCTTGTTGTTCCTAGGCCAAGATGGCGACTTGGAAGACCTGCTTCCGTCCAGCTCCTTCTCCACTCTGCTGGACCCGCAGGTCTTTAGTGATCTGGAGAAAAACCTGTCGCTGACGCCAGTAAGGGGCTCTCCCAGTCATGACCCATTTAACACAAGTGCTCCAGAAGAGGTATTTACAGACTTATTGTTTCTCCATGTTAAAGAGACTCTGTCATTGAAAGTTAAAGTGCTGTTGACAACATCAAAGACTTGGGTTCTTTTCTGAGTTGGATCACTGACTTGCTTTGTCTTGGCAGTCATTATGACCTCTGGGTCTTTATTTGAAACATCTCCCCCCCCCCCCCTTTAATAAATAAAGGTTTGGGCCATTTGCAGCAACATGGATGGACCGGGAGAGTGTCATACTGAGTGAAGTCAGTCAGACAGAGAAGGAGGAGTATCACATGACATCCCTTATATGTGGAATCCAAAGATCCAAATGATCTTACTTACAAAACAGAAACAGACTCACAGACTTGGAGAAGCAGCTTATGGTTGCCAGGGGAAAAGATCAGGGAAAGGATAATTAGGGAGTTTGGGACGTACATGTACACACTGCTATACTTAAAATGGATAACCACCAAGGACCTACAGTATAGTGCGTGGACCTCTGCCCAGTGTTACGTGGCAGCCTGGATGGGAGGGGAGTTTGGGGGGGAAGGGGTACATGTATATGTGTGGCTGAGTCCCTTTGCTGTTCACCGGAAACTGTCAACATTGTTTGTTAGTTGGGTGTACCCCAATACAAAATAAAAAGTTTAAAAAGGAAAAAAATAAATAAAGACTTGGGCAATGTCAAAATCACTTATATAATTCAGGGAAGACATATGAATCCTTTGGAGATGTATGTAGTCTTCAATATGAGGTTATAATCTACTTACTAAAAAATAAGTAGGCAATGAATAAAGTGGGGGCAAAGTGAGATTATATAAGTTTTAGTCACTTGTGATGGTAACACAGAAAGATGATGGACTTCGGTTAACAAGCTGGGTATTGTGGAGTCATGTATTGCGTGGAGGTATCCAAACTGGAAGTCAGCAAATGAATTATCTACAAGCATAGTTATGGCAAAACAATAAGAAGCAAATTGCCTTGACAGATTACATATCGGTTGCTTGATCACTTGGTAAATATGGTATCATCTGCATGGAGGATCTGCTTCATGGGATCTGTAGTATTGGAAAATGCTTTAAAGCAGCAAACACCTTCCTGCTGCTGCTGCTGCTGCTGCTCAGTCGCTTCAGTCGTGTCCAACTCTGTGTGACCCCATAGACGGCAGTCCTCCAGGCTCCCCTGTCTCTGGGATTCTCAACACAAGAACACTGGAGTGGGTTGCCATTTCCCTCTCCAATGCATGAAAGTGAAAAGTGAAAGTAAAGTCGCTCAGTCGTGTCCGACTCTTAGCAACCCCATGGACTGCAGCCTACCAGGCGCCTCTGTACATGGGATTTTCCAGGCAAGAGTACTGGAGTGGGGTGCCATTGCCTTCTCCGAAACACCTTCCTACAGCCCTGCAAATTATCTTCACGAGGTGGAATGAAGAGAAAGACCACCTATTTTGTAGAAGGTGGAGATGCTGGCAGTACAGTAGACCAGAACAACAGGCCTTTTGAACTAGGGTGTCTACCATGATTATTTTTGTAATCTGATCAGTTAATAAATAGTGACTACTTTCAAATTAAAAAAAAAGAAGAAGAAAATTTCCCCTTCAATTTGTTAAACTTGAAAAAAGCAGCTAGAGGGGAATGAACAGTTTAAACTCGCTTATATTACTTTCACTTCAAAGTGGCACCAAAATCTATTATTGTTATCTGTTGCACACCACCCCCAAAAACTTTGTGGCTTGAACCACAACATTGGTTTTGCCGATGAATCTGCAGTTTGGGCAGGGCTTGGCAGGAACATCTTGTCTCTGCTCCCCTGGACATCAGCTGGAATGGGGAGAAACCTAGGGGTTTGAGTCATCTGAAGGATACTCTATTCACGTGTCTGGTGGTTGAGGCAGACTGTTGACTAGGACCTCAGCTGAGACTCAGACTGGAACAACTACATGTGATTGCTTAGCTTCCCCTCAGTGTGGTGGTGGGTCGTAAGGATGAGCATCCCAAGAAGAGAGCTGGGCAGATTTTACCACCTTTTGTGACGCATCTCAGAAGTCATGTAGAATCTCTTCTCCTGTAGTCACAGGCCCATCCAGATTCAAGGAGTGGGAACATAGACTCTACCTCTTGATGAACAAGTGCCAATATCATAAGAATACATGGGATGGGATATATTGGGGCAACCATATTTGGCTGTCTGGCTCCAACAATTTATATCCCTCTCCCATGGAAAATAACATTCATCCCCTCTTCAAAGACCCCTCAGCCTCATTCCAGTTTGGCATCAGTATCCCTGGATCTTGTCATACTGATCAGGTAAGTTATAGATGAAGCTTTTCAGGTACATTACCTTGGGCACAGCTTTGTGAATACCATTCCATTCTATTTAAGGAACCTGGAACTTAAAGGACAAGCTGTCTGTCCCCCACACATCCAGTATACAGTGGTGGGATAAACATAATATAGCTGCTGTAGGCTGGAGAAGGCAATGGCAACCCACTCCAGTACTTTTGCCTGGAAAATCCCATGAGCAGAGGAGCCTGGTGGGCTGCAGTCCATGGGATCACGAAGAGTCAGACATGACTGAGCGACTTCACTTTCACTTTTCACTTTCATCCATTGGAGAAGGAAATGGCAGCCCACTCCAGTGCTCTTGCCTGGAGAATCCCAGGGACGGGGCAGCCTGGTGGGCTGCCGTCTATGGGGTCGCACAGAGTCGGACACGACTGAAGCGATTTAGCAGCAGCAGCAGCAGCTGCTGTAGGCACTCCCATTGAAAAATAGAGAAATACAAGGCACACATGTGTCACTAGTCCCTAGCAATTCCATGGAGGCTAGTCCTCTAGGCTCTTGGCTTCCTTTTGAGCCATCCTTCTTTTTAATAAGAAGAAGCCAGTATTTGCAGATGAGTAGTTTTCTGTTGAGTGTCCATTTAGGTCACAAAGCCTTCGTTTCTTCTCATTTTCTACTAGCTACATTCCTTTCAGTCTAAATTGACAGAATATTTTAAACATTTGGAATTTCTTATGAATCAATGTATAATTCACTCCATTAGATAAAATCATATCCACAAATATCTTCACAAAAAACCCTTCATTACTTTAGGTTCCCTGTGAGGCCACTATGAGATATCCCCTTATCTTTAGAGTTTTTTGACCTGTTTGAGAGGTTTAAGGAGAGCACCACCTCAAATTTTCCTCTCTTAACAAAGCCACACCTGTGGCTTCATCTTAAGGCTGTTTTCCTGACGACACCTGTGTTTGATCTTTGCCTTGAAACCATTTCTTAATTTTGATATGTAGTATTCCATCTAGGGAAACTAGGAATGAGAAACAGTTTGATTTTTCAATTAAATCTTGGCTCCTTTATATTTAACAGATCCTTCTTTGGTCATCTCTCCTAACATTTTATTGTAAGAAATTGTGAGAAGGAATCAAATGGCATCTTTTTATATATGTTGCTCATAATTACATAATGAAAATATGAGATTTCAATTGAATGAGAAAGAGTTCAATGAGAAAACAACATTTCTCTTAGCTGAAATGTGTCATTAAAAAGGTATTAATGAGAAGGAATTGCATGAAGGTAGTCAAAAGGTACAAAGGCTATTAGTAAGTACTAGGAATGTGATGTCCAACATGATGACTGCAGTTAACACTGTGTATTATGTGTTTGAAAGTTGATAAGAGAGTATATCTTAGAAGTCCTCATCATGAGGGAAAAGTTTTTTCTTCACCTATCTATATGAAGTAATAAAAGTTAATTTAATTAGCTATGGCAATCATATAACAGTGTATGTAAGTCAAGTCATTATCCTGTACACCTAAAACTTTCACAGTGGCTATGTCAGTTGTTGTTGTTCAGTTGCCAAGTCATGTCCAAGACTTTTCAATCCTGTGACTTGCAGCACACCAGGCTTCCCTGTCCTTCACTATCTCCCAGAGTTTGGTCAAACTCAGGTCCATTGAGTCGATGATGCCATCCAATTATCTCATCCTCTGCTGCCCCCTTCTCCTCCCACCCTCAATCTTTCCCAGCATCAGGGTCTTTTCCAGTGAATTGGCTCTTCACATCAGGTGGCCAAAGTATTGGAGCATCAGGTTCAGCATCAGTCCTTCCAGTGAATATTCAGGGTTGATTTCGTTTAGGATTTACTGGTTTGATCTTGCAGTCCAAGAGACTCTCAAGAGACTTCTCCAGCACCACAATCGAAAACATCAATTCTTTGGCACGCAGCCTTTTTTCTGGTCCCACTCTCACATCTGCACATAACTACTGGAAAAAGCATAGCTTTGACTATCTAGACCTTTGTTGGTGAAGTGATATCTCTGGTTTTTAATACACTGTCTAGGTTTGTCATAGCTTTTTTTCCAATAAAACTGAAAGGAAAAAACCTAAGGAATTAGTTAAGGAATAAGAATTATTTTAGAGGGAAAAATTCTCTAGTTGTTAAATACTTACATTAAAAGAAAAAATACTGTATGATGGCCACGGCATGTGCTCTATTTGTTGAGAGCAGGTGCTGTTCCATATGGGACATACCCGGATAACCTCATATCTTTACCAAAAAGAAAAAGTCTTCACTATGTGAATTGCAGTTTAATGACAGATAATAAGTTTGGAACAAGAATGATTTTAGGATGATTGAAGATGTTCAGCCACATTTTTAAAGAAAAGTCAGGAGGGCAATTTGAGGTTGGAGTGAAAGCCCTAAATTTTGAAAGAAATCTAGAAAATGGGTCAGTTTGCTAGTGTAGCTATTTTTCCCAAGGAAGGAACCCAAGGAAGTGAGTGCACATCAGAAAATGGGTATGGTGGTTAAATAAATTGCCCAGAATGAATCATAAAGATTCAAACTGAAAAAAGTGATAGTGAAGTAATCGCCTATTTTATAATAATATGACTTGTTAAGGAACAGAATTCAGCTGGGTAAATTTTAAAGATCTGTTGGCTTTATTCAGTGATTCATGAATCCAGCAGCATCCCATCAACTGTTGTAGGCAGAGTGGAGCAGAAAAGGGAAGTCTTACTTGGCATGTGCTGACTGGTTAACACAGGTTTATTCCCTTACATAGAATAGAGGTCTTGGGCCCCAGCCAGGTAACTTGTGCTGAACAGGAAGTGCTGACTGGTTGACCTAGTCCTTCCTTTTCTTGGAAAGCTGAGCATAGGAAATGTAGTTATGTCCAGGCTTGCTAATATAGGGCTTAGCATGAGTGACTCCATCTTGTGCCCAATCTTTAACAGACTTAACATTTTATAACTTTTTCTAGTATCACAGGATGGGACTGCCACTCAGTAACTGAAACAAATCTCACAAAGCTGTTTTCATTGCTTATTTAAGTAAGTGAGTTTGTTGGTTGGTCAAGGACATTGGGCTTTCAGTGGCATCAGTTGTGTGTGGTTGTGAAGGTGAGGCTGTTGTTGACTGGTTGACACTCAGAAGTGTGCTCCTGGTGTGGGTCCCTACCTGATTAACTTACTCCCAGAAGCCAAGAGCTGTCTTGGATTGGCTGACTTTCAAAAGTGAGTTCATTGAGGCAAGTTTTTTTCATTTTTTACTGTAATTTTTTTTTTAAGTGCTTCATTTATTACTTCATGGTGTGGCTCACAATCTAACTGCTCTCTGGTTGTCAGAAATTACTGAAAACCAGTGTTTAGAAAGCCTTTCACAAAATCCATCCTTAGGATATACAAAGCATTTGGGGGGGGGGGGCGCGGTAAAACGTATTATGCTTTTTTGTTGTTTTTGCTATAATATTGTTACTACTAAGCTTTGTGTTTTAAGTAGTGTTGCCACAAAATCTATTATAATTTGTTTTAATGACACTTTTCATCAGTTCTGTTAACTGAAGTTAGTTAACCTGTGCACATACAGAATAATTAACTACCATATTAAACTAATGGTAGAAATTAAAGTGCAAATAGTACTTTGTTTACAAAACTCTTTAACCAAATTTCATCTACAATCATTGCAACCCTGTAAGGTAGGCATTGACGTTGTCATTTTACAGGGGAGAAAATGAATGTACAGTTAACTTACCTAAAGTCAAATTCACTTAGTCAGGTGTGTCAGGGCCAAGATGTCAATCAGGACTTAACATGGTGAGGATTTCCTGTTAACTTTCTTAATGGTATTTATTATGTCTTCTTCGCAATATTCAGTGTCTTCTTCAAAAGCGTGTTCAAAAATTACCTTTTTCTGAATGTTTCCTCTGATTACCACGTCTGGATGTTTATGTCCTAAAACCATTTTATCAATATAAGGATAGAGTTCTAAACACAGGTGTATGAAATTTTAGCAGTAGACCACTTAATTGTCTTATTTATCTCTTTGTTACTCTGTGCATTATATTGTTTGTTTGATGGATTGATTTGAGGTTTTTTATTATTACATTACAGTTCAACACAAGCATCTTGCAAGTTTCAATCCCTTCATTATTGCCAGCATCTAAAGGCTTGGAAACTTCTGAAAAAGCAAAATTGCCTTCTAAGCCAGAGACTCCATTTGAGGAGAGGTATGTCATTTATTGGGCTTCCCTGGTGGCTCAGATGGTAAAGCATCTGCCTGCAATGCAGGAGACCCGGGTTCGATCCCTGGGTTGGGAAGATCCCCTGGAGAAGGAAATGGCAACCCACTCCAGCCTCTTGCCTGGAAAATTCCATGAACTGAGGCGCCTGGTAGGCTACAGTCCATGGGGTCGCAAAGAGTCGGACACGACTGAGCGACTTAAAAAAAAAAAAGTAATTTATGACCTAATACTGCAATATGAATACTCAGAAAAGTAGATCCGCCAACAGCAGGAGTGGGCTGCGTTTATTTACAGACATAATCTTTAACCCAGAGAAGCAAGAAACAGTTAAGACACTGGCCAGGGAGCCCCACAGCAGTTCTGTATTATTACAATCAGAGGTGTGAAGCAGGAAGTAACTGGAGGTTCGGCTGGGGAAGTATGCTGATCAGGTTAGAGAGGGAACTTGGCTTGTATATCCTAGGTCCCAGGTGGTCATCAAAGGACTGCAAGGAGAATAGCAACAGTCGTGTTCCTGAGGCTGTTTGGAAGATGTTGTCAAGGAGCCAGGATGATGGCCTCTCCCTAGGCAAATAGAATGTGGGGGGAATATGTTCCCAAATTAATTGCCTAATCTTCCAATTAGACTAAATAAAATTAAGTAGAATATCAGAAGACAGAGAAGTAACTGCTCTTACACAATTTTTTGTTATTGACAGTTTTGTTCACTTGGAATATATATGGTCTTTTTTGTTGCTTCATGAAACTCATCAAAATTTTTTTTTACAATATTTTAGTGATGGAATTGGTTCTGCTGCTGAAGCTCAACTGTGTGATAGTCTTGCGTAAGTTCTGTTTTATCAAATGTGAAAAATATGTTTGCTGCTTGGGACACAAAAAGTGTCTGTTACACTAACAATGACTAGTGTTAGAAGCAGGTGGCCCTGAGGCCTGCATGAGTGAATGCAGCCGTAATGACCGGAGCGGGTAGGGGTGGGGGTTGTAAAGAAACAAATAAATACTTGCTCTTTTACCATTGTTTCATGCCAGCTTTCTGCTGATCTTGAGCCTTCCTTCATCAGTTTTCATGTGAAGTTCAGTGCTTTAAATTTCATTTTTGTACTGACCTGTATTTTGAGTATGTCTGTTAGAAAAGCATCACAGCAGCTGGTAAGGCTGCCATGGTATTTTTGTACTTTCAGCTTAATAAGCTGACCTAATGGCTACATTTATCCAAGTTAAAGTCTGGATGAAATTAGGAAAACATTTTCAGAGCTATACTCAAAGATGAGATCTTTTTTCTCCATTATCTTTTTCTTTATTTGGTAGTTGACATTTCTAGCAACTTATTTACACATAAATACATGAGAAATGCCTTTTAAAGGTTTTTTAGTATATTCCATTATCCTGTGTCTTAGAGCAAAGTTATTTACTCGCTCTTGTTTTTAAACTGGTCAGATATTCCTGCCTTCAGTTTCTGAGTAACAACAGCTGCATATAATTGAATGCAACTTATGAGAAGAGCAAAACTTTCCCAGGTGTTCACACTGTCACTGTGCCTTCACTAAGGTTTTAAACGAGTTATTATCGCAACAGGGATTCCTCTATTATGCTTGATTAGAATTGGAAAATAAAGTGCTTTGCCAGACTCAGAAAACTGACTCCTTTGTGAACTGAAAAGTAATACTTTTTCATCCTTTATTTTCATTAGAAGGATTAATATAAAAAGTACACGACCATTTTAAAAGTTCCTAGTGTAAATGTGTATATGCAAAGGATGCACCACTAGCCTGTGGAAAACACTGGTTTATTTTCAAATATTGACATCACAGGATAGTCCTAAGTGTTTTTCCAGCCATTCTAACGTGCGCAAGACAGTTAAAGTTATTGGCGGGACAGTTAACCACCCCTGCTTTTAAAAGAACTAAACATTATAATTTAGTTAAGTACATAAATGACTGTCTGAATCCAGGTTTTCTTTTATTACCAGGACTCCATTCACATGCAATTTTAGTTTCTTTCCAGTGCATTCTACTTAGAAGCAGTGGCACCAAAGCCACTTACTATTAATCATAATTATTATTGTTGTCATTTTTAGAACTTCAAGTTTGCAGAAATCCAGCAGCCTGGGCAATCTGAAGAAAGAGTCATCAGATGGGGTTGGTCCTGTGTTTTTTCTGTCTGTTACCCTGAGGTGAAATATTTAGGGATCTTCATCTTGTCCCATTTGTGGTTTCAGTAATGGAAAAGTATTAGATACTGCAGTTAATGATAAATATTAAGGAATATGCGTGTAAAGGATTGAAAGTAGTACATAAAGTCAAATGTGGAGACATTAATAAAGTATTGTAGAAATTAAGTGAAGGTGAGATTTTGTAGCCCTGAAATAGATGTAAATTTATTTTAATTTGTTGAATTATATGTGAGAAATTCTAAATAGATTAATTCCTATAACAATATTTAACTACTGTTGTTGTTTTGAACAGGAAAAGGAGTCTATTCCAAAGCCTTCAGAAGTAAGTTTTATGTCCAGATTACAATGTAGAAATGTTTGAGAGTTCTAATACATACATCAGACTTCTTAATACATAATGCATAAGATTGCTTAATATATAAAACATAAGACTACTTAAATGTCTCCAATAAAGTAAAATTCTAAGAACCTGCAAAACATGCCAAATGAATGAAGCTCAACACAAAAGGTCACATATTATATGATCCCATTTATGTAAAATACCAGAATAGGTAAATCCATAGAGATAGAACACAAATTTGTGGTTGTCAGGGGTGGAGGAGAGAGGATGGGGAGAAACTGCATAGTAAATAAGGGGCTTTACTTTAGAATGATGGAAATGTTTTAGAACTAGGTAGAGGTGTTGGTTCCACAATACTATGAATGTGCTAAATGCCACTGCATTTGCTCACTTTAAAATATTTACTTTTGACTTTGCTGGTCCAGTGATTGAGACTCCGCACTTCCAATGCCGGAGTCATGGGTTTGATCCCTGGTTGGGGAACCAAGATCCCACAAGCCATGTGGCACAGCCAAAAATTAAAATAGTTACTTTAATGTTATATGACGTTCACGTCAATAAGAACAAAATAAAAGCGAAGCTCCAAACTCTTGGTTATGCTACTTGATGACAGTAACAACCAAACCTGGGTTTCCTTACACTTCACAAAAAGCCCTTCTTAGAAAGATCACCAGCTGTTTGTATTATATAACCAGTGTCTATCCACAGCAGACATTCTGGTATTTTAAAGGCATCGTCAGCATGGGTTCTGGCTCTTGTTTCTCCTCTTTTTCAAATGTTGACCTTGCACAGGTCACAGTCTGGTAAGCACACTCTCTCCAGATGCAGTCTCTCACTGTTGGCTCTCACCGAGTAGGTGTAACTAGCAAAGCACAGAAAGTGGATCCAGTCACAATTCATGTCACTGTTCTTTTTGTCTTGCTAATTCAGTAAGTGGTGTGAAATGACGTTGACATAGGGCATTGAGACATAGATAAGAGAATCACTGAATTGTGCCATCGTTACATGTTTGGTTACTATGAATGGTAGAAATGTAGAGAAAAATATCCACCTTAAAAGCTTGTTGCTCCTTGCCCTTCTCTCTATTTCTGCAGAAAAGAGTGAGGACAAGAGATGTTCAAGAAATGAGAACAAGCAGACAAAAGAATCCTTGGATAATACTAAAAACAGTATAATTACCAATTTAAATAACCAGAAAGCTCAAAATTAAGTTACAGGCAGACCTCGGAGATATTATATGTTCAGGCCCAGGCCACCACAATAAAGCAAATATTGCAATAAAGTTAGGCACACAAGCGTTTTGGTTTCCCAGTGCATATAAAAGCTACATTTACACTATACTACCATAATCTATTACATCTGCAGTAGCATGATATGAACAAAAACAATGTACATACCTTCATTAAAAGGTGCTGGAAAATGCTAACCGTGATCTGAGCCTTTAGCAGGCTGTCACCTTTTTACAATAGTAACATCAAAGGTCACCAATCACAGATTTCCGTAACAAATATAATATTAACGGAAAAGTTTGAAAGATTGTGAGAATTACCAAAATGTGTCATGGGGACACAAAGTGAACACATGCTGTTGGAAAAATATCTCTAACGCAGGGCTGCCACACACTTGCAGTTTGTTAAAAACACAATATCGGCAAGGCACAATAAAGGGAGATGCAATAAAATGAGGTATACCTGTATTTAAAGTCACAGTTAAAATTCTTGATAAGGACTTTGAAATACTGTGAGGATCTCAAGTGGCTTCTGAATCAATCAAGATAAATTTAATTTCAGTGTATTTCATTTTAATGGTTAATCATATTTGAATGTATCACAGTCATGAAAACCAGTGATCCATGTTTAGTAACTTGCAGGTGAGATATGACTATAACCCAAAATCCCATTTCAAAATTATATATCTTAAATAGTTGCTGCTTGTGCTTTCATTTTATCATTAATTCTTTGAGAGGAAATATTTAAAATAAGTGGAGTAGAAATAACTGGAGTTCTTATACTGCTGGTATAGAAGGTCAGGATTAATGTCTACTTTATAGAATAATTACATTATATTGGGATTTTATTGTTGTAGTTATAAAGACTGTGAACTATATCATAACCAGGTCTTTGTCATGATTATTAGGAAAGTAGGAAATCTGCTGCTACTCCAGTGATGTAATGTTTTATCTCTGTGTCTTTGAGGGAATGAGGCAATTAAATTAAAATAAAATTTGAGAATGTCTATATCTATCCTAAATACTTAAAACCCTAAACACATGGATTAAGATTGGTGATGACCATGTTTTTATTGTTGTTCCTTAAGTAAAAATCAGAATTGACTTTTTAAACTCCTAACAGGACATTTGACATTCATAATGAATGTGTTGGTTCAGTTATCCTTTTTTAGCTAAAATCATGTGTGTAGTATTTAGTACTGCTATGCACCAGTAATTATGCATGTTCATGCTGTGTCACATTCATCACTACTTCTCTCTCAGGATAAAGCTCCGGTAGAGAGCAGTCCCTTTGGGACCCTCCCTCCCAAAGCTCCAGGACATGATGCCTCCGGGGATGACAATCCCTTTGGCACTCGGAAAGCCAGATCTTCCTTTGGTCGTGGTTTTTTTAAAATTAAAAGTAACAAGAGGACAGCAAGCGCGCCAAACTTGGGTATGTGTGGCCAAAATGCCATTTCCTTAATTCTTCCAGAGTCAGGAAAAGATCAGTCTCTTCCCTTATTCATCTATTTGTACATTTCTTTTTCTCAGAAATGAAGGTGAATGACTTGGGGGGAAAAGTTAACAAAAAATGCTTCCACAGGCTTAATTCAGAGGTAAAGATAGCTTGGTGTGGGCTCTCTCACTCTGCTCCCAGTTCTGGGTGTAAACTTAGAGGAAAAACCAAAACCCGTGGCTCTCTCTGACATCGCTACAAACAGCTTCCCATCTGCTCTGAAAGCAGATAAATTCACCCCATATTGACACCGCCAATAGAGTCTGTGTGTAGCCTCGGAAGCGCAGTGTGGCGCCCGCCCTCCCTCTCACTGTGCATTTTGTGAGTAGGACTTTGATCTGTGTTTCATTTTGTCATTCCCCTGTGTTCTCTCCATTGCGCTGCGTGTGATTGTGTGCGTTGTTGGGATTTCTGAAGATCGTAAACGAAGTGCCAGTGCACCCACCTTAGGTACCGTACCCCTGCATGCCTGCCTTCGCCAGCGCTGTGCTCCCGACCGAGCTAATCCCTGCTCTTGGCATCTTGATCTCTAGACAGCGAGCTGGCAGCATCCCAACATGGAGTCCTCTACTCCAGAGTGCTCCTTCCACCTTCCGCTCACCAGGACTCTCTGTAGAGCCTCCGCTTCTGAGCCTAAATGCTGCTGTAACCCATGCTAATGGCACCTTGCAAGCAGCTCTGTGAGGACCAAATGTGCCCAGCGGCCGGCAAAGTGCAGGGCAGGAGTGTCCTGGCGTCATAAATCCAGCTCCTTCACCCCAAAGTACATCACATCACTCTAACTCCCAGGGCCTTGCAGCTCCTCCTCGTTGGTAACGTTTCCCTAGACTCCAGAAAGGCATGTTTTTAGCTGAACAGGTCTGTGGAAGACACCAAAAATGATCATTTTAGACTGACTTCTCTTAGAGGAACATCCTTCTGACATATTGATTTGAAGATGGAGGTGACATTTAGTTACAGCAATATCTAAGGAGTCACCACCAAAGTGATTTTAGGAGAGGGAAAGCTCAGTTTTCCTTTTTAAAGAATACAGTGGTAGGGAGGTTATCCTCAAAAGAAATAAAAACACAATGCTTTTAAAATGAGGGGGAGCTGGGCAGCATTTTCAGAGACCCCAGTACCTCTATCATGGCTATAGGCTTTGAATGGATAGATTACATTGGATTTTCCCAATAGGTCCTATTACCTTGTGTAGGTATCCACATATTAATATGGGTCAACAAAAGTGACTTCTCTCTCTTCATAGCCTTAAATGTCCAGCATATACACAGGGTGAATGAAAATTATCTATCCAGACAACTGTTCTCAAATGTGTTTGCATCTTTCTTAGGAGAAATGTATTGTTGATGCTGAGAGGCCAATCAATGCTGCTTACCATAACCTATAGTCACAGCTCTGCTTCATAGACAAGTCAGCCTCTGCAACTTTTAGATCTTGCTGAAACACTGTCCCTGTGATTTTTGTACAACTTTTACTTTGCTCTGTAAAAGTGCATATTCTCACATGGAGGAATCAGCATCCTTGTGTTTTTTAGTGTGAGATCGACAGCTAAACAAATGAGGAGAGTTGATGCTGGGAAGTCTGAGGATAGCAGATTTGGATGTTATTCTTTTAAGGCAAAATCAACAGGCACTAGTTTCATATCAAAAGAAAAAAAATTTTAATAAAAAACAAGAAAAATTTATGACTACCCAACTCGTTCTTTTCTCAGTTCCTGGAACATAACAGGTGATAATTAAGAATAAATTTCTTAAATAAAGGATTCCTAGAACTTGGTAACCGATTTAATGTAAATGCCAAAGGGGAGAAGGGAATGAAAAGAAAATGACAAAGAGGTTGGACTGGAGTAACAGGGAGAAAATTGCCTGGTATTAATGAAATATGAAATAAGAAAATGTAAAAGAAGACTCTCAGGAAAATTGGATGGATTTGTTAAGTCCCAGGTACTCTTGGCACACAAAATTGGGAATATCCACTGACATTCAGATACTGAAGCTGGGGAGAGAGATTATCAGGCTCAGAGATTCTGATAACCCGTTGCTTTGTTCATGAAATGAGCAAAGCCATCATTTCATGCTGAGCATAGAGTGGGTGAGTCTGTCAAAAGATCCTGCAGAAGGAACCCAGGAGAGAATCTTGGAGTGAAAGAGGAAGAGAAAACAGCACTACAGCAAAGAAACTTTCAGATGACAGATCTAGGAACGTGTTGTGTCAGGAAGCCAAAGGAGAGGATGGCTTTGTAGGAAGTAGTCAACAGTACCAAGTACTGCAGTAATTTTGAAAATGATTTCATTATGGATTCAAATCAGTCAAGGAAAGAGTATGGTAATGCTATTTTACCTTTTATCTCAAAGAAGGTGTAATTTCCAAGTTAATAAACTTGATACACAACAAAGTAGATGGTAGAGAAGGATGTAGATTTGTGTTCCATTTTTAATATTTACAGGGTGCTCTTCCTAAGTCACCAGTTTATAGATCAACAGAAGAAGAATTCTTAACAGTTGCTTAAACCGAGGAGGTTAACATCTAGGCATGCTCATCCCATATTTTAAATTTCATCAAGTATGTATTCTGTTCTTGGAATAGCTGAAACGGAAAAGGAGGCACCCGAGCATTTAGATCTGGCTGGTGTATCTTCTCGGCCGAAAAATTCACAGGGAGGTAGTCCCTTCCAGATGTCTCCACCATCTCCAGATTCCAAGAAGAAATCCCGGGGTATTATGAGACTCTTCGGAAAGTAAGTAACAGAGCTTTGTCTTATATGTGGCTCAAATGTAGGGATGATTGGAAAACTGGCTAAAAATGGTTACAAAACTTTAGGGCTTTTGTGATCTTTTTACAGAGGGAAGATTGTGACTTGGGATTCATTAACTCATTGAGTCTCAAAGTTTAAATCCAAATGTCCTTTCTAACCATACGTATATAAGCATCAGTTTAAAATGTTCAAATTAAAGTCAAAGGCGTCTTCAGGTCTAATGTGCTGTGTCTTGTTTACAGACTTAGGAGAAGTCAGTCCACTACATTCAACCCAGATGACATGTCTGAGTCTGAATTCAAAAGAGGAGGGACAAGGGCAACTGCGGGGCCCCGATTGGGTTGGTCTCGTGATTTGGGACAGTCTAACAGGTAGGAACAGCCACATGCATGGACATTTGCATCACCTCCCAAGCATCAAGGTCTCATGAGCATCTGCAGTGTTATTATTGACCCTGGGCTAGACAGCTGAATCCTTTGCTTACTGCTGTGCCTATGGAAACCTCTGTCATCTCTAGAGCAGTGCCATTTGACTGTGGTTAATGAGGAACTATACAGAAGGTGAGGGCTCTGTGAGCTAGGCGAGTAACCTGAGCTGAAATGTCAGCAACATCTATACTAGAATGACTTTTGGATTTAAATTTTACATAAAAATAATTATAGGAACTCTAAAGCGTAGCTCTGAAAAGATGGGAAAGTGTAGTAAGACTAGGTTCTACAGACTTGTGGTTGCCAAAGGGAGGAGGAGACGGAGGAGGGATGGAATGGAAGTTTAGGATTAGCGGATGCAAACTATTATATATATGATAGATAAACAACAAGGTCCTACGGTATAGCATAGGGAACCATATTCAAAAGCCTATAATAAACTGTAATGGAAATGACTATGAAAAAGGATATTTATGTATCTGAATTACTTTGCTTCACACCAGAAACTAACTCAGCATTGTAACTCAACTATAATTAAGGGGGAAAAAAAAAAGAATATGTTCTAGAGATAAACTGCTTGGACCTGATTTCTGACTTCACCACTTCTTGTAAGCTGAGGGACCTTAACCAATTACTTTCATGCTCTCTGCCTCTGTTTCCCATAGTATGAATTAGTACTTACCCCAGAAAGATTATTGTGATGATTGAATGAGTGAATATGCTTTAAGTATCTGGCAAAAAAATAACTGTTCAGTATATATTAACAGGACTTCCCTGGTGGCTTAGTCGGTAATGAATCTGCCTGCAATGCAGGAGACCACCTGCAGCACAGGAGACCTGGATTTGATCCGTGGGTCAGGAAGATCCTGTGGAGAAGGAAATGACAACCCTCTCCAATATTCTTACCTGGGGAATTCCATGGATAGAGGAACCTGGCGGGCTACAGTCCGTGGGGTTGCAAGAGTGGGGAACGACTTAGCAACTAAACCGCCAAACATTAACTGTTAATAGATTCTGTGAAAGCACTTAAAAGACAAACATTCTATTGGAATTCACTTTACCAGGACTGTGTAATGTTTTATCTGTTAAGACTCTTAAGAACTTTTTCTACACCTTTATCCCAGTTTAGGGCTGGTTTGGAACTGCTATACAGACTCACTAAACATCAAAGGGTGTGGTTGGCAAACATATAGCACAAGTCATTGATACTAAATCTTTAAAAAGAGAATAGGCTTGAAACCTTTTACACATGGTCCCTCCCACCCAGGCAGAACCCTGGGCCCCAGTTTCATCAAGGAGGAAACTCTCTTTGACCTTCTTCAAACACTGCAGTCTCGTTTGCCATATGTTCTCTTTGTACACAGTAGAGGAACTCTTTGTGCTGTTCTAAAAAGAAGTTTTCTTGTTCATGGCCACACTTTTTTTCCAAACAAGAATGCTATTTGTAAAAATAGCATAAGAAGCTAGTACAATATTGTAAATCAACTAGATTCCAGATTAAAAATTTATTTAAAAATAGCAAAAGAAAGCAAAAATTTACTTTGATTGCACTTTCTCATATTCAGTAATGGCACATTGCCCTCTTCTCAATGAATACCATGTGGAGAGAAATCGTAGTTCTACTAAAGTTAATTCAAGTTAGACTTGAGTTTCTTTCAGTCTGATCTAGTGTCCTCTGAAGATTCAACCTCTAAACAACATTGGTTGATACTAGTATAACAGCTTGATCTGTTTGTTTAACTCCATCTTCTTCCATAGAACATGGTCTTGTTAAATCATGTTGAATCTTTTGTGGCTTTGTTTGACACGGGAGCATTCATCTCCCTTGTGAGGAAGTATCATTTCCTTCACCAAATACATCCTCAAAATTAGACTTTTCATAGTCAGATGGGAATCTCTGTATCTATTGAACATGCAGTTGTTCCGCCCTCATGATAAGTTACAGGATTGGCTTTGACTTGTTTTTTCATATGATTGTTCATTTTCCCATAGTGACTTGGATATGCCATTTGCCAAGTGGACCAAGGATCAGGTTTGCAGTTGGCTGGTGGAACAGGGTTTGGGGTCCTACCTGAATTCTGGCAAGCACTGGATTGCATCTGGCCAAACACTTTTGCAGGCTTCTCAACAAGACCTAGAGAAGGTGAATGCCTCTATTTTGTTTATGCAGTGAAGACAGAGAGAAAATGTGAATATTGGCTTGTTTTATTTTCCAGAAAGGGAAGTGGGTCGGGCTAGTAAGTACTCTGCAAAAAGCTTGAGTTTCTTGCTTTGTGCTTATTTTATCTCATGGACTTAAAAATGGAGGACCCGGTCTTAATGATTCCTTTGAGACACTTAAGCCACTGGGCATTTTAATGAAAGAAGAATTATAGAGCCATAATCATAAAGTTTCAGTTCATATTCTCAAAACCATTCTGTGGCTTTATCATTGGTCCATCTTCTCAACGTAATATGTGCAATTCAATTGCACTTTGCACAAGGGAGAAAAGCCCTACATTTTATGTCCAGTTATTTAACATTTCTTCCCAATTATTTAACATCTGGTACAAAATAAGAATGGGCTTCCCAGGTGACATTAGTGGTAAAGAACCTGTCTGCTAATGCATGTTAGATATAAGAGATGTGGGCTCGATCCCTGGATTGGGAAGATGCCCTGGAGGAGGGCATGGCAACCCACTCCAGTGTTCTTGCCTGGAGAATCCCATGGACCGAGGACCCTGGTGGGCTATAGTCCATAGCATCGCAAAGAGTCAGACACAACTGAAGCGGCTTAGCACACACGCACAAAGTGAGTAGTAGAATTTGTGTTATGCGTCCTGCAGTTCCAATCTTGCAAAGGAAGGAACCTAGTGGGAATATCTAACATACCACTAAATCAACTGCAGTGGTCTTGGCTTTCCAGGAGCCTTTTATTCAGCAACATTTTATAGCTGGGGTTAGTATTCTGATTTGATGTAATTATTGAGTCTTCAATACTAGCTTGATCTTGGAGGTACTGGCATCCTTTGCCACTGGCCGCCAGCCTATGTTGACAGAGCTGTAATGCCAGTGTTTCTGTTTACTGTTTCAGGAGCTTGGAATCAAGCATTCCCTTCATCGAAAGAAACTCCAACTGGCACTGCAAGCCCTGGGATCTGAAGAAGAAACCAATCATGGAAAGCTGGATTTCAACTGGGTCACTAGTAAGAGGTTTTCAATTCATGAATGAGTGTGTATAAAAGTATACACACGCACACACATACACACACATATGTAGCTGCTCTTTCTTTTTCATCACAAGAACCAATGTTCTGTGGCTCCTTAACGGAACTCATTTCTATCCATAGGATGGTTGGATGATATTGGCCTCCCCCAGTACAAGACCCAGTTTGATGAAGGACGGGTAGATGGTCGAATGCTTCATTACATGACTGTTGTAAGTGACTCACTCCTGGGGTTTGGGGAGGCTAAAGTTGCTTTTCTCTGAAAAACACAGAAATTGAGTAAGCAAAATACAGTGTTTTCACAATGGTTCCACCAGATTTTGAAGGTATTGCTTTAACTTGAGGAGAGGGGCAGGCAGATTTTTCTAAGTTGATGTTGTGGGATTTGGTGAACGTAGTAGGCTTGGGAAATTTTGAAACCCTGACTTAAGCTACATAAAACTTTATATATATTCAACAACGTAGACATTGATGTGTACACTTCTGAATGGGTGTGTTTTATGATATAGAATAACATCCCATAAAAAGATTTAAAATTGAAAGTAGAGTTTTACAGCCCTGGCAGTTTCTAAGTGGTACACTCCTATTAGCAGTGACCACTGGAAAAGCTGCCCTTCTGACAGTTCTGCTAGAACTGTCTTTTCCCTTCCCTTCCACTTTTGAGAACTATTTCCTAAAACCCCCTAGCCCTTCTCACTTCAGCCCAGTTCTGCTGGAGTGAAGAGACAGGGAAAGGTAGGACTTCACTCGGATTCCTTCCTTACTGTTGTGTATTTCTAGCCTTCTGTCCAATGGACAGAAAAACTTTTCCCTACTTTACAACAGCAGGGAGAGATGGGTAGCAGGAGAACTTATTCTAGACTCCATGGTACTAGGAATGTCCTGCTTAAGATACTTTTTTTTAAATGGCTTTTTTGTGGTCTAGGATATGGATCCAACTACCACAAGTGTCTTTTTTTTTTTTTTTTAAGACAGTGGAAACTGTTAAATTAATTTTATTGACTTGGACCTTGCTGTTTATTTGGTGAAAGCTGTTAAAAATTGCTCTAATTACTTTTGAACAAAATTTTAAAATTAAATATGAAAGTCTTATAGTATATTTTTCTCTTAATTTATATAAGAATCATATACCCATATTAACTTTCCATTATTTTTATATAATAGCTTTATTTTTTTAATTGGAATATAATTACTTTACAATTTCTACTGTATTATAAAGTTTCTACTGTATAGTTTCTAGTGTATAACACTGAATCAGCTATAGGTATACAGGCATCCCCTCTGTCTTGAACCTCCCTCTCCCACCCCCATCCTACCTGTCTAGGTCATCACAGAGCATTGAGCTGAACTCCTGTATTAAATAGCAGCTTCCTGCTAGCTTTCTGTTTTACACATTGCAGTGTATATATATCGATGATACTCTCTCAATTCAGACAAGTATCTTTTTAAAATAAGTGGAAAGTTTCAAAGAGCTAATTTATTGAGGAATTTTTCAATATTAAAGAAAGTTGAGGTCCAGCTCATTTTCTTCTCCATCACTGAAACAAAAGTTCGAACCATGGTGGGTACATCATGTAAATTACAGGTAAAATAACACCAACGTGTGGCGTGTTGCACATTTGCTGTGTGCCAGGCACTCTTTGAAACTCTTTACTCGTAATTAATGCTCAGGTCTCAGCAGTACTCGAGGTAGCACTCTGTTATCCCCAGCTTTTAGATGAGGAAACAAAAGAACTGAGAAATCGGGTAACTTATCCATGTTGCCACTGTTAGAAAGCAGTGGAAAGTCAGAGTTCATTGGTGGCTGTTGGCCTGCCTGTTTAGGAATGAGGATGTTCAGACCGAGAGCAGTGTGAATGTGAGCTGTGAGAATTTGCTCACCTGAGAATGTGAGCAAATTCAGACTGAAAATCACAAAAGGCAAACATCATTTTCATGTCTATGAAAGAATACATTGCCTTAGAAAATGTGACCCCAGAAATCCTAAGTGATAAAAAAAATCTGTTTGTATACAGTGTCCTGTATTGAATCCTGGGTCAGAAAAAGGGACTAGTAGAAAAAGCGGAGAAGTCTGTGTAAAGCCTGGGTTTAATTGAATTTCATTCTTGTCTGTGTTAATTTCTTAGCTTCGCTGACTCTCATGATTGTATAGAGCATGGCATGTAGAGTTAACATTAGAGCAAGCTGAGCAGAGGGTATGTGGGACTCTGTACTATCTTTGGCAACTTTTCTGTGAATCTAAAATCACTTAAAAATGAAGGATTTTTTAAAAAAAATCCTCCCCTCAAAAAAGTATGTTTTGATTTAAAAGAAAAATGGTCCCTACTTTTAAAATCCCTTAAACTAAAATAATTAACATTTTATTTACACTATAAACATTATGCATTTTGATTTTTCTCTTCAATCTGACAGACTTCAGTTGGTTGAGAATAGCCCATGTGGAAATGTTTTGAATAGGTGTGTCAATCTTAGATTAAAATATGGTAAATGAAAATAAATAAATAAATAAATAAAATAAAATAAAATAAAATATGGTAAATGCCCTTTCTGACTTATCATCAAGCTCTGCTTTTAAGGAGTCAGTCTAATGACACAAAGATACACAACTATACTCCAATATAAAGTAAAAGTTACATAAAAAAAAAAAAAGAACTTAATCTAGAAGAAAGCTCAGGAAATTATTTTTGCTTGGATTTAAGCTGTCTTATCATTTTATGTTTAAAATATCTCTGTAATAGGTTAATTTTTCCCATATAGGATATGTGTTCTTGAAGTTATGGTTGCCGGGGAGAAGGATGAGGGGAAAGGACAGTTAGGGACTTTGGGATGGACATGTACACACTGCTGTATTTAAAATGGATAACCAACAAAGACCTACTATATAGCACATGGAATTCTGCTCATTGTTCTGTGGTGGCGGGATAGGAGAGGAGTTTGGGGGAGAATGGATACATGCGTGTGTATGGCTGAGTCCCTTTGTTGTCTACCTGAAATTATCACAACATTGTTAATCGGCTATACCCCAATACAAAATAAAAAGTTTTTTTGTTTTTGTTTTTTTTAAAGAAAAGAAAAGAAATATGTTTTCTGTAAAGTATGCCTAAAGTAGATATTTTCCTTTTTTATTTTCTGGGTGGGTTTGGAAGTAGACTGGTATTTACCTTGACACTGCCTCCCCCCACCACCTTCTTGTAAAATACTTTGTTTTGGTGTGTTTGAGAAGTTCGCTATAGCCACAGACTGGTGAAAGTTATTCCTTAAAGGAATTGCTTGGCGACATATGTTGCTACTTATAGCATCTTCATTTCTCTTCTCTCTCTACCTCTCACCAAAAGCTTTGCATTGATTAAGATAACTTTTCCCAAACTGTTCACACTGTCTGCTGGATGAAGCACAGTAATCTAGAACCAGAGATTTCTTGAGGCTGGGGGATGGTATAACAGGGACAGTCTTCGGGTTTCCCTCCAAACTGTGCTATGCCGCGGCTCAGAGAACCAGCTCTCAGTCATCAGTGAAGATCACTTGCACTCAGTTATCTGCTTAATCAGATCACGTCAAAGCGGGTCACTTTTCATAGTGGCTTAGCTACTGCTTTTCACATTGCGTGTTTCAGAGCTGTTTGGGCCTAACATCTTACCTCAGCTAAGAAGTCAGCTTCAGTTGGAACAATGTGAATTTTGGTTCTCTTCTATTAATATATTGGGGTCCTGGAGAAAATTTTGTTCAGAACAGGAAAAAGGGTTCTGTTACCAAATAAAAACTTTGAAAAACCTGACGAGCCCTCGAGGCCTGTTGGAGGGGCCCTTCTATTTTGACTTGAGTTTTCTGAGATCTTCCCGAGAAGGTGCTCCTGCTCTAGGCCATCTCAGTTTTTTTGTTTTGTTTTGCAGGATGACTTACTGTCTTTGAAGGTCGTGAGTGTGCTCCACCATCTCAGTATCAAAAGGGCCATCCAGGTCCTAAGGATCAATAACTTTGAGCCAAACTGTCTACGGAGGCGACCCTCTGACGAGGTAGCACCTGAGGCTGAGGTTTCCGCAGCCCCTCCTTTCCATGTGTGTGACAGGCCGGGTGGAGAAACTAAGACCCATTTTTTCTTTCTCGATGCCTACACAGAAGGGAGACTTCTGGCTCCCTCAGAGCCTCACATCCAGCCTCATTTACTTCTTAGGCTTTGTATTTCTGTATTCCTTCCTTTGGACTTCTCTGGTGGCTCAATCAGTAAAGAATCTTCCGGCAGTGCAGGAGACCCAGGTTCAATCCCTGGGTTGGGAAGATCCCCTAGAGGAGGAAATGGCAACCCACTCCAATACTCTTGCCTGGAGAATTCCATGGACAGAGGGGCCTGGTGGGCTGCAATTCATGGGGTCGCAAAGAGCTGGCCACACCCGAGCACACACGCATTCCTTCCTTTTCCCCCACGATGGTTCTGCCTGGGTAACTGAACTGTGTTCTAGTTGTACTTCCTCCTTTCTTGGGTACCTTTTATTTTTCTGCCTCCTTAAGCCACAAAGTTAAGTATCACTCTAAACACTTCCTTTCCTAGAACACTGCTTTACTAGTATATAAAAAACTTAAAACTCTGGGACATAGATTCATTAAAAGAGAGTTCAATTTAGCAAACAACCTTTTTACCTTTACGCTAAACTCCTCTCCATGAGGCAGGTTCTTTACTTTTTTTTTTTACTTTATTAAAATACTGAATTTATTTCACATTATATTCTTATCTCCTCACCATTTCCATTTGTCTGGCATACATACTTCAAACCTGGAATTCCATCTTTACAAACTAAATTGGCATTTTGGATAACACATTGTTGGCAATGGAACCTAGACAACGTTTATCAGATACGACAGAGAAAGTTCTCACTCTTATAAAAAGAACAGCTAGATATCAGCTGTTGCAGAAATGAATTAAGATGGAAAATTTTAACAAAATGTTTAAACTGTTTTCTTAAAAAGGCTTCCTCCCCTGAGGCAGGCTCTGTAGAATTGGCAGGCAGGTTTAATATTTGGAATCCTATAGTCAGTGACTAAAGCTCTGGGTGGTTGTTTGTCCCCATAGAACAGCATCACCCCATCAGAAGTTCAGCAGTGGACCAATCATCGAGTGATGGAGTGGCTGCGCTCTGTGGACCTGGCGGAATATGCCCCCAATCTCAGAGGCAGTGGTGTCCATGGTGGGCTCATGGTAAAACTGCTTTCTTTTAAAATTGACTCCTTATCATTTTGTTTCCATTAGTCTAATGAGTAGGAGATTATCAGTTGATTGTCATAATCCTGAAGTCACCTAACTGAACCTTTCTGCACCATTGCTAGTGAATCTTTACTTTCAGAAGATTCTTTCCCATATTTTAAAATTAATATCACCATATAATCTGGATTGAATTTAAACTGATTTCTCTTTTACTGTCTTCACTAATGTTGGATAACGTCTGGCCATCGGCTTGCATACGATCCTGTTTTAAAACCCCTGGAGGGATACTGCATTGCTGCACCTTGATGTTGCATGAGGAGTTGGTTCCCAAAGGTGCCACTGCAGAGGTAGAAGCCCCAACTTTGTAATGCTTGGGTGTCAGGACCAGCCCTGCTTCTCACTAGCTTAGGCCAAATGAAGAAAAGATACCTAAATTGAAGATCAAAGTCCACAGTTTGTCTGTCCTCACCAGGCTATCCAGAGAGTCATTGGAGATAACTAAATGAAAGAGCTTTGCAGACTACAAAGCACGATCCAGGCATGTGTGATCCATGGTGCCTTCAACAATCTTAATTTTTCCTGTAGGTTCTAGAACCTCGTTTTAATGTAGAAACAATGGCTCAGTTACTGAACATCCCACCAAGTAAGACCCTGTTGCGAAGACATCTGGCCACTCACTTCAACCTTCTGATCGGTGTGGAGGCCCAGCACCAGAAGCGGGACGCCATGGAGTTACCAGATTACGTGCTTCTAACTGCGACCGCCAAAGTGAAGGTTGGTTTCAAGCTCCTACCATTTTATAATTGCCTATAGCAAAGACTCAGTCTTGGCTGTTACCTGGCTATCCCATTTTCTTAGGTTTTCTAAGTTTTGTGGGTGGGTTGAAGGTAAATGATTCTTTAAGAGTAATTAGGAAAATGCATTTTTGAAGGCTTCCTTCTGGAGGGATCTATGCTCAAATTATTTATTTTATTAGAGTTAATAGGAGTAAACAACATGATATTGGCGTCTACCATTGATTTTTTTGCCAATGGGGAAAGTTCATGTCTTGGGCCCCATATTGATTGCTGTTATCCTATGGATAAATCAAGCATAAGAGGAGGATTTTTTTTTTCTCATAAATAACCAGACTTGCAAGTTAGGAAAGGATACTCAAGCAATGATTCAAGGTGAACCAGCACAGAGTAGGTATCTTCAGATTTACCTGGATTCATGGATCACACCAAGTTCAGATCACTTTTTGTTTTTTAAATCACTCTTCTGTGAACTCTTCTGAATCTGTTATATCAACTAAGTTAATGTGAAGATAGGGTTTATCAGTTCCTCCACAAAACCCTTTTAAAAGAAAAACAAAACCAGTCCCCCCACCCACTCAGTACGTCTCTTTAGCTCCCTTTCTCCCTTAAAAAATGTGTCAGATTTGAAACCTCTGAGTCTGTTCTGTATAAATTCTCAACATCAGCATCTCCTTTAAATATAGTCTCAGGTACTATCCAGTGAAAAGATGGATTTTTTTCTTCTCTCACAGTTTTCTCCCAGAAAATGAGGGCTTCTTTTAGCAGTTACTGGTATGGATAATCATAGCCTCACTCAAAAAGAAAATACAGTAATGACTCTTTCCTCTTTTTGACCTTGCAAAATTGGATTCAGCCCTGAGGAATCTCATTGCATTAAGGTCAACCACAATTAAGGCTCTTGGCTTTTCACAGTGACTACCCAGCTAGTGATGTGAGTAAGGAGAACAAGCTTAACTTTCTGAGATCCATAATGAGGATCGTTTATTATATTGGGGTGTTACTCACATGCCTGAGATGTCTTTGTCTTTCTTACACCCATTCAATCACCGGATTGCTCTTCTTGGTGGTGTGAATACTTAGATTATTTGTGTTACTGGTCGTTTGTCATGTGAGTTTTATCAAGTCCCTGGTTGTTTTTGTTTGCTTTTCTTTTAAAGCCAAAGAAGCTTACCTTCAGCAATTTTGGGAACCTGAGAAAGAAGAAACAGGAAGATGGGGAGGAATATGTTTGTCCGATGGAGTTGGGACAGGCATCAGGAGGGACATCTAAGAAAGGATTTAAGCCTGGTTTGGATGTACGCCTATATGATGAGGATGACCTGGACCGATTAGAGCAGGTAAACGTAACACCATAGGCCTGTTTCAAAGTTCTTTCAGTATTTAAACACTAAATGAAAAGTTTGTGTGCTGTTACTAGCTAAAGATGTTTTCCGCAAATACCTAATAATAACGATAATAGTAAGATAATAGCAAGCACTTACAGATTGTTTACCACAGTTCAGGTGGCTCAGACGGTAAAGCGTCTGCCTGCAATGCAGGAGACCCGGGTTCGATCCCTGGGTTGGGAAGATCCCCTGGAAAAGGAAGTGGCAACCCACTCCAATATTCTTGCCTGGAAAATTCTGTGTATTGAGGAGCCTGGTGGGCTACAATCCACGGGGTCGCAAAGAGTTGGACATGACTGAGTGGCTTTGCTTTGGTTTGCTTTTACAGATTGTTTGCTACATCCCAGGTACTATCCTAAGCATATAACATGTATTAATGTTCAGGGCATCATAAAATACAGGGAGCATTGTTATTCCCATTTTAGAGATAAGGAAACTGAAGCACAGAATGGTTAAGTAACTTAAGACAGAAGAGCTGGTAGAATTGCTGGGATTCCAGCCTGCCAGGCTGGCTTCAAAGCTTGTACTATTTACCTGTGTTATGCCTATCTCAGTATTAAGGAAATCTACATACTAGAACAAGTCAGGAATGGACACCGCATACTCCTTAGCCTTTTCAGTATCAGGTCATGGATCTGAGTATTGCTTTCAAATGAATATTTTTTGGTGCCATTGTCAACATCAGAGCTTTGGGCTCAATGTGCCAGCAAAGCGTTTTTCTTCTCATTTTTAACGTCCAGTTGCAGTCGTAGGAGGAGATGGCGTCGGAAGTGTTCTGTGGCTCCCACCCCATTCAGTGCCACTTGCGCTGTTTCTTCTTAGACTTGTGTTCATTTTGCTGCATTTTTCTTGAAATTGTGCCAGTGTGTCTGTCATGTCATGGTGTGTTCATTGCAGATGGAAGACTCAGAAGGGACAGTGAGACAGATAGGTGCATTCTCGGAGGGCATCAACAACCTAACTGTAAGTGGTAAAACAAATTTCAAATGTTCTAAAAATAAGCTTGACAGTCACCCCAAAGGGGACTGCCTGTGTTGTGGAGAGCTCAAGGTGCCTGGTGTGTGTGACTCCCACCTCCTTGTCTTCCAGCACATGTTAAAGGAAGATGACATGTTTAAAGATTTCGCTGCCCGTTCCCCCAGTGCCAGCATCACTGATGAAGACTCAAACGTCTGACCATAGCACCTGGATGAGAGCAGGGAGCCCTTCATCTTTGTTCCACTTTATCCCTCGGACACTCACAGTATCTACAGCAAGCCACAGACTGTGTATTGTTTATCATTCCCACTTCTCATGTGGAAGTGGAGATGGAAAGCCAGGGAATAGGTGCTGACTCTAAAGTTGCCATGACAATTGAGACACTGGTGAATGAGATTATAATTGTTTCTCTTCTATTTAATGTAAAAAAAAATCTGTGATATATTATATTTAAAGTGTTGCATTTAATATGAGTATTTTACCATAGTCTTTCCATCCACACTCACACCATGGAGGATTTGGGAAGCAGTGACCAGTATGTGAATGAGTTTTGTCTCGTTGATGTGACACCACTGCGGCCCTCGAAGCAGGATGTTACATGCTTTCGAAATCAAATTGTGGGATTTCTTAGGCGTTCCGTGTGCCCACTATATGCCAGCCACACCTCCACTTGCCTCTCATTGTCCTATTTTTTATATATTTTTCTAAATATATGTATATACTTAGTACATAGAAAATAGAACTTTTATTTTGTAACATAAGGAAGATGGTAAAAAGATCACGTTAAAAAAATACAGTGACAAAATTTTCATATACCAGCTGTTTCTTGGAGAGGTTCAGATGATCTTTCTTTTCCCCAAACTGAATTCTAATCATGTTGATCATTCAGACTAAATTAACATATGTGAAATACCCCTTCTTTGATGACACCTCACAAAATTGTTGAAAAGCTTTTTAAGAATTTCAACCTTAGTCTTGGATCCTCTTAACTCATAACGAAGAATCTGAGGGACATTTTAAGTGCTAGTAACCTGAGTGCATTCAAGAAACTCCCCCAAAATTTGTGGAAATAATTCCTGAAGAAACCAAAACAAAACCCTTTACAGTATTAAGCTTCTTATCTTCCGATCTTTGCTAAACATATCATTGCATCAAAATACTAACAGTCTGCCTAATGTTATTAATTGCACACTTCTCAGACTATCAGCAAATGGATTTTTTTTTAAAAGCTGAATACTTGTCTGAACATTTTATCTCAGATTTCAGTAACTCAAAGACTGCAAAATTAGTTTCATAATAGCTATAGTGTGATGATAAAATGCAGTTCATGTTTTTCTGTAGCACAGGGCCCAAGTATTTTTTTCCAAATATTCTTTATCAAGAAAATCGAAAGCTGCAATAAAAACTGTTATTATTTTTTATTATTTTCTAGAGGTATCAGAAAAATATCCAATTTTTTGTTCACTACTGTGTCATTACTTATGATAGTCCGTGGTGGTAAAGACAGGTTTTGAAAAATTAACGTAGGGTGGGCAGTTCAATATATGTCTGAAGACTTGCCTAATAAACTATATTTGAATGTCAGTGGTATGACCTTTCAAGTTAGCAAGTTTCCAAGTTTCTTATCAAGGAACCCTGTGATACTAAATTACTATTTATTCATAATTAAAATGACTCAATGCTAATAATAGTTTTGCTCCCTGTTATGCACTATTTGGTAACTGTATTGGACTCTTTCTGTATTTGTGTTTTATTTTAATGTGAACATAATGTCACCATTTGAAAAACCATTTGTTATTCAATCCTGGTTAAAAATACCAGGAGACTGTTACAGATGCCAAATATTCGTTATTCAGGACAGTGTAACATCACTGATGATATGTGATAAGGTTAAATTTTTTTGATGATATATATTCTTTTTACAAGATATTTACACTGCTGGTATTACCATATGAAAAGAAATAAAGTCAATTGATAACTGCCTCATATTTTTATTGTGTGTTACTTTGTTTTCCTTTACTGGGAATAACCAAGTTGCCTTTATTTTGGATCTAAAGAATAGTAACACCAACTCTTTACAGCTCACAGACTCTCAGAAATTTGTTTGAGGGGGGTCTATAACCTGTATCAGGGCTTCCCCGGTGGCTCGGCGGTAAAGAACCACTTGCAAAGCAGGAGAGGTAAGAGACATGGGTTCAATCCCTGAGTCAGGAAGACCCCCTGGAGGAGGGCATAGCAACCCACTCCAGTACTGTTGCCTGGAGAATCCTGTGGACAGAGGAGCCTGGAAGGCTACAGTCCATAGAGTCGAAAAGAGTCAGACACGACCGAAGCCACTGAGCATGCATAGCCTGTATCAACAGATGAAAATTTAAAGCCTTCGCTTCAAAAACTTTTTCATGAAAGGAAACACAGGCCGCTGAGCTTGGGGGATGAGGAATCATGGCAAAGGGGTATCAGAAACGCAAACAGAAATGACTTGCCTACAAGTTTGCAGAAGTTAGTTGTAGAAAGAAGTTAGTTATATACATATGTTTCTTTCTTTAAAGAACTAAATAGTATTTTTTAATGAAACTAAAACTTGAAAACTTGTCTCAGAAGAGGTTACCTAATATTTAAAGTTAGGTGAATATAACTAGAAGACAGATGATTTTTTGTGAAAGTTAGTATCTCTGACTTAATAAACCAGCAGGACTCGATATGAGTCCAACACACCCAGTTGGCAAACAGGAAGACCTAACATGTTTGTTTAGCTGTGTGTATATATGCTTGCTTGTAGAGTTCAAAAACTTGGACCACATTCACAGATGTGACTTCAACGCAAAATTTTTACTCTGAAAAAGAACAGTTCACGTGCTCAATATCTAGAAGTAGTATTCAGCGTGTGCAGGGAAATGGGGCAGAAACCATCACAACAGCTGGCTCCAAAGGACAAAGAGGTTCTCGGCGTCTGTGAGGTGGTCAGTGGAGCTATCATCCACGCGGCTCAGAAACTGAAGGCCTATCTTGGATTTGAAGACACAGTGAGCAATCTGTGCCCAGCTCCAAACACTCTCAATGAGATCTTCTTAATCCACTTTGTCACTTTCTGCCAAGAGAAAGGAGCTGACAAGTGGCTCACCACCACCAAGATGACCACGCACCAAGCCTTCATGTTCGGGGCAGACTGGGTTTGGACCTTCTGGGGATCTGATAAGCAAATACAGCTCCAGCTGGCCGTGCAGACACTGCAGATGGCTTCTCTTCCTCCTGTGGAATCTGACCCCTCCAACCCAGATTCCAAGGCAGAGGAGTCTTCCAGCAAGAAAAGTAGGTTTGACAAGCTGGAAGAATTCTGTAACCTGATAGGAGAGGACTGCGTTGGCCTGTGTATCATCTTTGGTGTGCCAGGAAACCCTAAAGACATCCGAGGAGTTGTCCTGGACAGTGTCAAGAGAGAGACAATGAAGGGTCATCTGCCAGGAGGGACAGCTGTGGCGCGATTCATCCTGGAAACAGAGGATTGTATCTCCATCAGGGAGCTGCTTGGAAACTGTCTGAGTAAGAAAGACTGGCTGAGAGAGGTGGGCAAGGTTTATATTAGCATCCTCTGAACTGGCCATGTGAGATGAGACTGGCCTGTAAGATAAAAAGGAAACAAAAATATTTTCTTCTAATAAGCAAGTTTATCCCCTCATGGGATTTTTTTCCTCCCCTCCCCCCCACCCCACATTGAATGAAAACCACCTCCTGGGTCAAAACATCCTAGGGTCATGATTATGGACAGAAAAAAAGCCTACCTGTATTTCAGGGAAAATGGAAAAATTTAGCTTAATCTTTTATTTATTATTCAACAATAAAAGTGGGAGGAAAGGATAATAAAGTCACCCTTCAGGTTCAACTTGAAAACAAATTGTGTCTGATAAGAGTAAGCCTAGCATTTAAAAGTGTAAAATGAGTTTTGACTGCTGTGGCTGGGAGGTGGGGAGGACAAGGGGGTGCATAAGACTACAGAAAGGTTTAGTTGTATTTATTAATACAAAATCAGTTTCAATTCAGGACACATAAGCAAATCTGAGCCTGGCTCTCTTCCTCTCTACCCAGGCTCCCACCTCATCCCAAGCTGCCTGCTCTCTGCAGAGAGGGCCTTGGTGGGATCCCTTTGGGACTCGTTTGAGTGTTAGCTTTACTTAAGATTTTAACCCAGATCACAATCCCTTGTAATAATGATTAGTATCTATTTAGCATTTGCAGTAAGGAAACTATATTCATATATAAAAACTATCTTTACTTAAAAGCAGGGGTGAATTAAAACAGCACTCTTTGGAAGGAAAAATAATTTTTCCTCTATGCTTATAGAGGACAGAAGCAAAAAGAATGCTTAAAAGTGTAAAGGGAAGCTTGATTCATTCACACATGATTGTTAAATGCCTGTTACTTGAAAGATCCTGTTCTATGCCTTGCCAGTCTAGCAGTGAAAAGAACAAAGTCCCTACTCTCAGGGAGTTTCCCTGTTAATGGTGGAAGACGGACAATAAATAAATACCTGCATATATTTTAAATGCATATTTAAATAAATGTCAGGGGTGGTATAAAGAAAAAGGAGATAACTATTTTTTGAGGTGGTTAAGGAAGGCCTCAGAGAGAAGGGGCAATTTACCAGAAATGTGAAAGGAGAGAGATCATCAGTGCAGGTATCTGGGAAAGAGTGTTCTAGACATAGGAATCTGCAGATGCCAAGGGCCTGACCTGGGAGTGGAGTTGATGTGTTCGAGACACAGTAACAGAGGCAGAGTGAGCAGGGAGAAGGCTGACAGGAGACGGTCGGGGAAGGAGCCAGCAAACAGGAGATGCAGATCACACTTGTAAGGACTCGATTTTATTCTGAGTGCTATGGGGACAGACATGCCGTGATCTGACTTAGACACTAAAACCTTCACTCGGTTGCTGGGTGGAGACTAGACTGTAGGGAGGAAAGAGTAGCAGCAGAGCCCACGGGGCAGCTAGGAAACTTAAAATAACTCAGGTGAGAAAAAGACCTGGGGCTTCCCACATGGCTCAGTGGTAAAGAATCCTCCTGCCAATGCAGGAGGCGTGGGTTCAATCCCTGGGTCAGGAAGATGCCCTAGAGAAGGAAATGGCAACCCACTCCAGTATTCTTGCCTGGGAAATCCCATGGACAGAGGGACCTGATCGGCTACAGTCCATGGGGTCACAAAGAGTTGGACACGACTGAGCATGCATGCATGCTTACACACACAGTCACATACACATATGAGAGAAAAGAGTAGCTTCAAGCAAAGGGACAGAAGAGAAGGCGTGAAGAGGTCAGATTAGGAACAGTTGATGGTAAAGCATGCATCATTTGCTGATGATTGGATGCAATATATCACAATTAGAACATTTATTTCCAAACTTCTTAAATATGACATTCCTTCATTCCAGGAAATCAAAAGTTCAAGGAAAATATTTTAGCCCTCTGTCTTCAATAAATAGGTACAAATACCCCTGAAAGGCATCTCTTCATGTTATTAAGCAATAATGATTCCTACTTGGAATATGCCTGGAAGGTTATCCTACTCAGTCAATTTCTGTTTCCTTGTACAGAGTGACCCCTGTCTGCATCAGTGCTGTGGAGAGCAAGCTATCAAGGAGGTGGTATAATAGAGTAAAAAAGAGTATGCAACTTGGAATCAGATGTGGGTTTGATTCTCAGTTCTTTTTAAAAGTAGAGTCTAGAGGTTTAACTCTTTTTTTTAATCTGTGAAAGATGAATGACTTCAGCTAATTCAAAAGAGACAATGCTTGTGACAACACTTTTCTATTTTATTGAAGGGTAAGCTTACCAAAATTTTGATGTGTGTAGTACAAATTGTAAGTATTCATGTGATAAAGAGCTGGAAGATATAAATCAAAGACTCACTATGTTTTTTTTTTTTAATGAAAATAAAGATGTGAAACTTTTACTGATTTTAAAAATACTGTATTCTCATGTTTTTCTAAATCAGCATTTTTGTGTAAAAATTGAAGTACAGAGGAATAGAAAGTTACTTCTTCATGAGTCTTACACTGACCCCGTACCAGTTTACTGTTTACCATTCCAGAACTTGTATTGTGTATTAAACATATTTTACACAAGTGTAATCATATGATCTACAAATGCCTTATAACCTGCATTAAAAAGAAAAAAACTTCACTGAATATTGTGGACAATTTTCCATGTTAATACATTTATATTCACTTTCTTCTTTTCTGGGCTGACAATGGTTCTCAACCCTGCGTGCATATTAGATTCACTTGGGAAACTTAAACCAAAAAAAAAAAAACACACACCAAGGCTGCAAACACACCTAGACCAACTGATCAGTATCTCAGAGGGAACCGAGACAGATTTTTTTTTTAATCTCCTAAAGTAATTATAATGTTCAACTAGGATTAAGATATGTCTAAGTAGTCCTCTCTGTTGTATGTATACACCATGATATATTTAATGGGTACTGTCTGGATGGATATTTGGGTTCCGAAGTCCATCCACATACCTGGATATTTACATATTGTCTATTTAACATGCTTGTGAATCAACATACTTCGCTCTCTTTTGTTTGGTAAGCATGTATTTATTTTTGAGTTCATTTTTCCAGCTTTACTGAGATATAATTGGCATGCAGCACAAGATAAGTTTAAGTGTACATCATCATAATTTGACTTAATACATTATGAAATGATTATCACAATAAGTTTACTTAATATCCATCTCATAGAGATATAGGAAAAAAGAAAAAAAAATTTTTTTTCCAGGTGACAAGAACTCTTAGGATCTATTCTCTTCAGAATTTTCAGTTTTACTATACAGCAGTGTTAATGACAATCATCACGTGATCATTACATCGTTACATCATTAGTACTTTATTTATCCTATAACTGGAAATTTGATTCACTTACTTTTTATGTTTTTTTTTTTATTAAAAATAGCTTCCTGACAGTCATTGCATTAATGCAGATTTCAAATATAGCAAAAACCAACTGTAAAAAAAAAATCTTAATATTTAAAATTGACCTACACAGACTTGGCTACATAATTTGTGGGACCAAATGCAAACTGAAAGTGCAGAGCCCTTTGTAAAAAATTTCAAGACAGAGACAACAAATATTAAGCCAAGCACAGGGCTCTTCTATGTGTAAGTCACAAGCCCACGAAACTGACCTGACTTCTACATTTTGTTGGGTTATTTGGTCATGAAGGCTCAAAAAGAGATTTTTTTTTTATCATGATTGAGTGATTATACCTCCAACATTTTTTCTAACTGAAAAATTATGTTATTCTTACTACATGTACATGATGGTACATGCTTTACTCTTTATACCACATGAAACAGCATTATTGCCCATTTATAGCTTTACAAGTGACATTTTAACTTTTAATATAGAACAAATTTCATAGTATTTGATGTCAGAGAAAACAATAAGAATTTTCTGGCTCTTCTAATTCCAGTTATATTGATCTACTTTAGTCTTAGGAAGAGAGTAAAACAAAAGGAAGAAATTATAAGGAGTTTGAACGAGGAACTGAATCTCTTAACATCTTGCTTAGAAATTGAGAAGTCTCTGGACATGAACTAATTCTCTAAGGATTCATGCACATTTGTCCCTAAATGTCTATGGGATAGGACTTGCACTTTATTCTACTAAAATATACAAAATTGAGAGAAAAAGTGGTTGCTGCATTGACCCTAATTTAATTTGAATGGCCACCTTTTATATTATGGCTTTGAAAACATTACTCACCTAATCACAGGGGTTTTCAAGAAGATGATACTGTTCCCATTTTCTCTGAAACTGAAGCTCAGAGAGTGTAGGTGGACTTGCCCAAAATCACAAAGAAACAGAGTCTGGATTCAAATCCCACATCCATCTGACTTAAAGGCCAAGCTTTAAATCTTAAAAATGGAGGACGGGAGAATACCATGTGAAGATGGAGACAGAGATTAGAGTCATGTGTCTACAAACCAAAGAATGCCGGAAATTGCCAGCAGCTGTCAGAAACTAGGAGAGAGACAGAGAGGTTTAAACCAGATTCTCCGTCAGACCCTCCAGAAGGAACCATCTCTTGCCAACACCTGGATTTAGAACTGTGAGAGAATTAATGTCTGTTGTTTTAAGTCACCCAGTTTTTGGTTCTTTGTTATAGCAGCCCTAGGAAACAAACACATCTAATATACCGTACTTCCACTTTGGAACAATAATGGGGTGATAAAGAGGCCAGAAAAGATGAGGAAGGTGATCACTACAAATACTTGTTATTATCATGCTGCATGCTTACTGATGCCCACAGCACACTGAATGTTCCCAGCTAGACTACTCTGGGACACCTCCACACCTGCTCTACCTGATACGCTTAACAGGGCTCAGTTCTGTTTGTTTCCAGATGTTCTTATTATAATCATGTACTTTAACTATTATACATATCGATTGAAAAAAATAGAGGATAATTTTATTAAGGGTTGTATGTTAATCCATCCTAGGGTAGAAAATAAGAGAGCTCCTCTAAGGATTACCATCATTTTCTAGGTCCTGATGAGTTCTCCCTTTTTGTAATTCTAACCTGATCTACAAACAAGCTAACAGAATCACTGATTATCATTAAAGCCTTTCTTAGGAGGCTTTCTTAGTGGTTCAGACCATAAAGAATCTGCCTTCAATGCAGGAGACCCAGGTTCAATCCCTGGGTTTGGAAGATCCCCTGAAGAAGGGAACGGTCATCCACTTCAGTATTCTTGCCTAGAGAATTCCATGGGCAGAGGAGCCTGTCAGGCTATAGGCCATGGGGGTCTCAAAGAGTTGGACAGGACTGAGGGACTTACTTTTCCACTTTCTAATTTTCAAAGCCTAAATGGCACAGGGGATCGATATGCTAATATTATACCCAGATATATGATGGATTAGGATCACACATTCTAAAGATGGTGAGGTCGAGTTTTAAACTCAACCCTCTTCCAACTAATAGAACTCTCTACACATGGACATCACCAGATGGTCAATACTGAAATCAGACTGATTATATTCTTTGCAGCCAAACATGGAGAAGCTCTATACAGTCAGCAAAAACAAGACTGGGGTCTGACTGTGACTCAGATCATGAACTCCTTATTGCCAAATTCAGACTTATACTGGAGAAAGTAGGGAAAACCACTAGACCACTCAGGTATGACCTAAATCAAATCCCTTATGATTATACAGTGGAAGTGACAAATAGATTCAAGGGATTAGGTCTGATAGAGTGCCTGAAGAACTATGGATGGAGGTCTGTGATATTGTACAGAAGGCAGTGATCAAGACCATCCCCAAGAAAAAGAAATGCAAAAAAGGCAAAATGGTTGTCTGAGGAGGCCTTACACATAGATATGAAAAGAAGAGAAGTGAAAGGAAAAGGAGAAAAGGAAAGATATTCCCATTTGAATGCAGTTCCAAAGAATAGCAAGGAGAGATAAGAAAGTCTTCCTCAGTGACCAATTGAAAGAAATAGAGGAAAACAACAGAATGGGAAAGACTAGAGATCTCATCATGAAAATTAGAGATACAAGGGAACTTTTCATGCAAAGATGAGCACAATAAAGGACAGAAATGGTATGGACCTAACAAGTAGAAGATACTAAGAAGAGGTGACAAGAATACACAGGAGAACTATACAGAAAAGATCTTCACGACCCAGATAATCACGATGGTGTGATCACTCCCTTAGAGCCAGACATCCTGGAATGTGAAGTCAAGTGGGCCTTAGGAAGCATCACTAGGAACCAAGCTAGTGGAAGTGATGAATTCCAGTAGAGCTATTTAATATCCTAAAAGATGATGCTGTGAAAGTGCTGCACTCAATATGCCAGCTAATTTGGAAAACTTAGCAGTGACCACAGGACTGAAAGAGGTTAGTTTTCATTCCACTCCCAAAGAAAGGCAATGCCAAAGAATGCTCAAACTACCAAACAATTGCACTCATCTCACATGCTAGCAAAGTAATGCTCAAAATTCTTCAAGCCAGGCTTCAACAGTAGGTGAACTGTGAACTTCCAGATGTTCAAGCTGGATTTAGAGAAGGCAGAGGAAGTAGAGATCAAATTGCCAACATCTGCTGGATCATAGAAAAAGCAAGAGAGTTCCAGAAAAACATCTATTTCTGCTTTACTGACTATGCCAAAGCCTTTGACTGTGTGGATCACAATAAACTGTGGAAAACTCTGAAAGAGATGGGAATACCAGACCACCTGACCTACCTCCTGAGAAATCTGTATGTAGGTCAAGAAGCAACAGTTAGAACTGGACATGGAACAACAGACTGGTTCCAAGTCTGGAAAGGAGTACATCAAGGCTGTATATTGTCACCCTGCTTATTTAACTTATATGCAGAGTACATCATGAGAAATGCTGGACTGGATGAAGCACAAGCTGGAATCAAGATTGCAGGGAGAAATAGCAATAACCTCAGATATGCAGATGACACCACCCTTATGGCATAAAGTGAAGAAGCACTTAAGAGCCTCTTGATGATAGTGAAAGAGGAGAGTGAAAAACTTAGGTTAAAACTCAACATTCAGAAAACTAAGATCCTGGCATCTGGTCCCATCACTTCATGGCAAATAGATGAGGAAACAGTGAAAACAGTGAGAGACTTTATTTTGGGGGGCTCCAAAAATCACTGCAGATGGTGACTGCAGCCATGAAATTAAAAGATCCTTGCTCCTTAGAAGAAAATCTATGACCAACCTAGACAGCATATAAAAAAGGAGAGACATTTCTTTGCCAACAAATATCCGTCTAGTCAAAGCTATGGTTTTTCCAGTGGTCATGTATGGATGTGAGAGTTGCACTGTGAAGAAAGCTGAGCGCTGAAGAACTGATGCTTTTCAACTGTGGTGTTGGAGAAGACTCTTGAGACTTCCTTGGACTGCAAGGAGATCCAACCAGGCCACCCAGAAGGAAATCAGTCCTGAATATTCATTGAGAGTGTTGCAGGAAAGGGAACCCCCTTCCAGGGCCCGAAACTGGGTTCCTGTCTAACACTCGGAAGTGAATTGTCCGAGGAGACACATGTGCTGACAAAGCAAGAGATTTTATTGGGAGAGAGGACACGGGTGGAGAGCAGGAGGGAGAGGGAACCCAGGAGAACTGCTCTGCCACGTGGCTCGCAGTCTCGGGTTTTATGGTGATGGGATTAGTTTCCGGGTGGTCTTTGGCCAATCATTCTAATTCAGAGTCTTTCCTGGTGGCACACACATCACTCAGCCAAGATGGATGCTAGCGAGAGGGATTCTGGGAAGTGGATGGGCACGCAGTTTCTCCTTTTGACCTTTCCCGAACTCTTCCAGTTGGTGGTGGCTTATTAGTTCCTATTCCTTATCAGGATCTCCTGTCATAGAACAACTCATGCAAGTAACAGTTACTATGGTGCCTGGCCATGGTGGGTGGTTTCAATCAGTGTGCTTCCCCTAACGGAAGGACTGATGTTGAAGCTGAAACTTCAATACTCTGGCCACCTTATGCGAAGAACTGACTCATTTGAAAAGACCCTGATGCTGGGAAAGACTGAAGGCAGGAGGAGAAGGGGAGGACAGTGGATGAGATGGTTGGATGGCATCACGGACTCAACAGACATGAGTCTGAGTAAACTCCGGGAACTGATGATGGACAGGGAGGCCTGGCATCATGCAGCCCATGGGGTCACAAAGAATTGGACACCAGGGAGAGACTGAACTGAACTGAAGTAGTCTGGCTCAAGAGGCCATCCTTTTACTTATTATTGGATACTGCCTCTCTCCTTAAAGCGCATCACTTGCACTAGCTGAAGACTTCCTTTAATTCAAGAAAGTGCAGAAAAGCAGCAACTGCAAAGAAGCAGGGCCTTAGGGTAGACTGCCGGACTCCCAGGCCATCTGAGATTCCGCCCTCACCTGCCCGCCAATAAGCCACATTTCTCCCATCCCTTATGATCCTTTGCAATTGTCTTTGGACTGACAGCTTCTTTTTTTTTTTTTTTTACCAAATCTTTGCTTTCTTTCCATTCCTTTTTCTACGCGGGGAGTACTTCCTTGCACAGTTAGCTGACCCCGGCTCTGCGTTCGCAGGCCCACGTGCTTCCTGTTTCCCCCTCCCCGGGGCGGGGCGAGGCCCGCGGGCTGCGCAGTGGGCCCTCAGCCCCGCCCCTTGACCCGGAGCCGCGCTTGTCCCCTCCCGCTCGCCGTCTTCGCCGCCATGGCGGCCCCCTCGTTCTCTGCGTGGTTGGCTCTGCAGACGCGAGCCAGGACCCTTCGTGCCTTTTCCACCGCTGTGTCTCCTGTCACTGGCGCTCCGAGACTAGGCCCGCGTGAGTGTCTGCCGCGTCGCCTCCGGGCTTTGGGGGCTGTGAGCGGGCGGAATACGGGCGCATGATGGCGGCTGCGGCGGCGGAACCAGAGCCACCCTGGGGATGCCAGTACGTCCTCCGTAGCCGGTCACGGGTCCGTCTATAGGAAAGCCGCGGACCTAGGTGTGCCCCCTGCGCGGAGTGTCGCCTGGTTCCTAGCAGTCAGCTTCTGTGTCTGGTCCTCGGGGCGCCGGGGGCTTGCTCTCCCGCCTTCTGCCTGACCTGCGCTTTCTGGTAGTCTTTCGCAGGGCCAGCGGCACAAGTCTCTCTGGCTGCTGGTTCTCCTAATATTTGTTGGGTGATGCTGAAGCACAGATATTCCCGACGTTTAAGAGAGGCACACAAATGGCCTGGAACAAGCTACAGCTCTGAATTCCAGGGCTAGCTATGTCACCAAAGGAGGTTGACCTTCACTCAATAGGCGTTACTGAGGTGACCTTCATTAAAGAGAGATTTTAGCGCTGCCCGATACCGTTCTTGCCTTGGACGAATCTAGTGGAAAAGCCTAGTTGTGGGTAGACTAGGTGGGAGTACTGGGCAGTGTGAGGTGCTGTTGGTAGAAGCGTGAATGCAGTAAGCGGGTGGGAACACCAAGCAGGAACCCTCAAGAGTCAAAAAAGCTCTGTCGAGGGACCGTTGCCGGTCATTCATCTTGTCTTAACCGTGCTATTTTCTGTAATATTTCTAATATTCATACTTCTCACTGTCCAGTTTAGGCCACCATATCTCCCTTCTACCATAGTTTCTTTGCTGGTCTGTATTTCTGCTCTTGCTCTCCTACATTGGATTCTCACAACAGCCAGATGTGAAGTGTGCAAAAAAGCGAATCTTAACTTGCCACTCCCATGTTCAAAATAGAGAAAAGATTTTTTCATTGCTTTGAGATAAACGATAAATTCCTTAATGCGTCTTCATAGCACTTAATAGTCTTAACACTTTTTAATCCTTCGTTCATCTGTTCATTCTGCAAATACTTAACTCCTACTGTGTGCTAGGTAGCGTTCTAGATACTGGAATATGGCAGGGCCCTTCGGACTTCCCTGGTGGTCCATTGGTTAAGAATCCACCTACCAATGCAGGACAAAAGGGTTTGATCCCTGGTCAGGGAAGATCGCACATGCAGCAGAGCAAGTAAACCAGTGCACAACTACTGAGCCTGTACTCTAGAGTCGGGGTGTCGCAACTACTGAAACCCGAAGACCACAGAGCCTGTGCTACACGACAGGAGAAGCCACCATCGGCAATGAGAAGGTGATGAGAAGCCTTCCTTCGCTGCAACTAGAGAAAAGCCTGCCCAACACTGAAGACCTAGTGCAGCCAAAAATAAATAAATAAATGAATAATACTACTAATAAAAACAAGTCCTTCATCTCATGAAGTTTACATTCTTGGTAGGAAATCAGATTATAAATAGGTAAACAATGTCAGATGCTATGAAGAAAAATAAAATAGGGTCTTGAGAATAATAGATTGGGGGAATAGAGGCTGTCAGGCAAGACAAGATCAGATAGTCAGGAAAGAACTGCCTGAGGAAGTGCTGCTTGAGCATCTGTGGGAAGAGCCTGTTGGTATAGGGAGCTGAAAGTACAGAAGCTCAAAAGTAGAACGAGGTTATGGGTGTGACCAAGAAACAGAAAGAAGACCAATGTGGCTGGAGCTAAAGTGAGTAAAGAGAAGTAAAAGATGTCAGAAAGATATGTAATGACCCGATCCGGTAAGGCTTGTAGGCATTTGGCTTGGATTTTATTATAAGTTTGGAATCACATTGGTAGGTTTTGAACAGGAAGTGATGTAATGTGATTTATACTTTTGAAAGATCACTGACTGCTGTTTGGCAAGCTTGGTGTGAGAGTGGGAGCCAGGAGACCAGTTTGAAAGCTGTTGTAATGCTTCCAATGAGATGGTGGTGACTTGGATTGACCTAACAGTGGAGATGCTGGTGTGGTTGGATTTGGGATATATTTTGAAGGTAGCACTAACATGACTCCCTGATGGATTTGATATGGGGCCTTGAGGAAGTCTCAAGGAAGCATGTTAGATTTTTGAGCAATTGGATGAATGGTGATACCGTTTACAGGAACTGAGGAAACTGAAGAAAGAAATCAAGAGCTCTGTCTATGGTATGTTTTAGTTGAGATGCCTATTGAATGTATCTCTGACCTTTTATTTAAAATTTTTTAAAATTTATTTATCTAGCTGTGCTGGCTCTTAATTGAGGCATGTGAGATCTAGTTCCCTGACCAGGGCTGGAACACACGCCCCCTGCGTTGGGAGTGCAGAATCTTAGCGACTGGACCATCAGGAAAGTCCCTATCTCTGACATATTGAATACCACTTTTCTGGGTGCTCTTTATGCCCTACTCTTAAATTTCAGCCATTTTGAACTTGTTTACTTTGATTTTCCATCTTCTCTTTCACTCTAGAACACTTGTTCTTACTTGCCTGTTCCCCTGGCTGCCTCCAGTTCATCTTTAAGGTTTTAGCTGAAAGTACACTTCAGGGATATTTTCCCCGATTAATTGACTAAGTTGGGTCCCCTGCTATATGTTTACATTAATATTTATCACTGTTTATTGAAATTTCTTGCTGAATAGTTATCTTATTTGACTGACCGCATTCAGTAAGAGCAAGGACTGTGTGTCTGTTGTTCTTGGCTGCCTTTTGAGTTGCTGGTACACAGTATCACTCAAACAATTTTTTAATGAATCAGTGAATTACTGTTGAGGGGTGAAGAAGAATTTATCAGATCAAGGAATGAGGCGAGAGGGAGTAAAGGACAGAAGCCAGGCAGATGAAAGGGAGACACATTCTAGGCAGAGAGAACAGAAAGTTCAGAGGAAAACTCGGGGGCCTGGTACTGAAAGTCCAGTGTAGCCTAGGGCTTTGTGAAAGCAAGTGAAGCTGGAGACAGTAGTTCAGAGTGTGGAGTCTTTTCTGCTGAACTGTCATCATCCTAACTCCTTGTCTTTAGTTTCCTTGGCTAAATGACCCCTAAATAAGGATAATATATTTCATGCTTGTAGTTACTGTGAAGAACAAGATTAAATAAGATAATGAAAAGCATTTAGCTCAGTGTCTGGATGTGTGAAAGTACTGAATATAGTTATTTCATATTATTTTAGTATAGCAAAACATTAGAGAGACATAAGTTAATATTTTAAAAGATACTATATGTAAGTAATTTATCTTGTACAGTTATGTGATTTATTAGGAATAACTAATTTTTTTTATTGTTGATGGTATTGTAGCATTGGCAGTTCTTTTTTTTTTTTTTTAGCAGTTCTAATTAACAATAGAGACAAAAAACTGAAGGTTATTTTGTGTGTGCGTGAAGAACAGAATAATACCAGATATGCGCAAATATATGTTACAACATTTCAAACCAGTTGTCTTTAAAGATGCAAAATACTTATTTCTAACTGGATATTTTAACTTGGGGAAGTGAGTGTATTTGACAACCTTAAAAGTTATTAAAATTATATCTTTAGTTGATGAGCTAACTATATCTCATCATCCTGGTGGCTCAGTCTGTAAAGAATCCACCCATAATGCGGGAGACCTGGGTTCAGTCCCTGGATTGGGAAGATCCCCTGGAGAAGAGAATGGTAGCCCTCTCCAGTGTTCTTGCTTGGAGAATCACCATGGACAGAGGAGCCTGGAGGGCTGCAGTCCATGGGTTCACAAAGAGTTGGACACGACTGAGCAAATAAGCACATGTATTGTCAATCACAGTATATTTTCAAGTAACTCTTGAATTTTCTTAACCTATTTCTGACTTCTCATTTGCATTAAAATGATTTAGTCTCTGAACTTAGAGAAGATGGATTATTGTCTCATTTTTATATTACTAAATAAATTATGTGAGAGTTGTGGGATCATGAACAATGTGGAACAACTCCTTACTAATAAAATTCTCTGCAACTGTTGTGTTGTCTTTTAGCCACAACAGAAAGAACCTCCAAACATGAAAGGCCGCCGAGAAGAAAGGTAAGCAGTTAACGTTCTCTGGTGTAGACTGTCTTGTGGGTTTTTGATCTAAAGTAAGGCAGATCCTCATTATGAGGTAGAGGGTGCCAATGAGCAGGCTTCAAAAGGGCATGTGCACTGGGTGACCCTCAAAGCCCTGGCTCTAGTCTTTGATTGGTTTTGTCAATTCTCTGAGGATGGATCATCTTCTGAGAGGCAGACTCACTCACTTACTCCCAGGAAATAGGTATATAAACCAGAATAAAAAATTATTTTTAATGATGCCTTGAACAGTCAGGCAGCCTGGGACATATTCGTTCATCTAACCAGTTTGGTCTCACCCTGTGGGCATCTTCATGGAGGAATCCAGATTATAAGGTCCCTTCATAAGTGTGGATTCAGAACAAAGGCACATTAGTTGGAAGTTAAATGACACCAAATTTGGAAAACTCAGCAGTGGCCGCGGGACTGGAAAAGGCCAGTTTTCATTCCAACCCCAAAGAAAGGCAAGGTCAAAGAATGCTCAAACTATTGTACAGTTGCACTCATCTCACACGCTAGTAAAGTAATGCTCAAAATTCTCCAAGCCAGGCTTCAGCAATACGTGGCCTGTGAACTTCCAGATGTTCAAGCTGGTTTTAGAAAAGGCAGAGAAACCAGAAATTAAATTGCCAACATCTGCTGGATCATAGAAAAAGCAAGAGAATTCCAGAAAAACATCTATTTCTGCTTTATTGACTATGCCAAAGCCTTTGACTATATGGATCACCACAAACTATGGAAAATTCTGAAAGAGATGGGGATATCAGACCACCTGACCTGCCTTTTGAGAAATCTGTATGCAGGTCAGGAAGCAACTGTTAGAACTGGACATGGAACAACAGATTGGTTCAAAATAGGAAAAGGAGTACGTCAAGGCTGTATGTTGTCACCCTGTTTATTTAACTTATATGCTGAGTACATCATGAGAAACGCTGGGAGGGATGAAGCACAAGCTGGAATCAAGATTGCCGGGAGAATTATCAGTAACCTCAGATATGCAGATGACACCAGCATTATGGCAGAAAGTGAAGAAGAACTAAAGAGCCTCTTGATGAAAGTGAAAGAAGAGAGTGAAAGAGTTGGCTTAAAACTCAGCATTCAGAAAACTAAGATCCTGGCATCTGGTCCCATCACTTCATGGCAAATAGATGGGGAAATACTTTATTTTTTTGGGCTCAAACATCACTGCAGATGGTGACTGCAACCATGAAATTAAAAGATGCTTGTTCCTTGAAAGGAAAGTTATGACCAACCTAGACACCATATTAAAAAGCAGAGACATTACTTTGCCAACAAAGGTCCATCTAGTCAAAGCTATGGTTTTTCCAGTAGTCATGTATGGATGTGAGAGTTGTACTATAAAGAAAGCTGAGCGCTAAAGAATTGATGCTTTTGAACTGTGGTGTTGGAGAAGACTCTTGAGAGTCCCTGGACAGCAGGGAGATCCAACCAGTCCATCCTAAAGGAGATTGGTCCTGAGTGTTCATTGGAGGGACTGATGTTGAAGCTGATTTGGCCACCTGATGCAAAGGGCTGACTCACTTGAAAAGACCCTGATGCCGGGAAAGACTGAAGGCAGGAGGAGGAGGGGACGACAGGGGATGAGATGGTCGGATGGCACATCACCGACTCAGTGGAGATGAGTTTGAGTAAACTCCGGGAGTTGGTGATGGACAGGGAGGCCTGGCCTGCTGCAGTCCATGGGGTCGCAAAGAGTCAGACACGACTGAGAGACTGAACTGAACTGCAGTGGCACCATTTATAATCACATAGAGTACTCATTTTCACAGAAGTACTAACTGCTTCCAGGACATGTGCTACACTGGTCTGTTGCTTAGAAGGCTGTTGCCTAGTTTTGCATCTTCGAACCTTCCTTTTGGGTTTAAAGGGAATGCTGGCCATCCCCATCTGTCAAATACAGTTTAAAAAATAAAATAAATGTTAATGTGATTTTATCATGTAGCTATTCTCTGGGCATGGAAGACATTTCTCATTATGGTCTATTCAGATAGTTTAATCTTAATTTATTTCTGAATTCTTATTCTTTATTTTTCTTATTTCTTGTTTTCCTTATTTCTAATTCTCATTGTCATCTCATGTACTGACTTTCATTGAAGTTTTAAAAATTATTCAAAATATACCATTACTGACCCCTTCATAAACAATATGCAGAAAGTTTGCTAAAAGACTAAGTAAGAGAAATTTTTTTGTAAAGGAAACGTGCTATTAAAGGGTTCCTTTCCACAGGGTTTGCGGAAACCCTCAAAGATATATAGGTAGGTTCAAGGATATTTAGGTAGGTTTGTGTTTTGGGGTTTTTTTTAATTTCCACAGCAGCAGTTGTGGGAGGTCAGATTTTATATAGGTTGCAAGTCCTTGTGTTTCTCTTAATTGTACCTTTTTTCCTTTAAAATTAAAGTTCATGTGTATATTTTAAATATTAAACTGTTTTACATTCTTCAGGCACTACCTCCCAGGACAGAGAAAATGTCTGTTGACCAGGACTGGCCTAGTGTTTACCCTGTTGCAGCTCCGTTTAAACCCTCTGCAGTACCTCTTCCTGTTCGAATGGGTTATCCAGTAAAAAGGGGAGTGCCCATGGCTAAGGAGGGAAATCTGGAACTTTTAAAGGTAGGATAAGTTGCTGGTTCATTGGCTGAAACTTATATTTAAATAAATGTTGATTTCCCTCTGACACCTCCCCTCCCCCTGCCCTCGCGCACCCGCCTCCTTCCCCTGCCCCGCCCAACATTTCAAGGTTCCGTGGGTAGCAGCTTACTGTATTTTAATTCAGTTGTTTTCCAGGTAATAATGGATACTATGTTTTACTTATCCCTGGTAAAGATGGCTCAAAGAATTCTAGGCATTTAAGAATGGGTAGTTAATTGGTCCTGTAGCTTCCTTTGGACTTTTTCTTTTCTATTGTATATTTTCTATATTGTGTTTTTCAAGCAGAACTAAATGAAATAACCTGAGAGTGAGAATTGGGGCGGGGGGGGGGGGGGGGGGTGTGAAGTTTTTAACCTTTAAAAAAAAGATTTAAAAACTTCCCAGAAAATTAATTTATTATTATTGTTATAGTCCTTAAACTTCTTTATTTCATGAAGCAAAATAGGTCATGTTAAATGCTTCAGTTAAATGCATCTGTAATGAGTTGATAGCACCTTTTGTGATTTATGAAAAGTAGACTTCTTAAAATATAAATGTCCCTCACCAGGGAATGCATGTCTTAGGTGGTTTCCTTTTACATACAATGAAATTATCATCAAGGAATTGTATTTTCTACTAAATGACAGAAACTGTATTTTCTACTTCATGAAAAACAAAAATTTGCTAAAAGCTGATGGTAAAAAAATGAGATAGTAAACAAAAATTTTTTTAAAAATGAGATAGTAACTTGCAGAGGGAATCATCTGCTCCTGGGAACAGGCAGATGAAATTTGGACAAGGGAACATTTCAAGAGAGAAAGCAAACACTTGTAAAACTAATCTTTTCTTCAAATGGAAGAGAAGAATTCAACTTAGTTTAAAGAAAAAAAAATCTTTGGAAAATATCACTGAGAGAGAATAACAATATGTTTATACTGTTGTAATGGTGGTCGTGAATGGAATTTTAATAAATATAAAAATTTGAACATTTAATGCGTGCTATCCCTTTCAAGAATCTCCTGTATGCTTTAGTCCAGTGATCTGATCTGTTTCCAGTAAGTGCTATATGGATAAGCTTGTAAATTGAGGTAATATATGCAGAGTTCATAAAGCAGTGCCAGTATAAGTGCTGTGTAAGCATTCACTATTATTTTTTTCCTTTTATGACTTTGAGTCACGTTTCAAAAATAGAAGTATAGAGAATGAAGTCACCCACCCCCATAATCCCACTATTCGGTGTCCGTTTTCTCTTGTTTAAAATAACCATTTTCTGATTGGTGCTTAAGATTCCAGACACAATGTTTGGAGGAACTTTCTGCTTATTCAGATTTTCTTTCAAAATAAGTTTCTTTAAACTAAATTTTCTCTTTAGATGCTTAACATTATTTTAAAAATAGCCTAGGAAGTGTTAATTATTTATTTGAAGGAATCAAATCACTGACCTTACCTAAGTTTTCATTGGCCCTGTAAATAGAGAACCTCTCAATGTATTATAAACATATCCCCAAGTTCATTTAACTATTTATTTAAGATTTGCTTGCTTTGTTTATTCATTCCATTCAATTCACAAAATCTCTGTTAAGGATAAAACAGAAAATGTCTTGCAGTGGTATGTGTTCCAGGGGGATTAAGATTATTAAACAATGGTCTGTGTCTTTAGTGTTTTCAGTTTTATAAGGGAAATATGTACACCTGTAGATTTGTGGCAGGAATAATACTATAAAAATAACATTTTTTTCTCTACCATTATTCTTATAAGATACTTGGTACTGAATCTTCATTTCAGGAAATTCATTTCTTAAATTTACAACATCTGTGACATGGAATCCGTATGTTAAAAAATATTTATATTTTATTTATTACAAGGTTTGTGAGGCTTATGATTTAATTTTATGAGAAAATTGTGTTTCATGTTTTTAAGAGACTTAGGAATTCCCTGGCCATCCAGTGGTTAGGGCCTGATGTTATCACTGCTGTGGCCTTGTGCAGTCTCTGGTTGGGGAACTAAGATCCCACTGTGCTTGGCATGGCCAAAAAAAACAATCAAAAAACAAAGACACTTAGCTAATTTATCCTTTAAAATTCTGTATTTTAGATTCCCAATTTTCTGCATTTGACTCCTGTAGCAATTAAAAAGCACTGTGAAGCTCTTAAAGGTATGTGGTTGTTTTATAATATGAACTTAATATTTTATTAATTTAACAGGAATCTCATTTCCAATGATAAAAGGGTCAGTTTATCAAAAGGATACAGTATTTGTAAATATTTGGCATCACAAATTGGAGCACTTAATATATAGAAAATATTTACAGAATTGAAGGAAGAAATGGAAAGCAATACAGTTATAGTAGGGGGCTTCAGTACTCCACCTTCAACAATGGATAGATCATCCAGATGGAAAATCAGTAAGGAGGCATTGGATTTAAGCTTACACATTAGACCAAATGAATTTAACAGACATTTACAGAACATTCCATTCAGTGACAGTAGAATACACATTCTTCTCAAGTACACGTGAAACATGATTTCAAGATAGATCACGTTAGACCATAAAATAAGTCTTAATAAAATTTAAAAAGATTGAAATCATATCAAACATTTTTTCCAGCCACAATAATTTGAAACTAGAAATCTATTGAAAATTCACGAACATCTGGAGATTAAATAACATGCCCCTAAACACATACTGATTCAAAGAAGCAATCAAAGAGACATCCAAAAAATATATTGAGATATGGGATGTCTCAAAAGCAGTTCGAGGAAGTAATTTTATAGCAATAACAGCCTACATAAGAATAAAGAAAAATATCAACTAAGCCACCTAACTTGGAACTAGAAAAAGAAGAACAAACTTAGCCCAGAAGTAGTAGAAGGAAGGAAGTATAATGGTTGGAATGGGAATAAATTAAGACAGGACAACAGAAAAGATAAATAAGAACTTGTTTTTTGAAAAGATAAACAATATAGACAAACCTTTATCTAGCAAGAAAAAGAGAAGCTTGAAAATTAAAAATGAAATAGGAGATGTTACAACTGATATCACAGAAATGCAAAGAATCTAAGAGACTACTGTGAACATTTTTATGCCAACAAATTGAACAACCTAGAAGAAATGAATACAGTCCTACAAATATATAATGTACTAAGACTGAAGCACGCATAGAAAATCTGAATGGACCAGTTACTAGTAAGGAGATTGAGTCACTCCAGATGGCTTCATTGGTGATTTTGTTTTAATTGAATCATGGTTGATTTACAGTGTTTCCTTCCTTAATTTCAGCAGTACATCAAAGTGATTCAATTAAACATATGTATAAATCTATGTATACTTTTATAGGTTATTTTCCCTTATAGGTTATTTAAAAATACTGAGTATAGTTCTCTGTCCTATACAGTAGGTCTTTGTTAGTTATTTATATGTAATCATGTATATGTCTTAAGCCCAAATCCTAATTCACTGGTTTGTTCTACTAAACATTTAAAGAATTAATATCAATCCTTCTCAAACTTCCAAAAAAGTAAAAGAGAAGAGAACACCCAAAGTCATAAACTTAGCATTATCCTGATTCCAAAACTGGACAAAGGCAAATAATACAGGCCAATATCCCTGATGAACATAGATGCAAAACTCCTCAACAAAATATTAGCAAACCAAATTCAACAGTACATTAAAAGGATCCTACAGGGTGGTGCAGCGTCTGCAAGTAAATCAGTGTGACATATCACATTAACAAAATGAATGATAAAAATCATATGATCTTCTCAGTAGATGCAGAAAAGGCATTTGATAGAATTCAGCATCCTTTCATGAGAAAACTCAACACAGTGTGTATAGAGGGAACAAACTTCAGCATAATAAAGGCCACATTTAATAAGCTCAAAGCTAATATCATAGTACAGCAATGAAAAGCTAAAAGCTTTTCTTCTAAGATCAGGACAAGACAGGGATGCCCACTTTCACCACTTTTATTCAACATAGTGCTGGAAATTCTAGCCAGAGCAGCTAGGCAAGAAGAAGGAAAAAAAGGCATAGGAAAGGAGGAAGGAAAATTGTCATTACTTGCTGATGACATTATTTTTTTTTGATGACATTATTTTACGCATATAAAATCCTGCTGCTGCTGCTGCTGCTGCTGCTAAGTTGCTCCTGTTGTGTCTGACTCTGTGCAACCCAACCCCATAGACGGCAGCCCCCCAGGCTCCCCCATCCCTGGCATTCTCCAGGCAAGAATACTGGAGTGGGTTGCCATTTCCTTTTCCAATGCATGAAAGTGAAGTGAAAGTGAAGTTGCTCAGTCGTGTCCGACTCTTAGCGACCCCATGTACTATAGCCCACCAGGCTCCTCCGTCCATGGGATTTTCCAGGCAAGAGTACTGGAGTGGGGTGCTATTGCCTTCTCTGATATAAAATCCTAATGACTCCAAAAAAACCTTGAAATTAATAAATGGATTCAGTAAAGTTGCAGGATACAGTTAGTATACAAAAATCAGTTTCATTTTCTGCAGTGAAGGTGGGAGTTCAGAAGGAGATTAAGAAAGAGAAGTTAAGTAAGTCATTTACAATAGCACCAAAAAGAATAAAGTACTGGTGGGGGGAGGAAGAATTGAATGAAGGCAGTCAGAAGATGCAGACTTCCAGTTACAAGGTAACTGAATACTAAGGATATAATTTATAATATGATAAATATAATTAATACTACTACATGTTATCTATGAAAGTTTTTAAGAGAAGAAATCCTAAGAGTTCTTATCACAAGGGAGAAGTTTTTTTCCCTTTAATTTTGTATTTACATGAGATGATGGATAGTCATTAAATTTATTGTGATAATCATTTCATAATTTATGTAATTCAAATTATTATGCCCTATACCTTAAATTGCACAGTTGTTGTTCAGCCCCTAAGCTGTATCTGGCTCTTTGTGACCCCATGGACTACAGCACGCCAGGCTTCCCTGTCCCCTCACTGTCTCCTGAAGTTTCCCCAAGTTCTTGTCCATTGAGTTAGTAATGCTATCCAACCATCTCATCATCTTCCACCCCCTTCTCCTTTTGCCTTCCATCTTTCCCAGCGTCTTTTCTATTGAGTCAGCTGTTCTCATCGGGTGGCCAAAGTGTTGGAGTTTCAGCTTCAGCATCAATCCTTCCAATGAATAATCAGGGTTGATTTCCTTTACAATTGACTGGTTTGATCGCCTTACTGTCCAAGGGACTCTCAAGAGTCTTTTCCAGCACCATAATTTGAAAGCGTCAATTCTTAGGCGCTCAGCCTTCTTTATGGTTCAATTCTGAAAGACCATTGCTTTGACTATACGGACCTTTGTCAGCAAAGTGATGTCTTTGCTTTTTAATACACTGTCTAGGTTTGTCATAAGTTTCCTTCCAAGAAGCAAAGTGTCTTCTAATTTCATGGCTACAGTCACCATCCACAGTGATTTTGGAGCCCTAAAAGAGGAAATCTATCACTGCTTCCACCTTTTCCCCTTCTATTTGCCATAAAGTGATGAGACCAGATGCCATGATTTTAGTTTTTTTAATGTTGGGTTTTAAGCCAGCTTTTTAAAAAAGCACTTAAAACTTATACAGCGCTATATGCCAATTATATCAAGACTGGAAGAAATAAAAGTAAAATATATGTGAACACATAATAAAAATAAGAATAAAGTACTTAGGAATGTGTTTAACCAAGGGGGTGAAAGATCTGTATACTGAAAACTAATATTGATGAAAGAAATTGAAGAAGACACTGATAAGTGTCAAGATAAGGATTGGAAGAATTAATAATGTTAAAACACCCATAAAACCCAAACCAATATACTGATTCAATGCAACCTCTGTCAAAATTCCGAAGGTGTTTTTCCCAGACATGGAACAAACTCCTAAAATTTGTATAGAACTGTAAAAGACCGCAAATAGCCAAAGCAGTTTTGAGAAAGAAGAACAAAGCTGGAGCCATCACACATCCTGATTTCAAACTATATTACAGTGCAATAGTAGTAGTCAAAACAGTATGGTGTTGTCATAAAAACAGACACATAGATCAATGGAACAGAACAGAATTCCAAAATAAAGTTGTGTATTTGTTTAGTTAATTTGTGACAAAAGAACCAAAAACACTTAATCAGGAAAGGATAGTTTCTTCAGTAAGCATTGTTGGGAAAACTGGGCAGCCACATGTAAAAGAATGAAACTTCACCACATCCTTGTACTATACACAAAAATGAATATGAATTAAAAACTTCAACATAAGACCTGAAACCATAAAACTCCTAGAGAAAAACATTGCGTGTAAGCTCTTTGACGTTGGTCTTGGCAATGATTTTTAGGAATTTGACACCTAAAGAAAGGGAAGAAAAGCAAAAATAAACAAGTGGGACTACATCAAACTAAAAGGCTTCTGCACAGCACAGGAAGCCATCAGTGAAGGGAAAAGGCAACCTGTGGACGTTTGCAAGTCATGTATCTGTTAAGAGGTTAATAGCCGAGATATCTAAAGAACTCATATAACTCAATAGTACCAAAAAAAAAAAAAAAATCTGATTTTAAATGTTTTCCAAAACATCAGTTTTCCAAAGAAGATTTACAAATGGCTGATAAGTACATGAAAAGATGCTCAACTTCACTAATCATCAGGGGAACAAAAATTCAAAATCCCTGCACCAAAGTGACTGTTGTCAGGAAGGCAATGTGTTGATGAGGATATGGAGAAGAGGACCCTTGTGTACAGTTGGTGGGAATGCAAATCGGTGCAGCCACTGTGGAAAACAGCCTGGAGAGTCCTCAAAAAAATGAAAATTAGAACACTGAATAATCCAGCAATCCTATTTCTTGATATATATCCAAAGGAAATGAAGATGAATTATTGAGACACGTGGACTCCCATGTTCATCTGAAAGTGATGTCTACATGCTCAGTATAGCTATCAAGGCTTTTCAGAAAAGGAAATGAAACCAGAAACTTCACAGGTAGCCTGATTATGCTAATAGGAGAAATAAATTAGTAAACATGATTATGATGAAATTAGAGCTTCTGGAAGGGCCTTCCAGTTGAAAATTAAAAGGAAGAAAAATGAAAAGGTCATAAAAAGAGGTCTAAAAAGCAGGAATAATAACCTTACACTTGAAATGAGGGAAGAAAAATCTCCTATTTTCATTGAGTTATGTTGTCTTCTGTTTTGAGACATTAGGATGAACTTCTGTCCCTTTAGATTGTATGTTTCTTTATTTGTTGGTGCCTAATGTTAGACTGACAGAGATCACTGGTGTGTATTTGTGCCCCATATGACACAAATCATATGTTATTTTTTGATCCTTTGCAAAGCCAGTTAACAAATGCATTGTTGTTCAGTCGTCCAGTCGTGTCCAACTCTTTGTGACCCTGTGGATTGCAGCACACCAGGCCTCCCTGTCCCTCACCATCTCCCGAAGTTTGCCCAAGTTTGTGTCTATTGCATCAGTGATGCCACCCAGCCATCTCATCCTCTGATACTCTCTTCTCCTTCTGTTCTTAATCTTCCCCAGCATTGAGGACTTTTCCAGTGAGTCGGCTTTTCACATCAGATGACCAAAATGCTGGAGCTTCAGCTTCAGCATCAGTCCTCCCAATGGTTTTGAGAGTTGATTTCCCTTAAGATTGGCTGATTTGATCTCCTTGCTGTCCAAGGGACTTTCAGGAGTCTTCTCTAGCACCACAGTTCAAAGGCATCAATTCTCTGGCGCTCTGCCTTCTTTACACCCAAAAGTGAAAAAATGAAAGTCGCTCAGTCATGTACAACTCTCTGTGATCCCATGAACTGTAACCTGCCATGCTCCTCTGTCCATGGATTTCTCCAGACCAGAATACTGGAGGGGATTGCCATTCCCTTCTCCAGAAGATCTTCCCAACCCAGGGATCAAACCCAGGTCTCCTGCATTGCAGGCAGATTCTTTACTGTCTGAGCCACTGGGAAGCCCTCTTTACACCCAGAGATGGGCACAATAAAGGACAGAAATGGTAGAGACCTAGTAGATGCTGAAGAGATCAAGATGAAATGGAAAAAAATACACAGAAGAACAAATATATTACCCTGTGATAAATTCTACTTTTTTTGTTTTTTAAACATTATTTTTAAATGCGCATTTATAATTTAGAAACTGGTAATGAGATAGTTCAAAAATACTTCATAGTTTTTAAATGAAAGGGTTTCATACAGTACATTTAGAAGAGTAGCATTATATTTTATAATATTTAAGTGAATTTTTTTTTCATTTATTTTTATTAGTTGGAGTAAGTGAATGTTTTAATCTTTCCTTAATTTTGCCTTTATACTTTTGCCAGCTTCTAGATTTAGATCATATCTTCCAAATAACTCAAAAGGCTTTTCAAGTATTTCTTCTCAGTTTTCTTTCAAAGTAGGTCAGTTCAGATTTTGTATCTGACTTGCAAATGGAAAATTTGAAGCACAGGAAAGTTAGGTAATTTACCAAAACTTTAATAATCAGTGGCAGAAGTTAAGTAAAAACCAAGATCTTCCGAATTTGTCTGTTGCTCTACCTATCAGATGAATAAAAGGTTGAGAGGGGTCTATTATGTACTTTCCAGTTGGCTGGGGTTTTTTGAACATATAATCGGGCAATTTAATTTAAAAACTGTAATTATCATCTGGTGATTGAAATGACTTATCCAAAGTTTAAAAAAAAAAAAAAGGTCAGTACAAACTCAGTAACTCATAAAATTCCCCAAACTAGTCTGTCTTATAAAGTGCCTGGCACTGTTGCATCTTATAGTACAGGATACTGGGATTAGTCCATAATGGGAATGCAATTTAACCCCAGGAATTTTGCTCCGTTCATTTTATTTAAATGTCAAAATGTTCTTAATGGCAAAGCTATTTCTTTCCCCTCAGAGTGTCTGAGTATTGATCTCTTAAACACAGTATTTAGGGAATGGTGTGAGCTATACTTAATTTGCTAACATATATTTAGTCCCAGATCTTGGAAAGTCTCTGTAATCTGGAGTGACATTTTGCTGACTGATTTTAAAGTCTAAACGGGAGCTAAATATAGTGTCTACTATAAGAAAGTCGTTAGCTTGGGGGAAATGTTGTTGGAGAAAGCACGGTCCATGGGATCTCATGCGCTTAATCTAAGAAACCTATTTTAGCTCTTCTTAGGAAGAGGTTGTTTAGGAAATGGGATTTCTGTTAAGGGGAACCTGATAATGTCAGAAGTTTTCATCCCAGACCGGGAGCCCTCTACCGTACTAACTTGATAGACTGGGGCAAAATGAAATCAGCTGCGCACCTAGGGAGTGCCTGGGTGTTAATAATACTGATAGCTACAGGAGGCTGGGAGCTCTCTCATTTCCTTGAAAGATTTTTTTTTTTCCCATTTGAGGCCTGAGTTTGCACCTCTGTGCTATGAGCAGTGTTCTCCGGGCTTAGAACTTCTGGTTGTAGCCCAGATCTCAGACATAGACCCACTCTCCCCAGACTGGCTGTCTTGCGTGAATATGCGGACAAGTCTGTTCCTCTTTCCATTTAGTGCCAGGAGCTCAGAAGTCAAAAGAAACATGAATTACTGTAAGGATCATTTAAAGGTGACTGAGGCTTTACAGTTAGAGGGCCTGTTGACTCAATTTCTGAAAGAAGATTGACAACATTTCAGTTCTCTGGTAGAGCTTGCACCACATAGCTTGGTGGACGTTAGTTCCCTGACCGGGAACTGAACCTGGGCCATGACAGTGAGACCACCAAGTCCTATCCCCTGGACCACCTGGGAATTCCCTCTTAGAGCTTTTTCGGAGCTTCTTTCACTTCCCTTCAACTGATTTTTTTTTTTTTTTTTTCATGTGTCAGTACTTTTAACGTTGTGCACATCAAATTATAGGAAAAAGACAACTATAAACAAGACGCAACTCCTCTACTTCCGTGAACAGCACACGGCATTACAGTAAGCCAAGTTTATATTCAACCATCAAATGCAGTTCTCCTATTGGTTCACTTTGTGATGGGTCATTAAGAATATCTTCAAATCCAATAGTCTCATCGTTACCCCTCAAAATATCCAGTGAAAGGTTTGAGCTGGGAAGAAATGGAAGACGCTGAACCTGCCGCCCTGCCTCGAATTCCATCTGCAGTTTTAGTGGCGCAAATAGACCCTGAATGTTTCTCAGTGTGGAGAAGTTCACCTTATCTTGGTTGAGCTGGTAATTTTTTTCTGATAATTCAAGAGGATGACTGGGCAGAAGTTCATTTTTCACACAAAGAGAAACCTTTTCGAAGAAGATCATGACTTTCAAAAGGTCCACTTGCTGACAGCTCAGTAGCTGGAATACTGTCCTTTAGCTGAGATCCAAGCCCTCTGGCATTCATGTTCAACTTGTTCGGCACACAAACTCTTATGGTCAGCTGGCTCTGCAGCTCACTTCCGTTTCCTCTTCAACTGATTTTTAATAACCTTCGTTTGGATGTGAATTCATATTGCCTGTTGCCATTTCACAAACAATAATGCTCCAGGCTGTATGAAATTTTTTGCTTTTAGTTGGTCAGGAATTAACACTGTCTCATAACAGACATGTGCAAAGCTATAATAAGCTTCCATCAGGTCATAGTTCCCTTTTAACTTACTGCTTCCCACCAAACTGAACTAGCCAAATCATTCCCTTAATTAAATCCCCTAATTAGGATTCACCTAGGAAGAAAAGTGATGCATGTGGGATGATGATGTATATAAAGTGCAGAAGAGAATCTGTTCTTTCATTTCATGTATCCTGAAAGGTGAACTCCCTCAATAATTTGATTTTGTCTGGTAATATATATTTTAATGAGAATTATAAAACTACAATTAAAATTTTTTTTAATTCTCAGATTTTTGCACTGAGTGGCCAGCTGCATTAGACAGTGATGAGAAATGTGAGAAGCATTTTCCAATTGAAATTGACACAGCTGATTATGTTTCATCAGGACCATCTATTCGAAACCCCAAAGCACGAGTAGTGACCTTAAGGGTAAGAGTTATTTTCTAAAAAATAAGAATTATTATAACACTTTATTTTATAATAGTATTTTGTATGTGTGACTATAAAACTGATAACATTTAGGCTTTCTAACAGTTTTCTTTATTAGAAAAATATAATGAATATTCTTAGAATTAATATTTATATATATTCCTGATTATGTTCCTCAGATAACTTACTAAAATGAGAAGTCAGGTCAAAGGATATAGATCTTTTAAGGATTTTTTATATATATTGTGATAGTTTTTTGATTATATAAAATCCCTCCAAATACAATACCAGCAGATTGTGAGAAAGTCTGTATTTTCCTGTACTCTTACCAGATTAGATATTATTATTGCCTATTAGCTTGATAGGTAAGAATTTTATTTGAAATATGTATGTCTTTGAATTCAAAGAGGGTGAAAGTTTATTCCTTTGTAAAATACTTTTTTTTTCTTTTTGCTCCTTTGCCCATTTTGAGGCTGTATTGATTTCTTACAGATTTATTTTTTCTTTTTAATAGGAGCTTTATTGAGATAATTCACATACTATAGAATTCATCCTTTTAAAGTTTACAGCTCAGTAGTTTTTAGCATAGTCACAGAGATGTGCAACCATCACCACTACTTAACTCCAAAAATTTTCATCACCGGAGAAAGGAAATCCCATGCCCATTATCAATCACTCCCTTTTCTCCAGTGTTCTTTACTTCCCCCAAGCTCCTATCAACTACTAATCTTAACTTTCTTTGTGGATTTGCCTATTCTTGACATTTCATGTAAATGAATCATATAACATGTATGCTTTTGCTTAGTATAATGCTTTCAGTGTTTTCATCTGTTATAGTGTGTATCAGTTCTTCATTTCTTTTTATTGCCAAATAATATTTCATTTTATGGATATACCACATTTTTTTTTTAATCTACTTGAGCTTCCCTGGTGGCTCAGATAAAGATTCCACCTGCAATACTAGGAGAACTGGATTCGATCCTGGGTCAGGAAGATCCCCTGGAGAAGGAAATGGCAATCCACTCCAGTGTTCTTGCCTGGAGAATTCCATGGACAGAGGAGCCTGGGGGGTGGGGGGCTACAGTCCATGGGGTTGCAAAGAATCAGACATGACTGAGCAGTTACACTCTCACTTCACTTTTGTTTATCCACTTAACAGTCAGTAGACATTTGAGTTGTTTAAATAAGGATCCAGTCAAACCCAGTTGCATTTGCCTGTGATGTTACTTACGTCTTTTTAAATCTAGAATAGCAAAGGACCCCGCTACTCCTTTTCCCACTCCCCGATCTGCCACCCTCACCATGATGTAGACAAGTTAAAAAGACAGGCATTTTATTCTGCAGCATTCCCTACCTTCTGCATTTGTCAATGTATTCTGATGTCATTTACCTTATTTTTCTGTATTTCATATAAACTGGAAGTTAGATTTAAGGGGCTGATTATGTTATAGTTAACTGTGACAACAGTATTTGAGAGATGTTGCTATGTATTTTATAGCATTCCATGAGAAGGCACGTAAAGTCTGGTCACTATATTTTGAGTATGCTGAGATTGATCACGTGGTTAAGAGACTGACAACATAATCTTTCTCTAGTGTGAGGTTATATTTTCCATTTCCTTTGAACAGGTAAGTGTAGATAGGTATGTTCAGCAAATTTTAATCAAATAAAATTGTATTCTTTTTGATATTCGAAGTGTGGCCAAAACTTTGGCCAGTAGGAGGCTAAGCTGATTCCTATATCTTTTTTTTTTTTTTTTACAATCCCATTAGCATTAGAGAATTTCCTTGCCTTCTGACACAAGATGGCCCAGGCTCCTTTTATAGTGTATTTCGTATCTCAGACCTGGAATTAGCTATTTCTCTCGTAGTTGTGTTTGAGTAGACTCCGGGAGTTGGTGATGGACATAGAGGCCCTGCGATTCATGGGGTTGCAAAGAGTCGGACACGACTGAGTGACTGAACTGAACTGAACTGAACTGAACGAGTAGCTCTGATACATTTTAGTGAACATTGATGTTTGGAGACCAAAATCTGAATGCTAGGACTTTTCAGTTGATTCTGTGGGTCATTTCTCAAGAAATAAATGATAATTAATGGTAGTTTTCATTTTTAACATCTTTTTTTTTTCTTTTGCATTAGTTTCTAAAATGTTTATGTAGTCCCTTGTGCTGCTCTAAAATGTGTGTGCCTCTAGCGTTTAGCCTTTAACTCTGAAATGGACCCCAATTTGAGACAGTAGTCCCTATTTATGTTAACGATGTATCCTGTTCCTAGTTTACTAGTATTTTTGGAATGATCTCCTTTGAATTTTTTAAAGTAATGAATTATATTTCTAGATTTTCAATTACTGAATCATTTCTGAGTCCTGATCAGTTTATGGTACATTATCCTTTTACTTGACCACTGACTGATTTGCTCTTTTAATACTTGATTTAGGACCATTTCTCTCTATCTCATGTTGCTTTGGAGGGACATCAAAGCCCTGCTTCACTTACCAGGAACATGCCACATGCCAGTGCAGGTCCACGTGTGGCCTAATAACTCCTAAGTTAGTGTTGAAAACCCTTGTTTCAGGACCCTTGTTTCTTGATGCACACAGCAGTCACGGACAGTTTTTTTTTAATTAAACTTTTACTTTTAGAACAGATTTACAGAGAGGTTTCAAGGATAGTACAGAGTTTGCTGTATGTCTCACCAAATATCTCCTGTTGTTAATATCTTAGGGTACTTTGGTACATTCGTTACAACTAATGAATGAATCACTATTGATACACTGTTAATTAAAAGTTCATACTTTATTCAGATTTCCTTAGTTTTTATCTAATGTTCTTTTTTTTTACCCCCAGAATTCCATCCAGGGTACCACATTGCATTAGTCATCTTGTCTCCTTAGGCTCTTCTTGACTGATTATTTCTCAGAATTTCCTTGTTTTTGATGACTTTGACAGTTTTGAGAAGTACCAGTTATGTATTTGTGGAATGTCCTTCAGTTGCTATTTGTTTGAATTTTTTGATGTTTTTCTCATGGTTAGACTGTTCTGCGTTTTGGGGAAAAAAGCCTCAACCTAAGTGTTATTCTCATAGCATCAGAGCAAGGGTGTAGGTTGCTCACTTGACTTATCATTGGTGATGCAGCTTAGATCTTTCTCCACTTTAAAATTACTCTTTTTTTTTTTTCTTCCTTTCCACAGTATACCCTTTAGAAGAAAGTCACTCTGCATAGCCCACATTTATGGAAGTTAAACTCCACCACATTGAGGGAGAAGGATCACATAGATTATTTGGAGTTCTTCTATGTGGGGAATTTGTCTGTTCTCCTCCATTTGTTTATTTATTCAATCATGTGTTTATATCAGTGTGAACTCAGGGATATTTATTTTATCCCGTGGATTTTGGTCCAGTAATACTTCATTGTGTTGCTCAAATTGTTCTGGTTTTGGCAGTTGGACACTTATTCACTTGGCCCCTCTGTTCCTTAGCCATGCCCCACCATTTGTGTTTTAAACACATCTTCATATCTTGGCACCACAAAATGCTCCTAGTTCATTTTAGATACTCCTGTCCCATTCCTAGAATCAACCCTTTGTCCAGAGATCCCTTACTAATTTACTTTTGATTCACCTGTTCTGGAGGGTGACTGCCCACCTTTTTGAGGGGCTTTCCAGTACTAAATTTCATTCTTGTACTCCATGTAATTTGTATTTTAAATTGGAAGACTCCAATTTACTGCAAAAACATGCTGAAAATCTGTGCAACCATCTTTGCATTGTATGCTAACAAATAGACAAACTTTAATTTTTAGAAATTTTTTCAGTGTTATAGCCATAACTGACTTGTAATTTTCTTTCTTTGAGTTTCAGTGTCAGGGTTATGAAATGAATTTTTGAAGCCTTTCAGCATTTTTTTTTTAATTCCATAGGACAGTTTAAGTGTCTAGCAATATAATTATGTATTTAGAGATTCTGAAAAATATAAAAGTTACAAAAGATTTATTATATACATTTTATGAAACATAGATCAACAAAGGGAAACAGGAGAAGAACTTAAAATTTTGCTTTGCTGATACCATTCCGTGGGTTAACAGAGTGTCTGTTACAGACTAATAATACCTCATACATTTTTAAGAACTTAATAAGTGTTACTTCTTTTAATAATAATAACAATAAGACAATGTTTGAGTTCTGTGTTTTATGGTGAAATCTCTGAACCTAGAGAAACCTAGATTCTTTTTTTCTGGCCGCACCATGGGGCTTTGGGGATCATAGTTCCCCAGCCAGAGATCGAACCTGGACCCACAGCAGTCAGGGGAGTCCTCACCTCTGGACCGCCGGGGAATTTCCAGGAAACTCAGATTCTAATTCATGTTTTGGGGTTTAATTTTTGTGGGCCTTAGTCTTAAGTACTACAGTATACATATAAGGTCCCTACTGGTTCTAAATCTGCTGATCGTTTCACATAAAAATAATCAGTGCTTTGTTTAAAGTATGCCCGCAGATAGCACTCACTGTATCATGTGCCCATCTGCTCCTTCTCTCAGGCCACCACACCACACCTTCCTCCATCCTTTACACCCCTTGCCTGACTCCTGGCTGCCTTTCTGAACTATTTGCACTCCATCTGCTGATAGTTGAGGCTCAGAGGTAGTGTCTAGACTGGTATTGTAGTTCAAGGGTAGAAGCAGGTGAAACAGACTAAAATGTGTAGACCAGCATAATTTAATGCAATATTGTGAAGATAATCAACTGTTGTAAAATATTATTTAGAGATACTCAGATTTTTAAATTCAGGGAAGGAAAAGTTGGTATCATGTTTTGTGATAAGTCATAGAAGTAGTTCAGAATTTAAAGTAACATATTTGTGTAGGATTTTACTTTAAAAGTGCTTTCTTCTATTTAATCTCACTTACTCCTGACAAAACTTCTGTGAATCCTTTCTGTTTTATAAAAGAGGAAACAGACAGGAAGATCACCTGATTTGTTTAAAGTCACTTATCTGATAAGTAGAAATCAAGACATGAAGTTCAGTTTTTGGCTTATGTGTTAATGCCATTGTTCTTTAACTAATTGCATATTATTGTAAATAGAGGAAATATTTCACACATTTAGACCTCTTTCAATTCATGTCATTCTAAGTGAGACATTTGAAGATACACACCTATTACTGCAACCACCTCTGATTTGAAATGTCAACATTATTTGGAGCATAATGTTAATAGTTTAATACTGACTAAAATATAGTAACTTGTGAGTAAAAAAGCCTAAGGATTCTTTTGAATTTTGGAAAAAGAATGACAAATAAATGTCACTCAACTTCAAAGTAAGAGTTTTAGTCCAGGTTAAAGACTACAATTTTGCAGTGCCTTTGAGTGCTAGTAGGTGGCGGGAGTGGACCACACAGCTGCTTCTGCAGTGTTTGTGAGTTTCTGGCGTAAGACCCTATATAACTTTTGACCATTAAAATGTTAATGTGAACATGAGTTTTAAAGCAGTTGTCACAGTAATGATCAGTATTGCTACAATTTTTGTTTTTTACTTTCTCACATAAGAAACTAGAAACACAAATTTTTTTAAATGGTAAATTTTTAAAATTATTGTTAAATACCTTGATTTTTATTGAATGAATTTTAAAAGGGAAAAATCACTGTGTTCTCAGTAGCTGAATGTAAAATCTGTTTCTTTCTCTGTACTGTATATAAGTCTGCATGCATATATGCATGTATTTTCATAATAATAGTCACAAGGTAGGTATATTTTTGGTTTTCTTATAGGTAATTCTCCATAATGCTAGCCATCAGAGTCATCATAAACTAATATTTTATCCCTCAGACTAATAACCTGATTGTTGACATAAATTCTTTTCAGAAGGCTAGTAATTTCTCATTGCCTACACCATATGATCATCCTCTGGAATTAATATTTAATTATCATTGTTCTTACTAACGGTCTTTGCATTCATATTTATTTCTTTCCTATTTTCTCTAGTCCAAATAAAAAACATTCACTGTGCTGCTTAACAAAGAAACAGCATATCCTCCCTTTCTAAAATGTGTGATTTCGTTTAGCGGATACACGTGGCATGCTTTCTAGGTGCCAGGTCACTGCCAGGAACAAGACAGATATTGTTCTTACTCTCAGGGGTTTGTGGTCCAGTGGGAAAAATGGGAAAATAAATAAGCTCTTATGCTACAGTTGTCTTGAGAGAAATGCTGGGTTATTGAAGCTAGAAAGAAGAAATATGTGGGATTTCAAAATCTTATTTAGCCTTATACTTCATATAGTTTTAATTCTTGCATATTCTTAATGTTCTTCATGGAAGGATAATCTTTAGTTTACCTCACTTGACTGTATTCTAGCCTGTAACCTGTTTTCCTGGATCAAGTCTGTTTATCTCTGGATAATACCTTTCAGCCAAGGCCATAATTCTCTGCAAATTAAAAAGTATGCTCATTTAGCTCAGCATTTCCCAAAATATGTTTTAAGGAAGACTAAGTTCATGAATTATCCCTTGAAAAGTGGAATCGCAAATTGAATAAATTTGAAAATTATTGCATCACCATCCTGCATCTTGAAATTTCAGAATGCTCTTCAACATTTTGCTTTGTCTAAGAAATCATACCATGAAGAACCCAATTTAATTCAGCATTTTCTAAATAGATTCAATAGAGAGAGCCTTTTTAAAGAAGTAAATCTTTTTTAAATTCTTTTTAGCTGCTTGTGAGACTAGTATTAGCATTTTGAGAGATGTTGAACTGAATCATTTCAAATATTTGACCCTTCATGGTGCTGTGTTCTGGCTTCCTTGAGATATCAGCAGCTCTTAAAATAAATGCCCCTAAACTGTTGCAATGACATAGGTCTCATACTTGCATGGTAGGAGTCCTTAAAGCCTATATGTTTCATCCATTTATTTTTATTTTTTTTATTAAGAAAATTTTATTTTCTTCCATTTATTCTTAAAAACAGCTTTACTAACACTTATTGAGTTGAATTTTACTAGTTACTGCTACTTATAAGCACTGTAATTTCATCCAAGAGATATGTCATTAATTCTTTTAGGAAAGGTACTTATGCCCAGAACTTTCAAAGAACTCCCAGTTTTCTCCCATTTTTTTTTCTTTTGAATAAGATCAGGCTTCATGATACTTGTGAATTGATAACTCTGTATACAAAGGAGTTTGAAAAGGTTTCTTTTTAATGTTAGTATAAATAATATTGCCACTGTTTTTTCATTTAAAGTATATAATTTTTTTTCAAATTTTTTTCATGTATTTTTAAGGTTAAACTTTCCAGTTTGAATTTAGATGATCATGCAAAGAAGAAACTTATTAAACTAGTGGGAGATCGATACTGCCAGAGCACAGATGTGCTTACCATCAAGACAGACAGGTAAGGAAAAGTTCAGTGTATTCATCACAGGTGTTGCTTTATTGTCCTCCAGTCCCCTGGCAGTCCTTGATACTAACCTATTAGGTCAGAGAAGTTGTCTCATTCATATTTTAATACCCTCACACCAGCCTCCTATTGATGTGATCTTTGTGTTTAAGGAGAGGCTTGTGTAGCTGTGTTAAATTATTGTTATTTTTAATATATTTGTGCATGTAAAGCTCAGGGGAGATGTTAGAAGGAAACAAAGTATGATTTGCCAGTGATTAATGCTTAAACAGCTTTCTGTAAAAGTATAGAAATCTTATATTTCAAAATCAAGATTATTAAATGTGGAAATTTAATGTGTCAAGGCACTTTTGTAAATAAGCACAGTTTCAGTGCTAGCATAGAAGTTTGTAAAAGCAGTATTGAATTTATTGTATATGAATTTATAAATTAGATCATTTGAGGTAAAGCAAGGCTGTTCGTATGTTTTTGCTAAATGATTATTTTATTTCTAGAATTATACTTTGGTTGTTTCTAAATTAGGTCAAAATATAAAGAAAAGCAAATGGCAGATATCCTTTCTCCCTCCTTATCCTAGTTTCAAAGCATTGGGAGGTGTCAGTATCAATTAGGTTTTTTTTAAATTTATTTTTAATTGAACGATAATTGTTTTGCAGTATTGTGTTGGTTTCTGCCATATGTTAGCATGAATCAGCCATATCAGGTTTTATGTCTTGCTTCTCAGTGGTATAGAGAAGTAGCCTGACATTCAGAGATAGCAACTGTGGGGGCGGAAAAAGCTCAGGGAGAAATGTATTTGAAATATTAATACATCAACACACTATTATTAATAATATGATTGTTAATAATTATTGATTAATAAATATTAATGCATTAATAATACATTAATAGCTTCAGAGAACATAAAATAGCACTGTGTTTTTAGTTTTTGCAATTTTTAAAAATACCTTTAAAATGTTACTGTTAGAGATTCTTTAAGTTTCTGATAATGTTGCTTTTTTCCCTAAGTTCATAAGTGTCAGGGTATAAATATGTTTTACCGTAACAACTATGTAGAAGACTATTAAACCAAATACAGAATGAACAGAATACAATTAAAGTCAACTGTCATATGATAGTTTTATTTTATATTGAAAGAAATTAGAAGTAATTACTTCCATGTCTCTCTTATTTTTGTAGCCTGAAAGCTAATGCCAGCTCATATTCATGTAGAAGTTTATCTAATATTGGGCCATTAGTTCCATTTTAAATACGACAGCATAAAAATACAGCATTGTGTAGTGTAGCTTATTTTTAAAAGAATCAGCTCTAGGGAGATCAGGATGAACTTCTGGATTACCATCTGTCTCTCTGTATTCTTTAAAGAAACACAGCAGATATGTTCCTGTTATCGCAGACTCTTAGCCCTGAGATCATGAAAGGCGCTTGGGTTAGACACATCATATTAAAAATAGTGTAAAGCTATTATCATATGTAAATAACTTTGTTAGTAATGAAAGCGAAGAGATCCTCTAGATAAAAGTAAAAATAGCATCAGTTTTCAATGTCCTCAAGTCATAAAGTGCATAGATAATTCTTATTCCAAGGACAGAATTTTCCTAAGGCAGATAGGGAATTCCTGAATATGTTATCCTTTGTATTTAGTATTTGTATGCTTTGCGAATTATTCCGTATACTGAACTTTTCACATTTTGACTTCTTTCCTCTCTTTGACTTTTAAAGGTGCCCCTTAAAGAGACAGAATTATGATTATGCAATGTATCTACTCACAGTTTTGTACCATGAGTCTTGGGTAAGTGACTGTAGGATGAATGTTTAATAATTTTATCATTGTAACTTAGCAGCAGCAGCCTTTCAAAACAGTCTGTGTATCCAGCACTCAGTTGAGAGTTTAATGAACTGCTATTTAAGGTAAGGACATGTAAAATGTTTTAAGGTAACTTATACTGATACTGAAAGTGAAGACCTTGAAATATATTATGCAGTCCATCTCAGGACCTTCAGAAATCAGATGACTAAAATGCCTTTAAAGTTCAGGTTCTGGCTTAGGCTGAAGAAATGCAAAATTTTTTATTTGTTTTTTTATTTGTATGACTTTGGGTGAAAGTTGTCACAGTTATGGAAGGGAGATCACCACCTATGTTATTTGAAACTACATAATTCATCCTGTTATTCAAGTAAACTACAAAACAAAGCTCTAAAACTTTATAGAAAGTATGTTAAATGTTTATTAAAATTTTAGTTAACATGTAGTCTTTCTTGTGAACTTTTCACTGGTATAGGTTAGGGGCAATTAGGGCAATTAATTATTTAAACAGTATAAAAACAGTCTTGTATCTGAATTTATTGAGTTGTATAAGTATACACATAAGGAAGATTTTGCTTTGTGTGAGCATCAACTCATTTAAAGCTGGTAACTAATATATTTAGGTAACTCACAGTTTTATATGTTTTTAAATTAAAATAATTTTAGATATGCACATAAATTTAATTTTTTGAAGCTTGCCCAACATAGACATGGGACTTAATAGCATTTCATGTTAGGAAAATTTGAAAGAAAGGAAGTAGGTGGAGAAAATCACTCTCTTTAGATGTTCAAAGGACTTCATATGAAGAAAAGAGATCTGCTTTTCATGATTTTTAAGGATACAACCAAGTAGAAATGATAGTGATTTATTTACTGAGTGAAAGCCCTGTACAGGATTCATCTGAAGACAGAGTGGGCTGCTTTAATAGAAAATGTTTCGGACTTCCCTGGTGGTCCAGTGGCTAAGATTCCATGCTTCTAATGCAGCGGGGGCCAGGTTCAACCCCTGCTCAGGGAACTAAATCCCACATGCTGCAACTAAGACCCAGAGCAGCCAAATAAATAAACTTAAAAAAAAAAAAAGAAAGAAAATGTTTCATCCATTGGTTGCTTATGGCGGGTGTGGGTATATGTGTCACTCAGTCATGTCGAACTCTGCAAACTGTAGCCCACCAGGCTCCTATGTCTGTGGGATTTTTCAGGCAAAAATGCTGGAGTGGGTTGCTGTTCCTTCTCCAGGAGTGGTTGCTTAGTGGGGATACAGTAAAAGGAACATCCTCTTTAGATGTTAGTTAGTTGTATTAGATGGTCTTTGGAGTCTCCTTTCATCTCTGTGTAATTCTGTGAACATATACAGCTATTCTTATTGCAGATTTCATTGATGTTAATAATAAAATAGCACAAGAGGGTGAGTGAAAAATAAAAAATAAATAAAACTTTTTTGCAAGTTTAGTAAAAGAACAAAAAGTAGCTGGTAGCTCTTTGCTTTTGAGCTGTTCTAATTACAGTTCATCTTGTTTTCTAGTTCCTGGCTTCAGGAACATTATAATAGCAGTTAATCTGTTTCCTGTCAACAGATTTTATAAATACCTTTGACTTGAGGTAATTAAGTTCCCTTTTGAACCAACAACATGGCTGAATTAGCTTCAGCTCTATGGCTACCACTTAAAGAGTTAATAATACCAAACAATAAAAGCTGACCAGTTTTGAGTCTCTTATTGCCAGCAGTCTGTAAAATGAATTTGCCCCAAAGGAAATGACAGGCATAAATAAATTCAGTTAAAGTTGACTTACTGGATTCTTTCTGTGGTTCCATGACATAAAATCCAAACAAATTTGTATTCTGGATTCACGCAAGGAGCTTTTGATCTTAATGCTAATTACTTTGATGGCAGAATAACTACCCACATACAACTGTCCTAAACAGATATAATTAAATAATTCCTATATTAAACTTGGCTCTTGATCCTTTCTAAACAAGTACCATCAGTGAAGAAGCTTTAAGAGAATGCAGATGAGCCGTGAAATTTTGCAGAGCTGGTGAAACAGAATTTTTATTGAATTGAAACTCTTTTTTCCTTCACCAGCATGGAATTCATACTTGAAATTGATGTTACCACCTGGTATTTAATCAAATATTTAGAGAGCCCCTCTTAATCCATTCCTTTATTTTTAAGGCTAGTTTCAAAGCATTTAATACCTAAAAGCTGAGCTCCATGGAGGTTACCTCTAAGTAGCATTGAGAGAAAGTAGTTGGTACTTTTATGTAACATGGTACTGAAGCTTCTCCAAAAAGGTATTTGTCTAGACTTCAGTGAAAGGAAAAGTTACTGTTGTGTGCTATTCAAAACAGTTAACTGTATAGAAGTATCAAAGTAGACTTGTTGACCTAAAACAATAAAATGGGTTTATTCGGGAACAGCACAGAATTGCAGTTTGGGAAATGTAATCTCTGGTGAACCGTAGGTAAGTCCAAGGGGCTTTCCAGGTGGTGCTAGTGATAAAGAACCCGCCTGCCAGTGCAGGAGACTTAAGAGACACGGATTCAATCCCTGGGTTGGGAAAATCCCCCGGAGAAGGAAATGGCAACCCACTCCAGTAATCTTGCCTGGAGAATTCCATGGACAGAGGAGCCTGGTGGTCCATAGGGTCACGAAAAGTTGGACATGACTGAGTGACTTCACACACACACACACATGCACACACATGTAAGTCCAAACAAAGGGAGCATACTTTTCTAGGGAAAAGGATAGAGTTGAGAGGGGATGTTCTCAATGAAAGTCCGAGGGAGGAAAGTTTAGGGTGGTGGTGACTTTTCATTTATAGAGCTGAGAGGTTTCTCATTGCCTGGGCTCTTGCTGAGCAAGGAGAAATTCTTCCTTTGGAACTGTAAAGTAGTTGCATTTTCTGTTTGGGAGTGCAGAGTGCTGCTTCCAGTGCGGCATGTCAGTGAAGATCACTGCATGCAAGTAATGGGGTGTGAGAATGTGTGAGAACTCCCTCTACAGGCCATTCCTGACTCTAATTTTAATTGAGGTTTTCTGTATTAATTTTTGTATTCAAAAAGCATAGACTTCAGGCACAGAGTCTTAGTAATGCTTCAGAGAATGATTATTACATGCTAAGAAGGTGATGAAAAACAGAAATACATTAAACCATTTATCCTTAAGCAGTTTTAAGAAGCAAAGAGACTTGTAGAAATTTGGGTTAATATTTCATCATTACACGTTGTTACTATAGAAGTGAATTAAGTTTTTTTTTGCCTTCATTTATTTTTATTAGTTGGAGGCTAATTACTTTACAGTATTGTAGTGGTTTTTGTCATACATTGACATGAATCAGCCATGGATTTACATGTATTCCCCATCCCGATCCCCCCTCCCACCTCCCTCTCCACCCGATTCCTCTGGGTCTTCCCAGTGCACCAGGCCCGAGCACTTGTCTCATGCATCTAGCCTGGGCTGGTGATCTGTTTCACCCTAGATAATATACATGTTTCGATGCTGTTCTCTCGAAACATCCCACCCTCGCCTTCTCCCACAGAGTCCAAAAGTCTGTTCTGTACATCTGTCTCTTTTTCTGTTTTGCATATAGGGTTATCATTACCATCTTTCTAAATTCCATATATATGCGTTAGTATACTGTATTGGTCTTTATCTTTCTGGCTTACTTCACTCTGTATAATGGGCTCCAGTTTCATCCATCTCATTAGAACTGATTCAAATGAATTCTTTTTAATGGCTGAGTAATATTCCATGGTGTATATGTACCACAGCTTCCTTATCCATTTGTCTGCTGATGGGCATCTAGGTTGCTTCCATGTCCTGGCTATTATAAACAGTGCTGCGATGAACATTGGGGTGCACGTGTCTCTTTCAGATCTGGTTTCCTCAGTGTGTATGCCCAGAAGTGGGATTGCTGGGTCATATGGCAGTTCTAATTCCAGTTTTAAAAATATGGAATGCTTCACAAATTCGCATGTCATCCTTGCGCAGGGGGCATGCTAATCTTGTCTGTATTGTTCCAATTTTAGTATATGTGCTGCCGAAGCGAGCACGTGAATTAAGTTTTAATCTTTGGAACCATTCAGATTTGAATTTGAATCTCATTTCTTGTTACCTGACTCAGTGGATAAAGAATCCATCTGTGATGCAGGAGACTCGAGTTCAGTTCCTGAATTGGGAAGATCCCTGGAGGAGGGCAGGGCAACCCACTCCAGTATTCTTGCCAGGAGAACCCCATGGACAGAGGAGCCTGGCGGGTTACCACTCATGCGGTTAAAAAGAGTCAGACACAGCTGAAGCAACTGAGCACACACTCACGAACCTGTTACCTGTGTAGCCTTGGCCAGCCGTTTAATGCCTGAGGCTCAGGTTTCTTCGAGGGGCTTTTGGATGGATCAGGGAGAATTTACATGAAGTGTCTGGTGAATAGTGGGTGCTCATTAAATGGTGGCTGTTAGTATTGCTGTTAACTACTAAAATGAAGGAAGATGTATCTTAGAATTTCAAATTCATACATTCCCAGTTTCTGTGTATAGCTCACATTTAACTTGACAAATACTTTATACAGATGAAGTCAGGTCTATGTCCTATTGTATTTGAATTTTTAGAACATATATCTGACCCATGTTCTGACACTCAGTTCTGAAACAACTGGTAATAACAAAAGCTTCCTAAATGTTAACTTTGTTGCATGTTGTTCTTTAAACCTTCCATAAGTGATTTGGTTAAGAGATGATTGAAGCATTTTACAAAGTGACTTGCACAAAAGATAGACTAAAATACAGATAGAGTGGGAAAGTAAACACTTGCTTCAGAAAATGTAGAGATCTAAAACTAGATTGAAGGGGTTCTTGAATGATTTTGATACTTAATTACTCAAGGTTGCCTTGTAAAGTTTGAATTTTGGACTATCTTATTTGGACTGCATGATAGTCTTGTTGCCAGTCAGAAATGTATCTAGGTTTGTAGTAAAGTGGTTCTGAAAAGTCACCTAACAAAATGGATAAAAGGGATAACTTTGCAAAGAGTTTATTTTTAAAGGGGACTTTATTGTAAGTATTTCTGGTAAAAATAATGAATCCTTTTGCAGAGCAATAGTTGCCATTTAATCTGGTGGTCGATGAGTTCATTGTGATCTATCGTGTTTTCACATACATATACATTTTCCAGGTTATATTAGAGAATGCTTGAACAATGTCTGTTTGCTTTTCTTAGCATTCATCAGTGATTTTGTTCTTGTTTAAAAGGGGTGGGTATCGTCAGATGATCAAAATGAATGAGCCTCTGCTTTTAAGTAGCTTTATTTCTGGGAGGATTTGGTGGTGAGTGTAGTCTGTTTCACTAGGTAAGGGAGGTTGGCACAGTGCTGTGAGAGGGGCAGACAAAGATTAATTCTCCCTTGAAGCTTCACAGAAGTGGTGACTGGTTTTGGAAGATGAGTAGGAGTGTGCCGTGGAGAAGTGGGTGAAGGACTGTCTAGGCCTGGTGGGTTTAGAGAGCAGGCAAAAGTTTGGTGTGGCCAGGGTGTATGACCAGCAGGCAGAGGTAGGAGATGAGACTGAAAAATCATTCTGAGCCAGGCTGTGAGCAGGTCATAGGGCTTATTTATGAGTGTGGATTTGTATCCAGAGGGCAGTAATGAGTGATGTAGTAGCATTGGTGGGGGTGGAGGCAGGGGGGATCGTTCCCAGGTAACTCAGTGGTGAAGAATCCACTTGCCAAGCAGGCGACGTGGGTTTGATCCCTGGGTCAGGAAGATCCCCTGGCGGAGGGCATGGCAACTGACTCCAGTATTGTTGTGTGGAGAATTCCGTGGACAGAGGAACCTGGCGGGCTACAGTACATGGGGTCCCAGAGAGTCGGACACGACTGAGTGTGAGCGTGCACGGTAGCGTTTTACTAGATGTTTGAAAAGGCACCTCTTTCACTGTTGTAGTGTTTATGAAAGAGAAAACCATTTTCACAGCAAATATCAAGAGTGCTTTCATTAAAATGAACTGTTTATTAATTGATAGGCACATGTTTATTAGTTGCCTGTGTGCGTGGTGGTGTTGGATATGGAGATTAATACCTAGGGAGAAAACACTCTCCTATTGAAGAATACTAGTGGAAGCAAGCTGACTTAGTAATAAATACTATAATATTTAACAATAAATATTATAAAAGTTTTATAAAGTTTATATAATTTGCTGTTTAATTTTTTATTTTTCTCTACTTATTGTACATTCTTCAGGGCTTTGATACGTACTCAAGCAATATGTCAACTTCCACCACCATACATAAACATTTTTTTCTTGTGATGAGAAGCTTTTAATATCTACTCTTCTAGCAACTTTCAAGTATACCATACAGTATTCTTAACTGTGGTCACCAGCAGGCTGTATGTTATTTATATTCCTGTGACTTATTTATTTTATAACCAGAAGTTTGTACTTTTTGATCACCTTCAATTATTTTGCCCACCCCGAGCATCTGGTAACCAGCAATTATTCTCTGCTTCTATGAGGTTTTTGTTGTTGTTTTAGATTCCCACACATAAGTGAGATCTCACAGTATTTGTCTTTCTCTGACTTACTTCACTTAGCGTAATGCCCACAGGGTTCATCCCTGTTGTCGCAAATGGCAGAATTCCCTTCTTTTTTATGGCTGAACGATGGTCCATTGCATATCTACGCACCACTTACAGCTCAGATGGTAAAGAATCTGCCTGTAATGTAGGAGACCCAGGTTTGATCCAAGGAGAAGGAAATGGCAGCTCACGCCAGTATTCTTGCCTGGAGAATCCCATGGACAGAGGAGTCTGGTACAGTCCATGGGATCACAAAGAGTTGGACATGACTGAGCAACTATGACTGATTGACTGTTCTTTATCCTTTCATCCATTCATGGACACTTAGGTTGTAATAGCCTTGGCTATTATAAATAATCCTGCAGTGAACAGGTGCAAATATCTTTTCGAGTTAGAGTTTTCATTTCCTTCAGCTAAATACCCAGAAGTGGAACTGTTACATCGTATGGTAGTTCTGTTTTTAGTTTTTTGGGGAATCTTCATACTGTTTTCCATAGTGGCCACACCAGTTTACATTCTCAGCTACACTTGTTATTGTCTCTTTGGTAATAGCCATTCTAACAGTGTGCGGTGGTACCATTGATTAGTGATGTTAAGCACCTTTTCAGGTGCTTGTTGGCCATCTGTGTGTCTGTCTTGGAAAAATGTCTGTTCAGATCCTCTGTCTGTTTTTTAATCAGATTGTTTCTTTTTTTGTTGTTGGGTTGCATGAGTTCTTTATATATTTTGGAGATTAATTCTTTTCAGATATATTTGTGCCTCTTATTTGTCTGACTACATTGCATAGACAGCAAGTTACACTGTCTTACTATCTTGAGTACAAAACTTGCCTTAGTCCATGTGCCATGGATTGACAGCTCTTGAAACATTGTGTATTCTTTTGGCTATCCAAAAACAGACATTTGAAGTACCTTTTCATCTTAAAAAAGTAAAGTGACAGAGTTACGAACAAATTCATTTTTCAGTAACATAAAATGTAGCATACTTGTTAGATGTTAGCAATAATTTTTTACTGGTATAGCTTTTTAATGATCTATTAATAAGATTATTAATAATCAACAATCAATAATTATGCCCAAAGTTTAAGAGATGTCTTTGCAACAATTTGAGGTACTTAATTCATGGACGTATGATTTGGGTTATATGATGATCAGGTTTGTTTTTCATTTGATTATGTGTTTTTTCCCAAATATTTAAAGGAAACTTGTTCTAATTCTATATTATTTTAGAAGTTATCTACAAATCTTTGCTTCTGTGAGTTTTAATTCATGATGCTAATTTCATATTTGACAATGTTAATAGAATGTTAATTTATCTATTATAACCTCTTCATTATATAACCTTCATAACCTTCATTCCCCTGAGAAGTTAAGACTTAAAGGAGAGATCAAGTATTTTGCCCGAGGCCACAGAGTTTGTGAACCCAAGAAACTCAGACTTGAACTGCAGCTTCAGAGTTTCACATTCTTTTCATGGTATCATATTACTTAGTTTTATTCAACTTCCATGGGAAAATATTAGGAAACAAAAGAGATGAAATCAAACCTGAACTTTAGCTGCTAGTTCTTAAAACTTAACTTTTAATTGAAAATTTATCTGTCTCCATAACTGATTTTCAGCTGGGGCTTTCATCAAACTCACCTGTCAAGCTTTTCTAAGTTACAGATACTTAGACCATGCAGAATCAAAATCTCCAGAGGAGAGACCCAGATGTATTTTATTCTAAAGGCTCTGTTGCTGAGCTCTTGATTGTGAATAATTTCCCCAGTCTGGATTTTGTTAATAAAGAAACTGATTAGAAGGTTTGATATATCTCTTCCTAGACAGTTTTTGGGGACTTCCAGGTGGTCCACTGGTTAAGACTTTGCCTTCCAATGCAGAAGGTATGGTTCAATCCCTTGTCAGGAAGCGAAGATCACATGTGCCTTGTGGCCAAAAGACCAAAACAAGAAATAGAAGTAATATTGTAACAAACTCAATAGAGATTTTTTAAATGGTCCCCATTAAAAAAAAAAATCTTTAAACAAAAAAAAAGACAGTTTTTGTACATGTATCTAGTATTAGCCCTGAGGGTGTGATATGGGCGTTAGAATGAAAGGGGCAAGAAAAAGGAAGGATTTGTGTATCATACGTACATAGAATTTTTTTTTTTTTTTTTCACTTAATGTGGTAGGCAGTAGGCAGCTGTTCTTGAGTAGGATGATGATACAGTAAAGTGATACATCTCATATCTCTCTGCCTTCAGGCAAGACTTCATTTTATATCTGATGCTGAGGAGCCTATCATATACTTAAAGGTCATTAAGAAAAATTTCCATCCAGTGGCTGAAGTCATGAAACTTGTATATGTGCTGCCGAAGCGAGCACTGAAGTCATGAACCTTGAAAGTTACACTTTTTTCTTCCTTCCCTATCTCCCCTGATAACTCACCAGATCATTTCAGTTCTAGCTTTTAAACGTCTGTTAAAGCTGTTTTTTCTTCTTTATCCCTACTGCTACTATCCTGTATGGGTCTTTGTCATTTTTTATCAGAATAACTATAATAGCCTTATTGATTTTCCTGTCTTATCCATCTTCCATATTGCTATTAAGTAATTGTTGTAAAAAACAAATCTGTTATATCATATCCCTTTATAAAATTCTTCAGTGTTTTCCCATTACTTGGGATAAAATCTAAACTCCTTAGTATGTCTATTTACAGCAAATTTACCACTTCATTTCATCAAGAGCCTCTTGATGAAAGTGAAAGAGGAGAGTGAAAAAGTTGGCTTAAAACAACATTCAGAAAACTAGGATCATGGTATCTGGTCCCATCACTTCATGGGAAATAGATGGGGAAACATGAGAGATTTTATTTTGGGGGGCTCTAAAATCACTGCAGATGGTGAATTCAGCCATGAAATTAAGACGCTTGCTCCTTGGAAGAAAAGTTATGACCAACCTAGTAGACAGCATATTAAAAAGCAGAGACATTACTTTGCCAACAAAGGTCCATCTAGTCAAAGATATGGTTTTTCCAGTAGTCATGTATGGATATGGGAGTTGGACTATAAAGAAAGCTAAGTGCCAAAGAATTGATGCTTTTGAACTGTGGTGCTGAAGAAAACTCTTGAGAATCCCTTGGACAGCAAGGAGGTCCAGCCAGTCCACCCTAAAGGAAATTAGTCCTGAATATGCATTGGAAGGACTGATGCTGAAGCTGAAACTCTGATACTCTGGCCACCTGATGGTGAACTGACTCATTTGAAAAGACCCTGATGCTGGGAAAGATTGAAGACGGGAAGAGAAGGGGACAATAGAGGATGAGATGGGTGGATGGCATCACCGACTCAATGGACATGAGTTTGAGTAAACTCTGGGAATTAGTGATGGACAGGGAAGCCTGGCATGCTGCAGTCCATGGGGTCGCAAAGAGTCAGACACAACTGAGCGACTGAACTGAACCAGTTCATTGGGCTTCCCTCATGGCTCAAATGGTAAAGAATCTGGCCTGCAATTCAGGAAACCTGGGTTCAGTCTCTGAGTGGGGAAGATCCCCTGGAGAAGGGAATGGCAACCCTCTCCAGTATCCTTGCCTGAAGAATTACATGGACAGAGGTGCCTAGTGGGCTATAGTCCTTGGGGTCACAAAGAGTCAGACACAGACTAAGTGACCACCTCATTACCAGCTGCTCAGGAAGTGTGGGTTATATACCCTATAACTTAAACAAAATGTGTTCTTCCATAACTTTGCATGTACTGTTTTCTTTGCTTATAATACCTTTTCAAATTGATCAGCCTTGCAACTTCATATGAATTCTCTAATAAACCTCACATGTGACCTCTCTTAGATGTCTCCTCCCTTCCTTTTCCCTGCCTCCCTCCACCAGTTAGCCTTCCTTTCATTATGTTTATGGTTATTGCCCGTATGCATGTCTGCCAAGCTCTATTAGACTGTGCGGTCACTGAGGACAGGACAGTGTATTTCATTCATCTTTATATTCCCAGCATCTAGTACAGTGTCTGTCTGGCATATTAGCTTTCAGTACATTTTTTTAAAACTGATCTGATTTGAATTGAATTCTCTGACATATTCAGTTAAAAGTTGAGGTTTGGTAACTAAAATAGTTGTCAGTAACTTTTTAATCCATTACAGATATTTAACCTCTTCCTATTTTTTATGATTTTTTAGTAACTTGGGCTTTTTTAATAGTAAAACTGTTTTCCGTTCTCTAGCACAATGCCTTACTTGTAATCATGAGAAGTGGAATATTACAGTGATTCATGTCCTAGGCAAAGGGAGTTATAAATAAGATGGTAGAAGGTGACATATTCGTGAGTTTAGTGAAACAGATGCTTCATTGCCGTCTGTTACATTGGAATTCACTGACCATTGCCCGAAGTAGCTATTGTGTTTTTCTTTGTATTGAAGTAACGCTTACAATGAGAAGAAAGATGATAGTTTGAAATTAAGTTATTCTTTTGTGTTTTTTTACTGTGTTTCTATGTTCCTTGTAACATATTCTGCCACTGAGAAGCAGTATGATTTGAGACAGATTATTGCTCTGGGCTTCAATTTCCTGTTCTGTGAAACAGATATGAATAGTACTACCCCATAGGGTTGCTGTGAGAGTTAAATGAAGAAGTATATGTAAGGTGCTTACTCATCCCATGCCACTTTCCTCACCTTGGCCTGCATTCAGCCCTGAACGTACTAAGCCCGTTCCTGCCTCCAGCCTTTATGGATACTCTTTCCTCTACTGGGATCACAGCCTTCATCTGACAGCTCCCACTCAGCTCCACATTCCATATACTAGACTGGCAGTTCCAGGAGAGCACAGTGCCTGGGACAGTAGTTGAATAACAAATATGTACTGAGTAAGTGAATAATAGAGCTGACTGTGTGGACAAGAGAACAGGATCATGTTGAATGGAAGGTTGCTTCCTCTAGGAATGTAATCAGAGCAGGTTCCCTTGTGGTAGGCAAGGAAGAAAAGAGACCATATATACGTATATGTGTTGTATACATACCTAAGTCAGATGGTGAAATGGTAAATGTTTAGTGCTTGAGGTATTAAAATTGAAGTCTACAAACTAATTAAACTCTGCCTAAATGATGATCAGTTTGAGCTTACATGGGTTATTTTTAAGTGCCCTCCCCCAACAATTTGAGTATCTGTTGTTTATGCTTTAAAATTAATACATGCCAACTACTCTTCAAAAAAAAGAAACTCTTTACAATTGCCCACTTCAGTCCTGGGTGGAATTTCAGAAGCAATAAAAATTTGGCAGTGAATTACAGCTCATGGTACAAAATTATATATGAAAGGTAATCATAGCTTTGCTTTTAAAAAATGAATTTAGAAGGACATGCACCGGCTATCAACAGTATTGACTGATTTTCTTCAAATGTCTGAAGTGTCTAGTAATTTGCGTGACAGATATTATGTGTGAAGGACCTGTGCTGTGCTTAGTCACTCATTTGTGTCCCACTCTTTGAGACCCCATGGACCGTAGCCCACCAGGCTCCTCAGTCCCTAGGGATTCTCCAAGCGAGAATACTGGAGTGGGTTGCCATGCCTTCCTCCAGGGAGTCTTCCCAACCCAGGGATCAAATCCATGTCTTATGCATTGCATGTGGATTCTTTACCATCTGATGTCATCCATCAGAAAGAATTGGCTCTTTTTTCTCAGGCAGAGAGGATCACGGGCTTATCACTTTAATCCAGTCATAATTGAGCTGGAGCAGGGCTGGGGTAGTTTTTTAACATTTTGTTCACTTTTGTCTCTTTCTTAGGCATTTTGTTTGGGCCTCCCTGGTGGCTCAGAGGTTAAAGCGTCTGCCTACACTGCGGGAGACCTGGGTTCGATCCCTGGGTTGGGAAGATCCCCTGGAGAAGGAAATGGCCACCCACTCCAGTATTCTTGCCTGGAGAATCACATGGACAGAGGAGCCTGGTGGGCTACAGTCCACGGGGTCGCAAAGAGTCGGACACGACTGAGCGACTTCAGTTCAGTTCCGGCATTTTGTTTAGGAACTTGGTGAATCTGCTTCCGCATCTCAGAGCCTGCTTAAGAGTCACTTGTGCCTTTGAGGTTTTGAACTTAACTTGATAACCTCTAGCCCTTGCAGCAGAATCTAGCAGATAGACGTCTTGTGAGGGAGACTGGTTGTGTGTTTGAAACAGGGCTTCCCTCTAGTAGGACTTTGCCCCCTAAACATTACAAGATCACAAGAGATTTGCTTTTTAGAAGCTTGATTCAGCCTCCCCAGTTTTCTAGAAGTAGTCCCAGAACTAAAACCAGTCATGTTTGGGTCTCTTCATTTCCAGTCTGTCACACAAACCCTGGATGATAGCTCAGAACCTCATTCTTTGCTCTTTTCCCAAGTAGAGTCCTTCCACATGGGCCAGGTGCCAGTCTCATACAGAATTGGAAAATGGTCTCAGGAAAGAAAATGGGTAGGGGTTTTCAGAAGGACGCTTCCCATATCCTTGCAGCTTGGAATTCACATTCATCTAGTCCTTATTGATTCTGGAACTCTCTGGTATCTTTATTGCCTAGCTTTTTTTCTGGGTGAAGCCAAAGCAGAGGCAGGCTGTGACCTGTTACATCCTATTTGAAAGTGGAAATCATAATGTAAAATTAAAAAAAAAAATTTAGTTTTTTTTTTTCCCCTCAAGGATTTTATATCTATACCTCTTTAAGTGAAAAGTATTCTGAAGTGACAAGCATTGTGTAAAATATTATTGCTTTTTTATCATTTACAAAGACTAGAAGATTATTTTGGAATTGCTTTTTTGTTTTTCTTCATTTTCAGGATGTTTTATTAAGGAGACATTTTACAAAGGTTCAGTAACAGAAACAAGTAAGGGTGCCGTCCTCAAGGTGGTGAGAGTGGGGTGCCACCGCACCCCATGTATGAAAGCGCTGCAAGCTGTGGGGGTGTGGGCCGCCTGGCGGGCTGTGGAGCATGGTTTCCATAAGGGAGAGAGTTGGGAAGACAGCGGTGACCTCACTGTCCGTCATTCTCTAGGTCTCCTGCTGGTTCCTCCCATTAGCCAGATCCAGCCAGGAGCCAGAATTCAAGGGATTCCAGGCAGGGGTCCATTGGGATTACTTTTTTTTTTTTTTTTTTTTAGTTATTTTTGGCTGTGCTGGATCTTCATTGCTGTGTGTGGGCATTCTCTAGTTGCGATGTATGGGCTTCTCGTTGTTGTGGCTTCTTGTTGCCCAGAGCACAGGCTCTAAGAGTGTGAGCTCAGTAGTTGTGGCTCACAGGCTTAGTTGTACCGAGGCATGTAGGGTTTTTTCCAAAAGCTTTGGAAATCGCTAGTCTTTTCATGACTTATTGGGTGGCAAAATGAGATCTGAAGTGGATGAGAAGCTATTTATAGCCTTTTTTTATCCCATTTAGTGTGAATATTCATGCCTGTTGCTAGAAAAGTAGTAATCTGTTTGATTAGGGGTTGCCATTGTCACCTTCTTTGGAGAGGTTACATAACTTACGGCATATGTGCCGCTCTGAACCATTCCCGGGTGACTGTGACCCTGTGTTTAACTTCTGTAATATTTAGTTTTCTTATCTGTAGAGATGTTAAAATCTAATCCAGTAGGTCTTAATACAAATTATATTAATTACTACATACATGTAAGTATTGAAGTACCGGGTATATAGTAAGTATTCAAATTTTGAAGATTGTTAACTTGGAAGTTATACTGAGCTGGGCAGAGTTTGGATCCTAAAGCTAGAGTATATGGAAAAACAAGCGTTTTGTTAAGCTTGCCGCTGACAGTGACTGGTTAGAACAGCGGTGAGTGTACGTGTGTGCATGCTGAGTTGCTTCAGCTGTGCCAGATTCTCTGTGACCCTGCGGACTGTAGCCTGCCAGTCTCCTCTGTCCATGAGATTCTCCAGGCAAGAATACCGGAGCAGGTTGCCATTTCCTCCTTCAGGGGATCTTCCTATCCCAGAGATCGAACCCAGGTCTCTTATGTCTCCTGCATTGACAGGCAGGTTCTTCATCACTAGAGCCACCTGGGAATCAGTGTTTTTCATGTCGCTGCACACACAGAAAATCCTCTCCTGAGATGAATGAAGGAGGGGGACGCTTGTGGGTGTCCTTGCTGCTCCAGGCTCACGGGGCACCTTGAGTGCGGAGGAATTAATATCATGGCACAACTGTAAACACATCTCAGAGACCAATGTAGAATTGTATATACCAAATATAAGGGGAAGATTAAAAACGTTGGAAATTATTAGTGGATTTAATGTGGTTAGCTCCTCTGTTTAAGCACCTATTTCAAGTCAATTAAGAAAATCCAGATAAACCTAGGTGAAACAGTTTTTTAAACAGTTAAGTTTCTTAATTGCTTACTTTCTAACAGTTCAGAATGAGATGGAATGACTGTTTTACTTAATGCTTTATAAAATGTGTTCGTTGATCTCAGTTTATTTCACTTGTAAGTTAGAATTATGAAGAAACTCTGACACTGTCTTGAACATTTAAAGCATTGGCAAGAGTAGATAGGCTCAGTAATGTATTTAATTTAGGGCATTTACTTTGTTAAGGGCATTTACTTTGTTAGGGCATTTACTTTGACATTTATTCCTTCCTCATATATTAGAGTGAAAGCTAGGCAGGGTAGCATCATTTTGTCAGTTATTTTTTTAAAAATGTACAGACTTAGAGTTTGGCTGTTAGAAGTTATTTGCAACAAGGTTTGGGGACAGGGCACAAGAAGAAGTTATTTCATATTCTCCCTGCCCCTCTACCAAGCCTAAAACCTCCCCTACCAGGTAAAAGGGGGCACAGAGTTGATTTTCAGCTGGATAAGATGTTTCTAGAACTTAAGTTGGAACATTGTCCTCAGCCGTGAATTCAGCGTAAGGAGGTGGGGCAGACACACGGGAGCTTCGAGCACAGAGACCCCACTCGGCTGAGGAATTCAGGAGCTGAGGAAACTCTCTGTGTCTGTTTGTTTCTCTTGAAGAAGAGAGTCCACAGTTTGAAGGATTAAAGGAGGGTTTCTTCTTCTTGTGGGTCTCTGTGGTGGGGGAGCTTCTTCCCCGGGGCTTTAGTGATCCAAGTGGGGTTTGCTGAGTCAGTGGTGTCCCCAGTGGCTTGTTTGCCTTTGGCGGGGCTCCTATGCATCCTTTGAGGGACAGATTGCTCGTGCTTTTCTCTTCTCAGGAGCTCTTGGGGCGGGAGTGGGGATGGGAGGGTGGCATGGATGGAAACTGCCTCCTTCTTGCTAACTCATTTGGTTCTGAGGCTCCTTGGAGCTCTTGTCTGCTCAAGCTGTGGTCTATTTCAAGAGGAGTTTTCAAAGTTAGAATGTGATCTCTGACAGCCTTACAAACCTGCCTTTGCTTTTAATACTTTAAAAACTTTATAATTTGGGGGGTTTACCACCTTCAAATGTTGTAAAACTGGTGGCTCATTCCATAATAGCCTATGGCTCACAATACTGTTATGTGTTAATTTGGAAAGAATGTGGCTGGTATTCAGCACTTCTCTGAACCAGGGTGTATTACATATGAGCTGTATTGCTTGATTTTTTTTTTTCACAGAATGTTACATCTTCATTTAAATCATAAATCTGAATTATATTAATCTAAAACCTACCAGTGTTGCCTAAAATAACATGGTAATAATTTCTGTAAGAAAAAATAAGTAGTATTGAAAATTATTTCCATTTTAGGAACAGAAAGTAAAGATAATAACAAAACAAAATTCTAGAATATATAGTCATTATAACTAAAAATCACACAAACTTTATATTTTAATTTTTATTATAATAATTGGTCTTCCCCTTGTCACCCCACAGGCATGTTACAAAGATAAATACAGTCTCCTTTCAGCGCTCGTTGTTTTAACCTCAGAAATGTTTGCTGTGTTCGAGTTTAGAGCCTAGAAAGCTGCAAGGAGTGAGTTTTCTGTGTCTTTTGGGAAACAGTCTTGCTTTGCAAGTGCCATCTGTAGGGCAGATAAAGTATAAATCCTGCGGATAGAATCAGTGAGGGTAACGAGGTGTTCGTGTAATAAGAATGTGTGGCCCCCAGCTGTTGGTGCAGGTAGGCGGCTGTGCTGGATAAGGGAGGTGAATCAAGGTGAACATGCAAAGTGTTGACCAGAAATCAGAGAACGTTTTTTGTTTTTTTTTTTCTTTCAGAAAACTGAAGAGTGGGAGAAAAAGAAGACTGAAGCAGACATGGAAGAGTATGTATGGAAAGATAGCGCCTCAGAAAAAAACATTCTGGAAACCCTTCTCCAGATTAAAGCTGCTGAGAAAAATCCAGAATTAAGTAAAGAAGAGCTCCTTAGTATGAAAGAAGTTGAAGATTACAAAAATTCTGTTGTTAGTCTTAAGAATGAGGGGGACAATGAGAATACCCTTTCTCAGTACAAAGAATCAGTGAAGAGACTGTTACATTTGATGTGAATTATATAGAAAACTTTCCTTGATTTATTAATTTTATGATACATATGTAATCATTAATTTGATATAAAGTTGAAAATGTTTTTCTTAAAAAAAGCCATTGTTTAACTACATCAGAGTTAAAATTATTCCTTTCATCCTAAGATACAAGGGCAATGATTATTCAAAAGTTTTCTTATGTACTGGGGCAGTCAGATTAATTTAATTCTGATTTCTTCTGGTCCTAAAGTGTTTGAATTTTATTTCTATCATAACACCTTAAGTATTCATACACACACACACACACACACACACACACACAATATTGTTCTTTTGTCACCTGCTCTATTTCTTTCCCTACAAATTAGTACTTACTGGTTGCTTTTGCTTTTGCTAATGATTTTGGTTATTTGGGAATTTGGGCTTAGAACCCAGTCCCCTGACTGCAGTTTAGTGTTTTGTCTACTTAACTGCTACCTGCCTAGTGAGGTTTTTGCAGATGCTGATTCTAATTAGAAACAGGTTCTTGGCAGTATTTTCTAACCTAAGAAGTTTGTTCCATCCCTCTGTTCTGGGATCACTTTATGTTGATTCAGTTCTGTTTAGCATCCTGTTTCCATTTTCTTTGGCTCATTTCTCCAAGCCCAAACTCGCAGAAAAGTGGAAGTGGAGGTTGACCGATATTCACCTCTCTGGAAGCCCCAACTAGAACTTCCACAGCTCAGGAAAGAGATAAGATATAAAGACCTTGAATTTAATTGGAATAAATGACAGTGATGACTGCCCTAAGAAACATTTCATTCCATTTAGCTGTCTGTTGAGTACTTTTAAGTATATCTGTGAGTCATTTCTTACCACTTGTAAAGTTGTCGACGAGTAATTTAAAATGGAAAGAAAGGAATTATGGAGGCTGTTATTTTCCTGAAACTTATTTTGCTTAACAGAATTTGAGAATATAACATGCTAAAAGGAACTTCAGAACAGTTGCTCAAAAGATGTATGTAAATTGAAGGTATGATTTGGTATTAGCAAGACCAAGAGTCCATAGGTTATGAAGGATAACAGTAGAGCCTCAAGTTATATCCTCCATTGGATGGAGATAGTGAATAAAAAACAAAGTAGATACAACTGAACTTCTCCATCTGATTTAAAGTATATGTAAATGTATCAAAATGTTACATTTCTTAGAGACTCAAAGAGTTGAGGAAAACTTAGAGGCTGAAACAGGATTGAAGGAGGAAACATGAAAACAGTAGAAGCTGAGGAGAGGTGGTTATTTGGCAACATGTGAAGAGGTGGTGATTAGGGTCCTCAGTCCTGGAGTCATAGTATAGTGCAGATGGAAGCAGACGGAGTAGTGATCTGTAATAAAGAATTTGACTTTGCCCAAAGAGATTCTGGCCTCTTCTGTCACCTTCTGGGAGGTAATTTGTCATACCTCATGGAAGTGTCTTTGTTTAGGGCAGGAATTGGTCACAATGGATTTTAGGGTGGGGCTAGCTACACCTGATAGTCTTAGTTGAGTTCAGTCGCTCAGTCGTGTCCGACTCTTTGCGACCTCATGAATCACAGCACGCCAGGCCTCCCTGTCAATCACCAACTCCTGGAGTTTACTCAAGCTCATGTCCATCGAGTCGATGATGCCATTCAGCCATCTCATCCATTGTCGTCCCCTTCTCCTGCCCCCAGTCCCTCCCAGTATCAGGGTCTTCTCCAGTGAGTCAGCTCTTCGCATGAGGTGGCCAAAGTATTGGAGTTTAACCTTCAGCATCAGTCCTTCCAATGAACACCCAGGACTGATCTCTAGGATGGACTGGTTGGATCTCCTTGCAGTCCAAGGGACTCTCAAGAGTCTTCTCCAACACCACAGTTCAAAAGCATCAATTTTTTTGGCACTCGGCTTTCTTCACAGCCCAACTCTCACATCCATACATGACCACTGGAAAAACCATAGCCTTGACTAGATGGACCTTTGTTGGCAGAGTAATGTCTCTGTTTTTTAATGTGCTGTCTAGGTTGGTCATAACTTTCCTTTCAAGGAGTAAACATCTTTTAATTTCATGGCTGCAATCACCATCTGCAGTGATTTTGGAGCACAAAAAAATAGTCTGACACTGCTTCCACTGTTTCCCCATCTATTTGCCATGAAGTGATGGGACCAGATGCTATGATCTTTGTTTTCTGAATGTTGAGCTTTAAGCCAGCTTTTTCACTCCTCTTTCACTTTCATCAAGAGGCTTTTTAGTTCCTCTTCACTTTCTACCATAAGCGTGGTGTCATCTGTGTATCTGGGGTTGTTGATATTTCTCCCTGCAATCTTGATTCCAGCTTGTGCTTCATCAAGCCCAGCATTTCTCATGATGTACTCGGCATATAAGTTAAATAAGCCGGGTGACACTATACAGCCTTGACGAACTCCTTTTCCTATTTGGAACCAGTCTGTTCCATGTCCTGTTCTAACTGTTGCTTCCTGACCTGCATATAGGTTTCTCAAGAGGCAGGTCAGGTGGTCTGGTATGCCCATCTCTTTCAGAATTTTCCACAGTTTATTGTGATCCACACAGTCAAAGGCTTTGGCATAGTCAATAAAGCAGAAATAGATGTTTTTCTGGAACTCTCTTGCTTTTTTGATGATCCAGCAGATGTTGGCAATTTGATCTCTGGTTCCTCTGCCTTTTGGAAAACCAGCTTGAACATCTGGAAGTTAACGGTTCATGTGTTGCTGACGCCTGGCTTGGAGAATTTTGAGCATTACTTTACTAGTGTGTGAGATGAGTGCAGTTGTGCACTCATTTTGAACATTGTTTGGGATTGCCTTTCTTTGGGATTGGAATGAAAACTAACCTTTTCCAGACCTTTTCCACTGCTGAGTTTTCCAAATTTGGTGGCATATTGAGTGCAGCACTTTCACAGCATCATCTTTCAGGATTTGAAATAGCTCAACTGGAATTCCATCACCTCCACTAGCTTTGTTTGTAGTGATGCTTTCTAAGGCCCACCTGACTTCACATTCCAGGATGTCTGGCTCTAGGTGAGTGATCACACCATTGTGATTATCTGGGTTATGAAGATCTTTTCTGTACAGTCCTTCTGTGTATTCTTGCCACCTCTTCTTAATATCTTCTGCTTCTGTTAGGTCCATACCATTTCTGTCCTTTATTGTGCCCATCTTTGCATGAAATGTTCCCTTGATATCTCGAATTTTCTTGAAGAGATCTCTAGTCTTTCCCATTCTGTCGTTTTCCTCTATTTGCATTGATCGCTGAGGAAGGCTTTCTTCTCTCTCCTTGCTATTCTTTGGAACTCTGCATTCAAATGGGAATATCTTTCCTTTTCTCCTTTGCTTTTTGCTTCTCTTCTTTTCACAGCTACTTGTAAGACCTCCTCAGACAACCATTTTGCCTTTTTGCATGTCTCTTCCATGGGATGGTCTTGATCCCTGTCTCCTGTACAATGTCACGAACCTCCGTCCATAGTTCATCAGGCACTCTGTCTATCAGATCTAGTCCCTTAAATCTATTTCTCACTTCCACTGTATAGTCATAAGGGATTTGATTTAGGTCATACCTGAATGGTCTAGTGGTTTTCCACAGTTTCTTCAATTTAAGTCTGAATTTGGCAATAAGGAGTTCATGATCTGAGCCACAGTCAGCTCCTGGTCTTGTTTTTGCTGACTCTATAGAGCCTCTCCATCTTTGGCTGCAAAGAATATAATCAATCTGATTTCAGTGTTGACCATCTGGTGATGTCCATGTGTAGAGTCTTCTCCTGTGTTGTTGCAAGAGGGTGTTTGCTATGACCAGTGCGTTCTCTTGGCAAAACTCTATTAGCCTTTGCCCTGCTTCATTCTGTATTCCAAGGCCAAATTTGCCTGTTACTTTAGTTGTTTCTTGAATTCCTACTTTTGCATTCCAGTCCCCTATAATGAAAAGGATGTCTGTTTTGGGTGTTAGTTCTAAAAGGTCCTGTAGGTTTTCATAGAACAGTTCAGCTTCAGCTTCTTCAGCATTACTGGTTGGGGCATAGGCTTGGATTGCCTTAAGCATGCTGGAAAAACCAGCCATGTGTTTCAGGGTTGGGGGGGCTTTGAGTCTCTCAGTAAATCAGTCCACCTAGCAGCTGAGATCAACTGCCCAGGTAATTGATCAGTCAGGTGTATCTGTGTAACAGAGCCTTGATAAAAATGTAGAACACTGAGGCTCCAGTAAGCTTCACTGGTTGACAGTACTTTGGACATATCGTCACACACTGGTACTGGGAGAGGCATGCATCCTGCTTCCACAGGGAGAAGACAATGTCTGTGGAACCCTCCCAAAATTCATCCTAGGTACTTCTTGCCTTGGATGATTTTAATCCATATCCTTTCCCTATAATAAACTGTGGCTTCCCTGGTGGCTCAGATGGTAAAGAATCTGCCTGTAACGCAGGAGACCTGGGTTTGATCCCTGGGTTGGAAAGATCCTCTGGAGAAGGAAATGGCAACCCACTCCAGCGTTCTTGCCTGGAGAATCCAATGCACAGAGGAAGCTGGCAGGCAACAGTCGCAAGGAGACAGGACTGAGCACCTAACACTTGCACTTTGATGATAAACCGTAAGTATAGCAGCTTTCATTGAGTTCTGTAAATTCCTGTAGTGAATGACCAGACCTGAGAGTGGTTTTGCGACTTGCCATCCCCCAAACTTACATTTGGTGTCACAAGTAAGGGAGGTCTTTAGAAGACTGTGCCCTTTTAACCTTTGCAGTGCGACTAACTCAGCAACTGACTTGAAGACTCTTAGGCTGTGGCATTGACACCTAATGGCAATATCTTAGGGCTGTAAGATTAACACTACAAAACTGCAGTCATTGTATTGTTACCAGTAATTAAACAGCGCTATTTGTCACTATTTAGACTCTTGCCCTTTAAGCTAGTAATTGATCTAATATCACAATGAACATAATGAATATCCTTCTAATGAGGTTTCTAAGGGACACTTTTTGCTATATTGATATATGATCACTTCTGACTTAAAACTTAAATTCTGTGGCTCAGAAGTTGCTTATATACATAGGCAACTAAGAAATAGAACAAACCTGTTTTCTTAATTGTAGGGAGCTTTAGTTTTTTCTTTGCATATTTTCTTTCCAAATTGGTAAATACATCACACAGTATTTGGACTAACTATAGATTTTTTCCCTCCAAAGGTCTTGGCCAATTTCAGTGTCAGAAAGATTTTGATAATCATTATTTCTTAAATGGGTGTAACAGCCTTAGCCTTCGTTGTTGACTAAGCCCTGAAATCTTTGTTTCTTGAAAGTTTTAAATTCTATCCAGAAGTTCTCTTCAGTCCCTCTGACTTCCAGTAATGATGTGATTTCAGGTCCATTTGTTTTTGCTTCTTGGCCAACCTTTTGGGTCTTTACTCAGTTTATCTGATGGTCAAAGGTAGAGACTGAGGAAGAGGGGGAAGAGTTTGTTTTCTTACAAAGTAAGTATGTTTTCCCCCAGTTGTGGTCATTTTTTATAAAAACAGCAGTTTTAGGGAACAAATAAAATTCTGAAGAAACCTCAAGGAAGAAAAAAAATTTTTTTTTTTAGTAACCCTAGTTTGTTGGGAAACCTTCAGACAATTTGTATATATTTGAAAGAAAAGTAAGTAACCCTTTAAAAGAATGTGTATACAAGTAATTTTTAAAGATATCTTCCCAGATAAATATCTTTTTAGGGTAGTTTAAATCTTGATATTCCCTCTAAATTGCATGTTTTTTGTTTTGTTTTTTTTTTACTAGTGTATTAAGAAATATATATGGGGAGGAAATGGAAACCCACTCCAACCCATTTTCTTGCCTGGAAAATCCCATGGACAGAAGGGAGTGGCGGGCTATTGTCCATGAGGTTGAAAAGAATGGACACAACTGAGCAACTGAGCACGCACACACATACTTACTACAAATAGCTGTTTAATGTCTGTTCTCCCAAAAAAAAATATTTTTAAGGATGAGACTAAGGGTCTATAAAGTGTAAGATCATTAGAGACGGTAATTCAGTTTTCCATACTTAAAGAGTCAGAGTATAAAATCTAGGGGGTGAGTCTGGTGTAAGGAGTGGACAGAGCTTGAAATACCTAGAGCTAATATTTGCCCTGGGAAAACAATGTCTACAACCAAGGAACATAAACAAAAACTACCAACATTTATTCAACAGAAAACTCAGAAATCTCAGCCATAATTCTCATGCCATGAGAGGCATGTTTTAGAAAATGAAGAGGATAAATTAGGATTGAGAAAGATTAATCAATTGAACATAGAAAATTATATGAAAGATTAAGAAGCTTCTTTGCTCAAACCACTAAAAGATTTCATTAACATATGTGACAGTAATATGACCGTAACGGGAGAGAAATATTATGGTGTTTTCCTCCTGAATCTTTTTTCCATACTCACTGGGAAAGTGGAGACTTGTAGACCAACAGGGATTTCAAGCGTGGACTTTTGAACCACATTGCCTATGAAATCTGGCTTTGCTACATACTAACTGTGTGACTTTCAGCAATGTACTTAGCCCTTTTTCTCCTGTTTCCCCATCCGTGAAATATCAGTATGATGGTTACTGAAAACTCACAGAGTTCTAAATATTCAACAAGTTGATACACACACAGCACTGAGAACTGTGGCTTACGAACTGTGCTCAATAACTGCAGGGGTCAGAATTTTGAAGCTTGGCAAAGGGCACACTATTCAAGAAATGGATATAATCACAGAAAGCAGTTATCAAACATCGGCCTTCTTTGGAGATTGGTATGAATGGGCATCTGTGCTTTTTTTTTTTTTTCCTTTTTTTTAACCAAATTGTTCATCTTAGGAAAACTAAAAATCATACTCTTGAAAACTTAAAATGCTTTCATCTTCCATCAGTAAGAGAACTCCTGATTGGCACATTTTTTAATTTGCCTGGGTCCTGACTTTCTCTGCCCTGGTTTATACTGGCCGTACTGCTTTCGACAGCATCCAGATGCCAGGATGACTACACAAGAGCAAAGAAAGATGACAGGGGTGCAGAGGGCCACCGGAACCAGCCATGTCTTTGCACCAGTCACGGGTGCCCCATCAGGAGCTGAGTCTTCATTCTCAGATGTATAGTTTCTGCCGTTGTACCCTTTGGTTTTGTTTAGTAATTGTTTACTGCTGTTGAGTTGGGAGGGACTAGGCATATGAGAAAGTTTTGTGTCTATGGGCACAAAGAAAGGAGAAACTGTCTTGTTATCTGGATTGTTGATGAAGTCAGTACTGGCTGACACCATATTTATCTTTGTGGTAATGGAGTCATTTGGGGCAATGAATCTTGCCCAAGAGTCTGTGGTCAATTCCTTGGAATACCTAGTATTATTTGTGGTTGCCAACAAATCTTGATGTGTGGTTGGTGACGGAGCCTCTGTTGATGGTAGCATTTGGTTTATCATGGTGGTTTGTTGTTTGTCTAAATACATAGCTTTTAGAATCCTTAGTCTCTCCCATGTATCAGATGAAGAACGGGTATTTAGATATGTGGGCAGTGATTGTTCAAAAACCAGCAAATCAGGATCTATACCTGAAAGATAAGTAAGGCATCATTTATTTTTAGTTTAGCAGAGAGGGCCGTAAAGTACAGTTTAGTGAAGTCCTGGATTTTGCCTCTCTGAGTTGTGAACTAAGCTAATTGCAAGTTCCACTAGTGCACATTTCTCAAAGGCTTTGAGCCATAGGGACCACATTTGAATTGTTAACTTTCAAAGACATCTTCTGTTGTGAACAAACTTGGCTACATACATCATAGAGAAAACTTTGTATCTGCCAGGGCTTTTAGGCAACAGTAGCAGTGTGAGGGCAAGAACTTCAGAAACAGTAACCATTTGATATGAGTAACATTTTAGAGTTAAACAAAATGAGGCCTGAGAAGTATAACTGTTCAAAATTATTAGCAGAGCCCTAAAGCTCATCCCTTCCCAGTGCCTCCGGTCTTCTTCAGTGTTTGTTCTCCTCTTATAAACTCCTTTCCGGCTGGCTTCAGAAACTCTCAACAGCTTTCCAGTTGTCACGCTGATTCCCTTTCAGTCTCTCTTGTTCTCCCCCCGCCCCCGCCCCCGCCCCCGCCCCCAACACACCAACATCCACTTCCTTCATTTCCTTCCTGACTTTGTTGTGTGCTTTCTGTCATGTTTCCATTCTCTATTCTGCCAAAATTCTGCTTCTAGAGTGGTCAGTACCTTCCCTCTTTCTTGGTTGCTGGGTGTCCCTGCTTTCACTTTCCTCTTGTCCTTGACACTCATGGCCACCTCTCCTTGAATTCTTCTTCCCTGACTGCCTGCACTGGGAGAAAAGTTATGGCCAACCTAGACAGCATATTAAAAAGCAGAGACATTACTTTGCCAACAAACGTCTGTCTAGTCAAGGCTATGGTTTTTCCAGTGGTCATGTATGGATGTGAGAGTTGGGCCATAAAGAAAGCTGAGCACTGAAGAACTGATGCTTTTGAACTGTGGTGTTGGAGAAGACTCTTGAGAGTCCCTTGGACTGCAAGGAGATCCAACCAGTCCATCCTAAAGGAAATCAGTCCTGGGTGTTCATTGGAAGGACTGATGCTGAAGCTGAAACTTCAATACTTTGGCCACCTGGTGCAAAGAACTGACTTGTTTGAAAAGACCCTGATGTTGGGAAAGACTGAAGGAGGGAGGAGAAGGGGACGACAGAGGAAGAGATGGTTGGATGGCATCACTGACTCAATGGCCATAAGTTTGAGTAAACTCCGGGAGTTGGTGATGGACAGGGAGGCCTGGCATGCCCCAATCCATGGGGTTGCAAAGAGTCGGACACAACTGATTGACTGAACTGACTCCCTGCACCACAGATGCCTTTGGCACTTTATCTCAGGCTGCCTGCGTCCCTTTTTTCCTTCCTCTGTTGGTTCTCTCCTTGATCCTAACTGGTTGCGTGATTCCTACAGTCTTTAGTCCTTGGTTTTCTGCGGTATTTCTCTGCATTCCATATAACCTCTGCCCCTGACCACACCCCCCCACCTCCCCACACCCCTGCCACTGCCAAAAATATTATCCTCATCATCACTACTACACCGATGGCCCTGAAATCCACGTGCCCAGTCTTTTCCCCTTTCTTGAGCTCTGATCTCATTTCTCCGTACTCTACTGGATGTTCTCACCTAAACATTTCACATCACCACTGACATCTTCAGAACCATCATCCGTATATCTACCTCCTTGTCTTGTTCAGAGGCATCATCGTGCTTCCATCACCCATGATGGACTCTGCACTGCTAAGGGATTTTTGACTCCTCTGTTCTCTCTCTCTCTCTCTTTTTTTGGGCTGCAGGGATCTTATGTCCCGGAGCAGGGATCAAACCTGTGTCCTTGCAGCAGAAGCACGGAGTCAACCACTGGACTGTCAGGGTTAAGACTTCTCTTCTTCTCTATCCAAAAACTAAGTGCTATCCAATCCCTTCCCAATATGCTGGTAACTGTCCCTCTCCTTCATTGCAAATATAATCACCTTGTCTAGCCTGCATCCTGCTTATAATTTTCCTGGACTAAGATAACCAGACAGATCACTCTAATGGTAGTGTTTTCTCACTAAATTCTTTTGTTGATTCCATATTTCTGATAAAGTCAAACCAACACTCTACTCTGTTCTTTTGTTACCTGGCCTACCGTATCCTACCCATATTTCCATTGCAGCCCCAAATGTGCCCATACTGTAGCGGCATCCGTGTTATTACTTTCCTGGGGAGTGACATAGACTCCTCACCTCTACCTGCCCTCTTCCATGAAGCCTCCCCTGAATAATCAAGCTTTCTTTAGCACACACCCGCCCCCCCCCCCCCCAACCTTTTGAGCCTTTGTACTTGAGGCTGCTGCTGCTGCTAAGTCACTTCAGTCGTGTCTGACTCTGTGCGACCTCATAGACGGCAGCCCACCAGGCTCCCCCGTCCCTGGGACTCTCCAGGCAAGAACACTGGAGTGGGTTGCCATTTCCTTCTCTAATGCATGAAAGTGAAAGTGAAGACACTCAGTCGTGTCCGACTCTTAGCGACCCCATGGACTGCAGCCCACCAGGCTCCTCTGTCCATGGGATTTTCCAGGCAAGAGCCCTGGAGTGGGGTGCCGTTGCCTTCTGTACTTGAGGCAGTATCATCTATTTTTAATTGAATTGTATGTCTTTAACTGTGAGACTTCCTTCCTCAGCTAGATTAGAAGGAACTTGAGGGCAGAGACACAGCTGCAGTGATAAACACAGCTTGTGGTCAACGAGCACAGATCAATAAAGAAATTTACCTCCTTTGTATCATGATGGCAAAAGTCGATCTTTGATGTTTACTAATCTGTACCCTGAGATTATATACATGGGCAAAGGACACTTACATAATGTGTTTTTCTAAAGTAAAACATACTGGTTATCTTGGAACCAGAAATTAATATGTGGCAGTAAGTGGATTTCCCACCCCCAAATCAATCTTTGTAGAATCCTTGTATATAGTGTCAGCAAGCCTCAAAAGTGACATTTAGTGTATTTACTTCCTAGTTGTATTCTTAATGACTATAGTAGAAATACCTCTCTTGGCTACTGTTGAAGGCTCTTGGGATAAATGAAATACAATGTTCTTGTTCAGTCGCATTCGATTTGTTACCTGGGACAAAGTCATCCTTGCTGAACGTGCCAAATTAATGAGAATTTCCTTTTAGTTTCTGCCTTGGAAGCCCCAAACTTTTCCAGACAGAGTTCACTGGAAAATAATTATTTAGAGATTCACACATGGCTTCTTCCAGCCAATTTCTAGGTTATTTGCCTCTACTAAAATATTAGACATTCTTAGAAATACATACAAAGTACATAAATCATTACCATCTGTTATGTTATATAAAATGGCACTGGTTCCAGGCTCCAATATGCAGCTCTCCAGGGTTGGGCAGTGAACATGGAGGCAGTTGACATTGTCATGAATAGGATCGTGGAAGAAGACAGCCAGGTTACAGGACACTGAAAAGGAAGCAGGCAAAGTATATCTGCTTGATTCCTGCAGCTTGATAAGCTCTGAGTAGCTTATGTTTCTTTCACAAACACTGGATTAACAGTTCATTGCAGGGCCATTCAGACATCTTACTATGAACTGAGAGCAGCTATTTCTGTGATGATGGGGAAATGCCTCTTCAAAAGAAAATACTGATTTTTCTTTCAGTAATCTTTCATACATTCCCATGCTACACAGGATTACCTGGAATTATTTTGCAATCCCAGTATTTCAGGTTCAGGAAAACTCAATTGACTACAAAAACCTCTCCCCAGAGGGGAGATTTATAACATCATAATATTCTAATCTGCTATTTATAATATGAGATTTCCAGGTGTAATACCCTCTTGGAATGCTAAGGAGTTCACCAGAGAAAGAAATAGGAAAATAAATGGACAAATGCTATAACAGAAAGGGGAGTGGTGGGAAGAGCAAAAACAGCACTGACAGTTCCTGGAGGAGGCTCGGGGGTACAGAGGCGGTGTGGGTGAGCATCACCTTGACCCTGACCGCAGGTGTGTGCCAGCCCTATGCTGCTAAGCTATGTCCAGTGATAAGCTAATCAGCGTCAAAGACGAAGGGAGTAGACCAACAGGGTGGCTAGCGTTTGAAATTATAGGGGGGATTGCTCTCCCCAGCTCCTCTTTTCTAAGGAGATTTGCTCCTTAAAAGATATTGTATTATTTCTGCATAACTTTTAAGTACAGATCTTCAGTCTTGTCATCCCTGTGGTGCAGCACAGATTTTCCTCCTGCTGCTGTAGAGTAGGAACCATGTGATGAGAAATATTCATTGACCCCAAGGTGTCAGCTTCTTTAATAAAATGAGATTACAGAGGGATAGTATACTGTTACCAGACCTCAGAGTGTATCTGCAGCTGCTGTGGAACTGTTGGCAGAACCTGCTCTGCTTCTGTGTAAGGCTAACTGGGGGGGTTACCTCTCCCCCATTACTTCTGGGACACCCCATGTTTCTGCTCTCTTTATTTTTCCAGGAGAAAGAATGAGAGAAAAGTCAATTAATAATTCATCACTAATACATTATAGATTACCAAGACATTTTCCCTGAGGACTGTGCTGTAAAGTTTAAGGAAAAGGAAGAAAGAACACCAATTTAGACATCTGAATTTCTGATAAGAAAGTAGTGGATCCTGTAGGGACTAATTTTTTAAGATCTTTTACATTCTTCGTGTGTATTTCAGAGTCTCAGCTCTGAGCAGGTTAGCTACTGCAGCATGGTAGCATTTTGAATTTCTGGCTTCCAGGTAAAAATGGATGTGTGTTCGTGCCTTTTCTTCTGGAGAAGGAAAGCCGTAACTTGGAAGCCCTTCAAGACTCTAAAATACTAGAATTCCAAATGGATCCTTTTAGTATCCCTGAAAGTCCATAGGCCACAGTTTCCCTGGTGTGGAGAATCAGGTAAATTCATGGCATGGGAAAATGGGGAAAAGTTATCACCCCTCCCTCGTCTGCTGTCAGTGAATGTTTCTGGGGTTATAAGCATCTGGAAGCTGAATATCTGCTACCTTTTTCAAAATTTCCCTTTAATAAATTAATTGCTCTCTTCTGTGCCCGATTACATTTGAGGGCTTAGTCTGTGACAGCTTCTTACACTGTGGTCTCTTGACAGACAGTATAGATTCTCCAAGGAGCTCCAATTTGCATCCTAGAAATCTTACATGGGTAATTGGGTAAGAGGCAATTAATGTCAGTATGAGACCACAGGAAGAAAGTATGGAACAAGAGAATTATTTTAAAGTGCTGTGTCACTTTTGTTTTTTCCAAGTAGCTTTCAAATCTTGGAAAAATGAATAAATGAAGTCAAATGTAACTTGAAATTCTGCAACAATGAAGCATTTTTCTAATTACAGGCCTTGATTGTATTATATGAATGATATTTAACCCTGATTCCCCATCTCACACCCAAAAAAATTATGTCAGGGTATTTTGTAGATTTCTTTCTTCCTTCCTCCCTCTCCCACTTCTTTCTTTCTCCCGTCCTTCCTTCCTTTCTTTTCTCTTCTTTGCCTTCCTTCCTTTTTCCAGTAGATAAATATCTCCTTATTTCTTTCAAAACATGAATCACAATCTAAATCCTATTCAATACATTCCCACATTTGGTCAGCCCAAGTGAACACATTTCAAAAGTGTGATATGATATACTAATATCACTGAAAGAACTTTGAAAAGGAAATTATTATAAATACTTTGGAATTATATATGCTATATTCTGGGCTATAGAAATATTGTTAGTTAGCCCTCAAGGAAATATTTTCATTTAGCACTTTAGTGAAGAGAAGAGGTTCTCTGTTAACAGCAGGTTCACTGCCCCCTGGGTCATCGCTAGATTTATAAACCAAGCTGGCACTGACCTCAACTGCAAAGTCAGTCTCCGTGTCTCTCCCTCTCTGCCCACTCCCTCATTCAGGGCACGTTCCCTAGTCTGGGTCGGTTGTTCACTGGGCCCTCTGCCAAGGGCTCCTTCCTCAGGTCCTCATTTTAGAAGTTTGCCCCGATTTTCACACGTCTATCATGGACACTTACCATCCTTCCTAAGACAGCAGTTCCGACTGCACTTCTGACCCGTGTTTTCAGAATAATACCTCAGGAACTGTGCCCCCAGCTTCTGAGACTCCTCCAGGTCAATCAGAAGACCTGGGAAGCGACGGATCCAGCAGTCTCTGTAAAACACGGTGGGTGAGCAAAGAGAGTTTGAGGTCCCCCCCATGCTCAGGAGCAGTATCACGTCTGCTGCCACCACCACCGCACGCATTTCCCTGGAATGAAGACTCGGCAATAAGACAGATGCTGGAGCCGACCATCGGGTTCAGAACAGCTGGGATTTCAGGGCTGTTGTGAAGGAAGAGCTTCCTTGGAACTCTGTGAAGGGTCACTCTAGAAAAATGAAGCGGCTCTCTGACTGCACGCTGATTTTTCTTTTGTTTCTTCCCAGTTGCACCCCACACCTGGGACTTGATGACTTGCTGGTGTTAATTCTGAACACTTTCCAGGCCATTTCAGTCCTTTGTCCTTTAGCCTCTCTAGATGTAGATTCTCTCCTCTGCTTTTCTTCTTTCTCTGAAAGGGAAGTCACAGACACCTTTTACCAAGTAAATATAAAGACAATTCGAAATCCTAGCCAAGAGTCTTTCTGAGGAAAACAACAGTTCAGTCACTTGACGTCAGATAAAGGAAGGATCCATTTCACCAGGAAACAAGACATCATTTTGTCAGGATACTTCTGTCAGTTTCTTTAAGAAACTTGTGACTGCAGATATTTTTTTTCAGTGATCTTTTTTCTTTGAATTGAAGTTCTAATATTCAGAATCACTGGGAAAAAAATAAAAAATAAATGAAAAGTGAAAATGAAATAAAAATGAAAAAAAATTTTTAACTTTGCAGTGATTTTGCAAACACTGAATATGAATCCTGGTCACTTCTGGGGTCAGGCATTTTTTGCAAAGGCCAGCCACATGCTTTTTGAAAAGATAAAACAGCCAGCCAAGAATATTCTAATAACGTAGATGGAATACAACACCCATTAAAGTGTATTTTGTTCAACCAAGTGTTAAAAGCATATAGAAAATTGTGAAGAATTTCAATTTGGGGGTTTTCTGCTATTTATGTTTTCAGGTTACAAAGAAAACTTCGTGAAGCACATACATAAAGGCATCTCTGAAGCAGATGTAGTTACAGGAAATGTGCATTAGGGAAATAGTTTTAAATTCTAAATATTAATAAAGTTACTTCCATTGCAATGCCAAAACATTTGAAAAAATATTAAAGGCCGTGAAAATGGCCTCTTTTGTGAAGATTGTGTTCCATATTCCACAATATCCAAGATGAAATTGGTTCAAAGCATAGAACTGTTGCTTTTTTATATCCATTTTTATACAAAGCACTAGTGGGAATTAGTTTGGGGTATAAAGTACTGTGTGTGCTTAGTCGCTTCTGTCGTGTCTCTTTGCAATGTCATGGACTGTAACCTGCCAAACTCCTCTGTCCATGGGATTCTCCAGGCAAGAATACTAGAGTGGATGGCCATTTCCTTCTCCAGGGGATCTTCTCGACCTAGGGATCGAACCCACATCTCCGGCATCTCCTGCATTGCAGGCGGATTCTTTACCGCTGAGCCACTGGGGAAGCCCAAAAAGTACTGTACTGCTTTTTAAAAAATGAAAACAGGTGAAAATTTTCCCTCCTGTGATCTGTTTATCATACACTTTTTCACACAATTACTTGACACCAAAATGTTATCATTCTTTGAACTTTCATCTCTCTACCTGTCTACTAATAACAGTGTAATTATATCTTTTGATACATATAATATTAGTAATTAATAAAGAGGATGACAGTCAAAGGCTGATTAACTTAAAAAATTTCTTCTGAGCAAAAATTAGAATAAGTCTTAACCTTGCATAAGCCACATAAAAACACTAAAAATAATAAACAGGCTTTCATCTATTCAGAGGGAAGAGGGAAGAAAGATTTCCTAACAGCAAAAACAGGAGACAGATGAGAACAAAAGAATGCTCCCTGTTTTTCCCTGAGATTCCAGTAGCTATTTGGATTAGTTCAAACTGTAGGGACATAAACCGGAAAGTCAACTTTCTAACCTCCACATCTTTCAGTCACATTAAATGTGGCTTCTTTTCTGTGATATGTAATTCCTTGAAGTGTTCATGTTTCTGGCAGGGGTAAGGGAACAATCCACAGTTGTTTAATCCTTTTGCTCTCAGATGATGTCCACGGGGAGATCAAGGTTGCATTTTAAAGAATCTACAAGTTCCAATGTAAAAGCAGGCTTTAAATTTTTTACAACAAATTTGGGGGTGATTGAGAAACACTGAGTCTGGAAACAGGTAACTTCTTGGAGCCGGCTATTTTGAAAAGGAGAGATTAAAAACAGGACAGCGGGGGCAGAGGGAGGAAACTATAATGATCTGAGATGGGGACCGGAACCGTCCTCCCAAGAGCCTGATTCAGTAGCTCTGATATGGGAACCAGAGTTCTTATCTTTATATAAAGTGTCTCAGGTGATTCCCTAAGACATCTGGAAAACACTGAAATAAGTGAAAGTTTCGGCTCCATGAAGATGCTCAGCCCGAATTAAATAGAGCCATTTAACTGTTCTGCTTTAAACATTTAAATTGCCCCCATGCTTTAATGAAAGCAAGAAATTTCAGTCTTGCTCATTAAAAAACAAAAAGGAAACAACAGTTTTAGAAATGCTGGAGGGACTGAAAAACAGATATAAACAATTTTTAAGTGACAGTGAGGTAACAGCAGACATTAAATTCAAAAGATGTTTGAAAAGCACTCAATATTTCATCTTTTTTAAAAGACAGTAATTGTAGTATTTACTTAACATTTTCATTTCACCAGTTCATAAAATTGATGGAAATAATTTTTAAAAATGGGGCCTGAAAAATTGGGATATATCATTAATTTTCTTAAAATGTTTTGTTTTTATTAAATGGATATACAAATGGCAATCCACTCCAGTGTTCTTATTGGGATGATTATCCCAGTGGACAGAGGAGCCTGGCAGGCTACAGTCCATGGGGTCACAGAGAGTCAGACATGACTGAGTGACTAAGGATGAACATGCACTTTAAAAACCCAAATCATACAGAAAAGTACAAAAAGAAATAATAACCATTCAAGATCTCACAATCTTAACTCTTTTGGTAAACATCCTTCCAGACATCTCCATAAAAAAAATACACATGTACAATTTTACAAAAAATGGACTCATACTGTTTCAGAAACTGTTTTTAAAAAATCCAATGTAAAATCATATGTTCAGTGTCTCTAAAGAAAACTCTGCATCCAAAGTTGTAACAGTTCTATGGTATTCATTCTACTCATATACCAAAATTTACTCTGCACTTCAACTTCCTCAGCTGTAGAAGAGTATTAAAATAGATTGCAATCCATGTAAAGCACTTACAACATATAATAAACATTCAATAAATGTTAGCTACTGCTATCATTATATGTTGTCTTTCAATCTTTTATTATTCAATGCAACACTGTGATAAACATCTTGTACTTTGATTTTTCTCTATTCTAGGTCAAAAGGTATATTTTCCATAAATTCTTTATTTTTCTTTTAAAATAAATTTTTTAATTAAATTTTTTTATTTTTATTTTTCTTACTTTTGGCTGTACCAAGCAACTTAGTTCCTTGAAGAGAAAAAAAGTGAAAGTTCCTCAGTCGTGTCTGACTCTTTGCAGCCCCATGGGCTGTAGCCCACCAGGTTCCTCTCTCCATGAAATTCTCCAGGCAAGAATACTGGTGTAAGCCCATTATACAGAGTGAAGTAAGCCAGAAAGATAAACACCAATACAGTATACTAACGTATATATATGGAATTTAGAAAGATGGTAACGATAACCCAATATGCAAGACAGAAAAAGAGACACAGATGTATAGAACAGACTTTTGGACTCTATGGGAGAAGGCAAGGGTGGGATGATCTGAGAGAACAGCATTGAAACATGTATATTATCAAGTGTGAAACAGATCGCCAGCCCAGGTTGGATGCATGAGACAAGTGCTCAGGGCTGGTGCACTGGGATGACCCAGAGGGATGGGATGGGGAGGGAGGGGGGTTCAGGATGGGGAACACATGTAAATCCATGGCTGATTCATGTCAATGTATGGCAAAAACCACTACAATATTGTAAAGTAACTAGCCTCCAACTAATAAAAATAAAGGAAAAAAAAAAGAATACTGGAGTAGGTAGCCATTCTCTTCTCCAGAGGATCTTCCCAATGCAGATCAAACCTGGTCTCCTGAATTTCAGGCAGATTCTTTACTGTCTGAGAAACCAGGGAAGTCCATTAGTTCCCAGACCAGGGATCAAACCTGTGTCCCCTGCAGTGGAAGCCCGGAGACCTAACCACTGGATCACCAGGAAAGTCCGTTCATAAATTCTTAAAGAAATAGTCTAACTTTGTGTTTGACCATTACTTTAGATTTTAGTAAAACAGACTGTTATGTGTTTGAAGTGAATCATGGTGCCACAAAGGTCAGTCAATAACAGATCAATCAATAACAGATCTATAAAAGTGTATCTCCAGTTATAGACAAGCAACATTTTCATGAAGCTCAATAGTAATTTTAGGTGTTTGGTAAATAAAGTTTATATTGTTTTGACTGCATTTCTAGCTTAACAGAAAACTCACTTCATGAGTTATTAAAATGATTCAATCTTTAAGAGACTTTCAATTCTAGATGACGTTACTATCACGTCAGGGGCCAATACAAGATCAGCACCCAGTACTCAGACTGACACCTTAGATTACCCGCCCAAGATCTGCTCTGATGATAGTACTGGGCGTGAATTACTTTCAAAAGCATGTGCTTCTTTGAGTGTGATTTTTTTTCCTTCGGTCCATTTTTAAAAAGCAAGAAAACACCAGTCTGAGGCATATCTATGACGCCTGGGAAACAAAAGTATCCGTTGGTGAAAGATTCTAAAGGGACTGAGGAGAGACTAAGAGCCTGTTCTTAGCTGACCCACTGAATCAGGCATTGTTGCTGATGGAGGCACAAATTCCAGGTTCAAGACTCTTTGACACAAGGGGTGCCTCCTGGCCAGAGTTTCCCAGCTTAACACTGGAAGCGAATCATTGCCTTTCCAAACAGGATGCTACACTCATGATCACGCACCCACAAAGAACCTTAGATGTCTCCACTACTTGCTCATTGAGAACAAAGAGTGAGAGGTCCCATTGAGACTGGAGTTTTATCAGTAATGATCTAAAGGCCACGTGAAACAAAAGGAACGCTAGAAGTTTCCCCCAGAATCAAGGAAGTACCTTGAAAGAGACAAGTCATAGGTTCATCTTTGTTTCCTTCACTTTTCCCAGGGAGGCCAGAATCTACTAGAATTTTCTTCTCTGTCTTTAAATTTTTAGTTCCTTCTTCATAGTATGTGCTTTCCTGGTGGCTCAGAGGTTAAAGCATCTGCCTCCAATGCGGGAGACCCGGGTTCGATCCCTGGGTCGGGAAGATACCCTGGAGAAGGAAATGGCAACCCACTCCAGTATTCTTGCCTGGAGAACCCCATGGACAGAGGAGCCTGGTAGGCTACAATCCACGGGGTCACAAAGAGTCGGACACGACTGAGCGGCTTCACTTCTTCATAGTGTAGTATAAAGAGAATAAGGGATGACAATATCTCATGATGAAGCAGCTAAATTACACAGTGTGTGTGCTCAGTCATCTCTGACTTGGTGACCCCATGGACTGTAGGCCTCCAGGCTCCTTTGTCCATGGGATTTTCCAGGCAAGAGTACTGGAATGGGTTGCCATTTCCTTCTCCAGGGGATCATCCTGACCCAAGGATCAAACCCATGTTTCCTGCACTGGTAGGTGGACCCTTTACCACTGCATCAGGTGTGCCACCTGGGAAGCCCTAAATCACACAGAAAGAAGCACCATGTAACTGAACAACGTGTTGATATGATTTCATGTTTTAGGATATGACTTCCTTCTCTGGTTTTTAACCTTTCCCCTCCTTAACATAATCGCTTCCCTGGAGGCTCAGTGGTAAAGAATCCACCTGCCAATGCAGGAGACGGCGGAGATCCCTGGGTTGGGAAGATCCCCTGGAGAAGGAAATGTCAACCCACTCCAGTATTCCTGTTCGGAAAAACCCCATGGACAGAGCAACCTGGTGGGCTGCAGTCTATGGGGTCGCAAGGAGTCTGAAATGATTTAGCAGCTGAACAAACAACTTCCTAACAGAAAATGTTAATCAGCACTGTAGGAGGTTATCTTTTGTTTGAAATATGGGGCATTGTACTCATGAAGAAGTTACTATTTAACGCTTTGTCATTCATGAAGAAAGATGAAGTGTGTTAAAAAAAAATCCAAGGACATATTTTCCCCAGGTTGAGGATATTTGGCTCTCAATCTCCGGTCAAAGAAAGTTTCCAAGGGGCTTTTGTTAAGAGTGAATACACACACACACACACACACACACAATTCCCTCCCAATCCTAACCCTTCTTCTACCCAAAGGTAATAATTACCACCTACTCCCCCTTTCTAGGATTAATTCTCCTCTTACGAGCAACACAAGATCCTTATTTGAGGTGAGCTTTCTACTTGCAGTGTTCAGTGGGAAAAGATGGGGAAGCAGAAGCCTTGCTTAAGTGGTCCTCCGTTGGCGGGGGTCAGGGGTCAGGGAGGGGTAAGAGGGTGGCCAGAAAAACCACCTCTGTAGGAAAATACGAGCAAAAGCCGCCAGACCTTTTGCCCAGAGGCAACATTTCAGGGTGGCTAGTCCCACCAAAATGAAACAGGGAATGCAATGGCTGTTAGAAAATATTTTGAAAGAAGGCATCTGATCTACGTTTATTGAGTCGTACTTCTTTCTTTTAATAGCACAAAGCGCACAGGCCCTAGCAGCGCGCACACGCTCCTCTGCTTCGCAGCCCCGCGCATCCGCGCCCCGCGCTGGGCCCTGCACAACCTGCGGCCAGCCGGCAGGCCCTTCTTCCTGCAAGATGGCTCCTCCACGATGACCCTTCCGAGGAATCAGCCCGAGGTGCCACCTACGCGCCCAGAGACGGCCCGCGGGCCTCGGTCCTCACCGCGGACCCGAGGCCGGACTCGGTCGGATGTGCGACCCCTGCGTGATGTCTTTTTGACTCCCCAGACCTCGACTCATTTCATCCCCTTCCTCCCACGCCCCCTTCCCTTGCGTTTCCTTCCCGCTGGTAAAGCGCGGTGGAAGGCCAGGCTTCCTTCCGTCCCCCGCGCGCGCGGAGCGGCGCTGCAGCCTCGGCGGGCGGCAGGGTCACGGCGCCGGGCGTGCGGGGGAGGACGCGGGGAGGCGCCTTCCCGGCTCCCGAGACCCACCACCCCCTGCCCTCTCTGAAAGCCGGAGCGCGGCGGCGGCTGCGGCGGGGGTCCCGCGGGCGGAAGTGAGAAGCCGGGCGTGGGAGGAGGCTGCGGCTGGGGGCTGGGATCCCCTCCCGGCTGACGGCCCGGGACGACCCGAGCGGGCAGCGCGCGCCGCCCCGGCCTTTTTTGGCGCGGACGGAGGCCGGAGGGCCGGCGGGGGGGGGGGGGGGCGCGAAGCCGAGCCACCGCCCCCGGGACCGGGAGGAGGGGCCGCCTCGGCCCGGAGAGGCTGGGCGGGCGCGGGCGGCCCCGCACCGCCGCCTCCTCCCCGCGCTCCGCGGCCACCCCGGAACCCGGCGAGCGCGCGCGGGGGCGGGAGGCGAGCGCGCAGAGCTGGCGGGAGCCCCCGCCGCCCCGGGTCCCCCGGCAATGTCGGCCGACGAGATGGTGCAGATTCGCCTGGAGGACCGCTGCTACCCGGTGAGCAAGCGAAAGCTCATCGAGCAGAGCGACTACTTCCGCGCCCTCTACCGCTCCGGCATGCGCGAGGCCCTGGGCCCGGAGGCCGGCGGCCCCGAGGTGCAGCAGCTGCGCGGCCTCAGCGCCCCGGGCCTGCGCCTGGTGCTGGACTTCATCAACGCGGGCGGCGCCCGCGAGGGCTGGCTGCTGGGCCGGCGCGGGGAGCCGGGCGGCGGGGCCGAGGAGGAGGAGGAGGAGGACATGGACGAGGCGAGCCTGCTGTCCGAGCTGGTGGAGGCGGCCTCCTTCCTGCAGGTCACGTCCCTGCTGCAGCTGCTGCTGTCCCAGGTGCGGCTCACCAACTGCCTGGAGCTGTACCGCCTGGCGCAGGTGTACGGGCTGCCCGACCTGCAGGAGGCCTGCCTGCGCTTCATGGCCGTCCACTTCCACGAGGTGCTGTGCAAGCCCCAGTTCCACCTCCTGGGCTCGTCTCCTCCGGCCCCCGGGGATGTCAGCCTGAAGCAGAGGCTGCGAGAGGCCCGGATGACCGGGACCCCCGTCCTCGTGGCGCTGGGGGACTTCCTGGGGGGACCCCTGGCCCCTCACCCCTACCAAGGGGAGCCCCCGTCCATGCTCAGGTACGAGGAGATGACGGAGCGCTGGTTCCCGCTGGCCAACAACCTTCCTCCCGACCTGGTGAACGTCAGGGGGTACGGGGCTGCCATCCTGGACAACTACCTCTTCATCGTGGGCGGGTACAGGATCACCAGCCAGGAGATCTCCGCGGCGCATTCCTACAACCCCAGCACCAACGAGTGGCTCCAGGTGGCCTCCATGAACCAGAAGAGGTAAGCACCCAGCCGGCTCCTGCCTTCCCGCGCATCCACCTGTGCCGGAAGCCGTACACCTCAGGTTGACTCCACTGGAGTCAACAGCAGCCGCTAGAGGTGGTTCTGAGATGGGAATGGTTTGCTCGGGAGTGTGGTTGGCCTTGACTCTGGCAAAGTTCCCAATGAACTAAGAAATTGCAGAGAAGCAGAGGCCCCCGAGGAGGTCAGCTCGCTGAGTGATTTTCCTAGCAAGTATTTTGCCTTCAGACGAATTGCCTTTTTTGGGTTTTCCTAGAAGGGTACTTCCAAAGAAAACTTTCTTTAATTTTGCTTTTATTTTTATTTTCTTTTAGGAACTAATCCTGATTATAATGACACACGGGGCAGTAACCTGTAACACTGACTTTGGATGTTCTTGTTGATGACTTTGAAGCTTACCAATTTGTGATCAGAAAATAATCACTAGACTTCTCCTAATATTAGCTATCCAGGATTGCCTTCCTTGTTTTTTTATTCTCTTTTGCATCTCACTTTTCTTCCCAGACAGTCTTCATCATGGACCCAAGACTTGAGCCTGGCATTGGTCACCTGCAGAATTAGAACATGATCATCCACCCCAGCCTTCTCCCTTTCCATCCTGCACATCCCTCTCAACATGCACTTGGGTGACTTGAAGAAAGGAAAAGGAAGAAATCAGGGGCAGGAAGAGGGAACCGAGTCAGGGCTGGAATAGGAAAACAAGGGCAAAGAGCATTACAGGAAGAAGTGGTAGGAAAAAAACGAAAAACGATGGCAGAACCCAAGATGGCCCAGAGCCATTCAGAAGTGGGGAGAAGAATCAATGTAACCCAAGGAAGGACAGGCATGCCCTTTCTTCTGGCCCATCTGTATCCATTTCAAGCCCCCCACCCACCTCCACCATGGTTCCTTCCCTGAAGTGTGGAACAAGGAGTTGGGGGACTCACAACTACGCAAAGAAAGTCTTAACAAGAATGAGAAGGTCATTACGCAGGTTTACTTGACTTAAGGTGACCCGCTAGGCTGAGTCGGGGAGGGTACACAGGCCTTATTTCTACTATAATACAAAATTCAGTTTGGAACGTGTTGTTTTTTTTCTCATGGTAAAAAATGCATAGTTGTTCTAGCAAAACATGGTTAAAGGGCAAAGAATGAAGAAGCAGAAAGACTGTCACTTTTCTCACCCAACTACTAAGCAGGCCTGACCCTGCTTAGCTTCCAAGATCAGACATGTTCAGGGTAGTATGGCCATAGACAGAAAGATCATTACTACTCCTTCCTCCTTGCGGGAGGTGATAACCATCTACAGGTTGCCGTAGTTTCTTCTGTCCCCTCTCTAGTGCATTATTTACACTGCTGTATTGAAAATCTGATATCACAGTGTTACTTTTAAATGTATACAGTTTTTATACAGTGTATACACTGTATAAAGTGTATACAGAGTACACAGTGTTACTTTTAAATGGGTCTTAGAAAATGGATTCTCAGAGTTTTTTTGGACGCAGACAAGGAGCATGCAGTGGTGATAGATGATAGATCAGGGTAGAAGGCCCAGCAGGTTGGCATCTCTGTTCCATGTCTCCTCTGTACACTTGGTGCTCAGCACACAAACCCCGCTCCACAACCCTTAACACAGCACCTCACAAGATTCTTTTTTCTCTCCGAATCCCTGGTAGTCCTTCCCTGCCACCCCTGCGGGAACTCCTTGCTGTCCTCTTTAGGGAGGAAAAAAAGAAAGTATTCCAGTAATGCATGAATACATGCTTAGAAAAATTGCAACTGACATTGAAAAACCACAGAGTAAAAAAATATGTATATCTATAGACATATTAATGTAAATATATAAATACACAATATACATCACAAACGTATATTTATACAGTAATGGTGGTTTACAGGGGAAGATATATATGTATGCATTTACATGTTGGGGTGTATATGCATCTTATACATATTTTTACTGCAAAATTGTTGAGCTTATGCTGATTATTATGGCCCTTGGTATTTCCACTCTGAGAGTTTTTTTCTGTATCAGCAAATGTAGACCCACCTCTCTCTTGTTAATGGCTGTGTAGTATTCCAGCCTATGGATGCACAGTACTATAATCAGTTCTTCCCTTATCATGAGCATTTAGGTCACTTCCGTTTGCCATTATAAAAATCCCATATTGAACATCTTTGAATATGTGTACCTATCTTAGTTGGTATATATTAGCTCTGTATGGCAAATGCCTGGAATCCCTGGATAGATGGAACAAAGTATACATGCATTTTAAAGTTTGGTAGCTCCTGCCAAATTTCTCATCAAAAATTGATCTAATTGCCTCTCTTAGCAACAGTGTTTCAGCTTGCCAGTTTTCTAAATTCTTGCCAAGATAAGACATTATGAACACTTTTTATCTTTATCATTATAATGGACAGAAACACTGGTGTGAATGTCTCTGCTTGGAAGAGAGATTGTTTCATATGTATTGGCCATGTGTGTATATCTTTTATAAATGGCCTTTCCCAGTTTTTAAAAAATTGGCTTATCTTTTTTGTATTCATTTTAGAAATTCTCTTCTTGTATATAGATAGTAACTCTTATCTGTTAGGTAATGTTGCACAGGTTTTTCATCTGCCTTTTTTTTTTTTTTAAATCATAATGGTCAAAAATGAAATGCCAGAAGTGACCAGGCAGGTAGAGCCAGTGAGTAGAGGGGTTTGGAAGGGTTATGATGAACTGGGGTTACTAACCCACCGCAAGAGGGCGCCCCATCGCGACCACAGCTGTTCCTGCCATCAGTTCAGTTCAGTCACTGGGTCGACTCTCTACGACCCAATGAACCGCAGCACGCCAGGCCTCCCTGTCCATCACCACCTCCCGCAGTCCACCCAAACCCATGTCCATCGAATCGATGATGCCATCCAACCATCTCATCCTCTGTCGTCCCCTTCTCCTCCTGCCCTCAATCTTTCCCAGCATCAGTTATTGCCATAGGTGTGAGGAATGGTGTCGCCAGACATCCCAATTTTTAAATGCTGGCACCGTGCTCCATTTAAAAAACAAGCAAGTCGACAACAACAAGAACTGGCCTTGTGAGCCTCCAGTTTGGGGCTTCATGTTTATAGGGTATTTTTTATAGGAGAGGGGACTTCCCTGGTGGCTCAGATGGTAAAGCGTCTGCCTACAATGCGGGAGACCCAGGTTCAATCCCTGGGTCGGGAAGATCTCCTGGAGGCGGAAATGGCAACCCACTCCAGTATTCTTGCCTGGAAAATCCCATGGACAGAGGAGCCTGGTAGGTTACAGTCCATGGGGTAGCAAAGAGTCGGACATGAGTGAGCAACTTCACTTTCTTTTATAGGAAAAGCGTTTCAATATTTCGTAGTCAGTTTTGTCATCTGGGTCCTGTGAGCTTTTTATCTTGCGTAGGAAAGGCATCCTACAAGGAAGGCTTCTACTAGGAGAGCCCACATCTGGCTTGTGCTCTGTTTCTTTTATAGTTTTGCCATTTTACATTTACATCTGAGTCTTTTGGGGATTTTAGGTTATAACATGTTTCCTGAATGTTCAGTAGTCTTGGTTCTTCACTGTGATTTGCTAAAGCAGTTATCCTATGCTAATTTCCCTGTTTCCCAGCGGGCAGTTTAGCCATTCCTGTATTAATAACACATTTTAAAATTTTTGTAGCTTGGGAACCTATTTTATTGTCTTATAGCACAGAGACCCATTTGTTCTGTTTTAATTCTCTCGGTTATTCTTGATACATTTTCTCCTTCGGATATACTTTAGAATCTTCTTGTCAAGTCCTGTTAGAATTTTGATTGGAATTACATTGTATCATAGGTTAATTTGAAGGAGGATTCACAGTTCTCTGATACTTTGCAGATGGAAAAATGGTTTGTTTTTCCAAGTATTTTGGGGGGTTTTTGGTCCTTCAGAAAAGGTTTCTTTTATTACCTTTGTCTTGTCTGTTTTTGTTTTTTTTTTTTTTGGTTATTGTTATAATTATTCTTAGGTATTTTCAAGTTATTATTATTCTTTCTACACAGATACCTTTTTTCATTATATTTTTAGAATTGGGTGCCGTATTGGAATTTTAACCTTCTTTTCTCCTTCATATTTTGACTCAGATCTGACATAATCTCAACCAGGATTCCATCCCCGAACCCTCAACTGGACTAAATGATGAAATGCCATGCTTTCTTTTCTAGCATATGCCTCACCCTGAATTGAAATTTTCTGTTTTTGTTTTTTCCTTTCTCTTCTGATTGGGACCTATTGCTTATTCCATGCTTATGTATATTCATACTGCTAATATGGTGAGCAATAAATGCTTTAAATGCATGGCTTTTTTGAACTGTGGAGTATATTTTACATTATTGTAATAAAAGGGAATGTATGTTTTTGTTCTTTTAAAAATGTAACATTACAGTGAATATTTTTATTTTGTAAGTCATTATAGTCATTTTAGTTAATTAGAATCACTGAAAAATAATAGTAAGTAACATTTAATTGAACATTTACTCTCTACTAGGTACTGTCCCTACTGCTTTGCATGTATCATCTCACTCTTCTCAAGGATTATATTAGGTCCCCACTTTACGGAGGCAGAGACTGAGGTACAGAAAGTAAATTGCTCAAGGTGTGTAAAAAGTGGAGTAGTGAAAGTGTTAGTGTTCAGTCATGTCTGACTCTTTGCGACCCCATGAACTATAGCCCTCCAGTCTTCTCTGAGCATGGGATTTTCCAGGCAAGAATACTGGAGTGGGTCGCCATTTCCTTCTTCATGGGATCTTCCCAACCCAGGGATTGAACATAGGTCTCCTACTTTGCAGACGAATTCTTTACTGTCTGAGCCACTAGGGAAGCCCTACTTGGAGCTTGGTTACTTTTTAAAAAATTGGTCAAGGTGTGTAAAAAGTAGAGTAACCAAAGTTTAAATATTCATTGACTCAATATAACCATTTGGCTAATATAACCAAGTTTTGGCTTAATGACTGACAGTGACTGTCTTCATGCAACCCTTTAACTTTTCCTTTTAAAAATTATTTTCTTCTAAGAAGTCGAGCTCAGATATTTCATGATCCTGTGTTGCTTCTCAGAATTTCATCGCGTATGTCTCAGCCCTCATCACAGCCTCTGTGCCAACCTTGTTCTAGTCACTGTTGAATAAACCACAGTGATGATATGGCTCTGCCCTGAAGGAGTTTATAGTTGAATTCAGATGATGAGACAAATAAAAGTGAAACCTAGAATGGGATTATTGCTGGATAACGTGTCCAACACAGGCTCCGGAAACACTGGAAGAAATGTAAGAGACTGGAAGAAACACTGGAAGAAACCTTGAGTAGAAAGGACAGATGTTGACCCCTGGTTACACGGAGTTTCACATCTACCCCATTCACTTGCCTTTGCCGAGGTAACTGGACCACCGACAAAGGGATCAAAGACAGAGCAGCCTACTTTCCCCAGGAACTGAACAGTAAAATGATCCCATAATCTTAAATATCAAGGGACAGGTGGGAACTTAGACTCCCCTGGGACTGGGAGATTTATAAATCTCTCTTTACACCCTGGAGAAAGTGATGCTAAATGACCAGTGGTGAACCAAAACAGCAAAGAAGAAAAAAGAAACGTTTGGGATTGTGCCTTCTACTTGAGAACGGCCATGGGTACGCAGCACTGCTGAGAGGCTGCTTGGGAGTCCAAGCACACAGCACTGCCCAGTGGTCTGAACGTGGATTTGATCTCTGGAGTTGTCAGGATGTGACTCTGCATGTGTAGAAGCTTGTGTGCCCACAAACTTGCTTGCTTCCCTTCTTTGCTTTAATTTGGGATCACTTGCAGGAACTGGCACTGGTGCAGTCATCAGTTCGTTAACTTCTCTACTTCTAGAGTGGTCTCTAGTCTCTTCTGTTGCCCTGTACCCTTGCTCTGAGTAGGGTTGTTCTGCACGCGAATACAGCAAGGCTGGGAGAGAAACCTACCAAACAAGTCCTTGGCCTGGAAGGAATTACACTTGTCAGCTTTGGCTGTCCTCTTTCCTCTGAGCCGAAGTTTATTTTAGAACTTTTCTAGAGTAATGGAACCTTTGAGAGATTTTGTCCTCCATGGTGCATTGCAGTGGAGCCTCAGGATAGCATGAAGTAAAGTGTGTTAGTCTTGTCCAACTCAGACCCCATGGAATTCTCCAGGCAAGAATATTGGAGTGGGTTGCCCTTCCCTTCTCCAGTGGATCATCCTGACCCAGGGATTAAATCCAGGTCTCCCGCATTGCAGGCAGATTCTTCATTATCTGAGTCACTAGGAAAGTCCCATGAAGTAAAGAAAACCATATGTCTATTCACTTCCTCCTTGCACCCAATATGATTTTGACCAACAGTTTAAATTGCCTTGTGTGTTAGGTTTTCTCAGCGATGGTTGGTAGTAGGGAGCAGCCATGACTACTTCTGTCTCCTAACCTTTCCTTCTCCCCTTGCTGGTCCCCAGGGCACTCTACTATGTGGGGAAGTAGCATAAGGGAAGGAGGAGACAGAAGGCCCTAGTGGTCCACAGACTGCACCATCTTTCTCAGAGAGCTTGGGAAAGGATGGGAGAAAGGAGCTTGCTTTTTGCGCCAAGTTTTACCCTAGTGGTAAAAACTTTTTTCAGTAGCAAAATCGGGTGGTGGTTTTCAGTTCTTGAGCTCTTTACTCAGGGCTGCATGTTGTGGTCAGTGCTTGAGATGTCCTCCAGGGCCTCTGTGAGGTGGGCCTTACTGTTGGCTCCATTTTCCCCAAAAGGAAACTGAGGCACGGTGAGTTTCATTGAGTGGCATTCTCAGCCTCTCAGACCTCAGTCATCTTGTATAGCTGCTACAGCCACAGTGGTTGTAGTAGCTCTCGTTCGTCTTTGATACCTGTGTGCTGGTGGTTAGCGTGGTTCATGTTACTTAACTTTGAAGGATTTCAAGAGCTTTTAATTTCTTCTAAGTGAAGTAGAAACTAGATCATCATCTAATTTTTCTCACTTTCATTTCTATCCACTGTTTAAGTCAAGTATGTAGCTACAGCAAATGCTTATTTGATTTAAAAATCCTTTTTGTGTTCTGAATGGAGGATGTCAGGGACCAATATTAGGAAAAACCCTATAAAAGTGATAATTAAAATAATTGCTATCTTGGCTTCATACCTTTACCCTGCAGGATGTGAAGAATGGAAGACTTACTTTCAGAAAATGCGAAAAGGCAAGGATTTATGGACATGAGAGTGCTTTGTACAGAAATCCAGCACTTTGTATTTTGAAGCCAGTGACGGCCGACGAGAAACTAATCCTCCTGAGGTTAAGAAATGTAGGCAGGGATATGCAGGCAGTGATCTCTTTCTGTAGATTACCCTTCTTAACTCTTGACAACATGCTTTTCTTTTCCCCCCTTCACAAGTGGGGAAACTGAGACTCAGATCAGCTGAGATCCAATGCCTTGTTCAAGGTCACAGAGCTCTTTAGCAGGGGAGCTGAGATTTCCCCATACAAGCCTGGGTTCATAATCCTTGGCCGTCTGCCTCTTCATCAAGTGGCCTGTGTTTGGGTGGCAATTTCATCATAAATTCAATATTGAAAACTGTTTCTCTTTTCAAGTGAATTTGAGCATATTGGGGTCTGGAGAGATGGAGTTGTTTACTTTTAACTGCCTGTTCGTTCAGCCTTAGAAAGAAGTCCCTTACATATTGCACAGGACAAATGATTATGCTGGAGGAATATCAAACACTGTTTTGATCTTACAAAATTTATTATCTGTGTACCTTTGGGGAACAAAAACAAATTGTGGGCTGGTAAAATTTAGTGCTTATTTACAAGCTTTATTTCCTTCGGTTCCCCAAATTTGCACACACAGAGAGGGCATCACGGTCAGATTTTAAGGACCACTGGCAGCAGGAAAGGTAAGCACCATGAACCAGGGACCCCCCAGTAACTGCCACCCTGGTGAAGTCTGTTGGCATGAAAAACTGAATGGCCGATTGGGTTTAATGGACAGTATGAGGTTCTTGATGAAGAGTACCCTGTTCACCCTCTGATTTGAAAAACATGACTAAGCTAAAACTCATTTATATGTAAACATTACAGGAACTGTTGAAAAAAAATCCTAATTTTTTAGTAGGTGGCTATTAGGAACATACGTTCTATACCATAATGTATCATTGTTTATTAAACATCTGTTCAGCATGGCTACTTGTTCATTACTGCTTTTTAATCTAACCTCTTACATGCTTTTTTTCCCCATTTGAACATTTGGAGCCTCTACACCCCCATTCTTTTTTTTTTATTATATTTTTTATTTTTTTTCCATTTATTTTTATTAGTTGGAGGCTAATTACTTTACAATATTGTAGTGGTTTTTGCCATACATTGACATAAATCAGCCATGGATTTACATGTGTTCCCCATCCCGATCCCCCCTCCTGCCTCCCTCTCCACCCGATTCCTCTGGGTCTTCCCAGTGCACCAGGCCTGAGCACTTGTCTCATGCATCCAGTCTGGACTGGTGATCTGTTTCACACTTGATAATATACATGTTTTGATGCTGTTCTCTCAGATCATCCCACCCTTGCCTTCTCCCACAGAGTCCAAAAGTCTGTTCTGTACATCTGTCTCTTTTTCTGTCTTGCATATAGGGTTATCATTACCATCTTTATAAATTCCATATATATGCGTTAATATACTGTATTGGTGTCTATCTTTCTGGCTTACTTCACTCTGTATAATGGGCTCCAGTTTCATCCATCTCATTAGAACTGATTCAAATGAATTCTTTTTAATGGCTGAGTAATATTCCATGGTGTATATGTACCAGAGCTTCCTTATTCTTTCCTCTGCTGATGGGCATCTAGGTTGCTTCCATGTCGTGGCTATTATTAACAGTGCTGCGATGAACATTGTGCACCCGAATTCTTTTGTAGGACATTGTTACTTTCGACAAAATCATTGTGTTGGTACTTTCTGATACGCTGTGTGCTGTGGTTGTCTCCACTGCCCTGGGATGGGTGTGGTTTACACACTTGAGACGAAGGTCAGATGGCTGGTTATTGCCCGAGCGGGTCCAGAACCAGTTCTCCGGCTCTGTGCCGCTGCTATGAGTGTCAAGTTGAGATCGTTGCATCACAGTCAACTGACCCAGCACTTCCAAATGCTTATCCTTCCTGGCTTCAAGGAGTCCATTAATCCCTGTACTACACTGAAAGAGATGAATTTTTTCTTTTCTAGCCAAAAGTCATGAGACTTTTATTTCGTATCTGAAGCCAATAAGCAATTTAATTGTATTACTGAATATGAACCTTAAAACCAATACATTTCTCTTTTTAAAGTTGTTTACTCTTGTGATAGGTGAGCATTTGTTGATATCTGTTATTTGCTGAGTTAACCTGTATGAATACTCTTACAATGCCAGATCAAAATATTTCTATTTAGTTCAGTGCTCACCTCCCTCCACTTTGTATGTTGCAAAGCAGTGTAGAAGATGCCCTCATATGAGGAGGATGGGTGAGCCATCTGCTTGAGTGAACTCATGGTAAATGGGTGTTTGGACCACCCTGTAGAAAACATATTGCATGTGCTTGTCTGTGTAGGCAGTACTGATGTCCACCTAGGATGGAGCCTACCCGCTGGGAGTAGAGACAGGCAAGGGAGTGGAGTGGGTACTAACTCCCACTCTTGAGAGAGTCTTGAGTTTATTTTTTAATCAATCTATTTATTATTGAAGTATAGTTGATTTACAGTGTGGTGAGTTTTTCCTTTCTGAGTGAAGTATTTTTTACAACAATCTTTATTGTTTTTTTATTGGATACCGAGGTCTTGAGCTTAGCATATCCAAAGTGTCTTTGATTCTTGGTTTAAACTAAGCGAGATTAGTCCTTGTTACATTTAATTGCTTACCTTCAACAGCTAAAGTTTGGAGAATGCACCATTCTTGTGGCTTCTTGGGGATGGGTGAAATCTTGGATGCTATTCCATCATTCGTCTGTCCCCAGGCATAACAGCACCCCACTTGGAGAGCTCATTTCCTTCACATACCCAGCAGATTCCACACGCAGCTTTAGCAGACTGTGCCGTGGTCTTCTGCATGATCAGAACTGATTTTGTGGGCCTTTGTTTCTCTCTTGCAGGTCTAATTTCAAGCTTGTGGCTGTTAATTTCAAACTCTACGCCATTGGTGGTCAGGCCGTTTCTAATGTTGAGTGTTACAACCCTGAGCAGGATGCCTGGAATTTCGTGGCACCCTTACCAAACCCGCTGGCTGAGTTCTCTGCGTGTGAGTGTCAGGGGAAAATTTATGTCATTGGAGGATACACCACCAGAGGTAAGTGAGGGCCTGGAAAGTGGTCCTCCTCCGTGTGAACTTTGGCAGCCTGGGGGAGGACGGGAGGGGCTGGAGGAAGCCCTCTAGTGCACCCCAGCCTGATGTTATGTATTGCTTACTGTATATTTACATATCTGGAAAAAAGAGCATCCCATGGGACATCAAAGAGGGGTCTTTGATGCCTTTGTATGAACATGAAAATTGCATGGGTGTGGGAGGAGCTGTGAAGAAAACATGTCTTTTCTTCCTGCTCTGGAAATCCCACCATGTAGTCAGCCATCCTGTGACTTGGCTGGATATCGCCTACCTTCCTCTCAAACGTACCGCCTCATCTAACACTGAAATTTAGTGCCAGTGCATCCTTGCAGGTCTTTCTTTTCACTTTCTCCCTTGTGTTTGGGCACAAACATGTGGGATACAGATTCCAGAAATTCAGCTCCAAGCTGTTCACATATCATAGGAGGAACAAGAACATGAAGAGCATTCTTTCTTGAGCAGCAGTAGGAGGTGGTTGTGCTGTTTATTAAACCATACATATGTGTTTTCTGGGCTTTCCCGGTGGCTCAGATGGTAAAGAATCTGCCTGCAATGGGGGAGACCTGGGTTTGATCCCTGGCTCGGGAAGATACCCTGGAGAAGGGAATGGCAAGCCTCTCCAGCATTCTTGCCTGGGGAATTCCATGGACTGAGGAGCCTGGCGGGCTACAGTCTATGGGGCTGCAAAGAGTTGGACATGACTGAGTGGCTAATGGGCTTCCCAGGTGGGGCTAGTAGTAAAGAACCCACCTACAATTGCACGGGACCTAAGAGACGTAGGTTTGATCCTTGGACCAGGAAGATTCCCCTGGAGGAGGGCATGGCAATCCACTCCAGTATTCTCCTCGCCTGGAGAATCCCATGGACAGAGGAACCTGGCAGGCTACAGTCCGTACAATTGCGAAGAGTCAGACACAACTGAAGTGACTTAGCATTCGGTATGCACATGTATTTTCTACTTTGTTTGGTAGACATTTTATAGTTAATGATTTGAAAATAACAAGTTTCTCCAGCAGGTTTTATACTCCTGGGTCTTGGTAGGGAGCATCTCACAGCTTGTAAAGAAATTTTTTTTATTGGAGTATAGTTGCCCGATAGCTCAGTTGGTAAAGAATCCGCCTGCAATGCAGGAGACCCTGGTTCGATTCCTGGGTTGGAAGATCTGTTGGAGAAGGGATAGGCTACCCACTCCAGGATTCTTGGGCTTCCCTGGTGGCTCAGCTGGTAAAGAATCAGCCCGCAATGTGGAAGACCTGGGTTCGATCCCTGGGTTGGGAAGATTCCCTGGAGAAGGGAACAACTACCCACTCCAGTATTCTGGCCTGGAGAATTGCATGGACTGTATAGTCCATGGAGTCGGACACGACTGAGCGACTTTCACTTTCATTAGTTGCCTTACAATGTGTTCGTTTCTCCTGTACAGCAAAGTGAATCAGCTGTATGTTCACATATATTCCCTCTTTTTCAGATCTCCTTCCCATTTAGGTTACACAGAGCACAGAGTTGAGTTTCCTGTGCTATCCAGTATGTTCTCATTAGTTAACTATTTTATACATAGTGTCAGTAGTGTATGTATGTCAGTCTTAATCCCCCAATCCATCCCACCCCTTCTTCCCCCCTTGGTGTCCACATGTTCCTGTTTTATGTCTATGTCTCTATTTCTGTTTTGCAGAGAGGTTCATCTGGACCAGTTTTTCTAGATCCCCTATATGTTAGTATATGATATTTTCCTCTTTCTGACTTACTTCACTCTGTATGACAGTCTCTGGGTCCATCCTCATCTCTGCAAATGGCACAATTTCATTGCTTCTTATGGCTGAGTAATATTCCATTGTGTATATGTACCTCTTCTTTATCCATTCATCTACTGATGGATATTTAGGTTGCATCCATGTCTTGGCTGTTGTAAATATTGCTGCAGTAAACATTGGGGTGCATGTGTCTTTTGGAATTATGGGTTTCTCTGGGTATACACCTAGAAGTGGGATTACTTGGTCCTATGGTAGTTCTATTTTTAATTTTTTAAGAAAGATCCATACTTTTCTCCATAGTGGCTGTATCAATTTACATTCCCATCAACAGTGTAAGAGGGTTTCCTTTTCTCCACACCCTCTCCGGTATTTATTTTTCATAGATTTTTTTGGTGATGGTCATTCTGACCCATGTGAGGTGATACTATATTGTAGTTTTGATTGGCATTTCTCTAACAGTGACATTGAGTGTCTTTTCATGTGCCTCTTGGCAATGGCCAACTGTTTGTCTTCCTTGGATCCTCTTCTGTCTCTTACAAAGACACACTTCTTGGATTTAGAGCTGCCTGGGTTATCCAGAGGATGGCCCCTTCTTGAGATCCTTAACTAAAATTACATCTGCAGAGATTCTTTTCCCAAAAAAAGTGTCATTCAAAGGTTCTGGGGGTTGGAAGATGAACATATCTATCCAGGGGCCACCATTCAACCTTCTATAGGTGGTGTTTTTATTTATACATTTAAGGAGAAGCGGGGACGTGGGAAGAGAAGTGCATGGGGAGCAGTGAGGTTTTTCTTTTTCACACCAAGTTTTCATCACTTGTCCCCAGTGACTCTCCACTGATGATATCTGCCCACTTTTCCTTTACAAATAATTGAAAGAAAATTAAGTGACCTAGCAGTCACTTCTTTCACTTCAGCATTGGTGTTCAGGTTACAGTGGTCAACTTTATAGACTTAACTAAACCATAGACCCCAGAGAATTCCTGTGTGTGCATATGTACCTCTGTGTGTATCTGTGTGTCTTCTCTCCTAGGAAAGTAAATACAGTTATTTACTTTTGCACATTTCTAAGAATCCTGATTCCTCCCTAGACTTTGTGACACAGAATGTGCCCTGTGGGCCAACCCCATGCACACACAGCCCTTGGTTTCTGTTCTACCCCAGAGTCGGGAAGCCCTGACAGGCAGCACTGTAACCCAAAGATGACTCTCCTGGTAGATTTGCTAGTTTTTCCATGACCCTGGCTGAGCAAATGTTCTTTAGATTTGACCTGGAAAACCCTTGATTGTGTTTTCTAGTTTCACAGGCCACTACTACTGTGCCTTCTTCATTTGGGCCACCCACTGTGATCCCTGACCCGGCCTCTCCGAGCCAAATCCCCATGACAGGATGGTTAGGTGACGTGGATGGATGGCTGTTTGTGCAAGGGCTAAAAATGAGTTTTCTACGAGAAAGGGCAGGCAGCTCCTTGTCCTCTGAAGCCCCCGCCTCCTCTGCTTGGGCTCATCCCAGCACTTTCTAATAGTTCCTTGTCTTTAAAACAAGAGATCCTAACTGCCATGGGAAAAAAAAAATCAGGAATTGAAGTTGGGTTTTTAACCTACTCACTTAAGTCAGGTGATACTTTTAAAATTTATTAAGGGATAATTCATCACTTTAATGATAACTGTTCAATTATTTTAATTCTTTGGCCAGCACTGAAGAAATGAAATTCAATAGAAAGGAGCAGTAACTAGTAAAGGGAAGAGGGGTGATTTGTTAAATGTCAGAGTCAACTCTCAATGTAAATGCAAAAAGATCATTCCACTAACTCAAACCTCCTCATCATGGCCTGAGCTCTTGTTGGGTGAGGAGAGAAAACATTTACAGAAGACCTGGAAGGACCTTCAAACCTGGACCTGAGAAATAAATACACTGACGCTTGGCCAGAATAAGTCCTTTATTCTTAGGATGGGGAACCAGGTTACTCAGAAGTACTTGTTGGTAGATTAGTAACCAGACTCCCTAGTGCTGTCTCCTAGAATGTCCCCTTATCCCCTGTGCCCTCCTCAAGGCACTTGACTTGCAGCAGAGAGCACGGTGGAGCTGTAATTACAGTCCTCTTGGGTGGGTCCTTCTGTCTCAGGAGGAAATCCTGCTCCCAGCTTCTGCGGGGATCAAAAGCCTGCGGCTTTCGTAGGACGTCAGTTCCCAAGCTGACCTGTCTCTTTACAGTGATGTTGTTGTTTAAAAAACAACAAACAGAAAGTTCATTCTTTCGGATAATTCAGAGCATTTTTAATTTTTTTTTTTTTTTTTGCTGAGTCTAAAATATTCCATTTATTCTCCCCTTGAGGAAAGAAAGAATAAAAGAACAATTAGAAAAAGGAAAAGGAAACTAGATATTTTCAATTTCACAAGCATTTTTCAAAGACACTAGGCAACATTTTTCCTTGAAATAGGTATTAATTGAAAAAGATGTTAGGGTGGTCTTTCATCTACCATCCGATTATATCCACACAATACTTAACCATCTCAGGACTTCCTGGTGGTCCAGTGGTTAAGACTTCTCATTCCAGCATAGGGGGTGTGGGTACAATCCCACATGCTTCAGGGCCAAAAAAAATCACAAAACATAAAAGAGAAATAATATTGTAAGGAGTTCAATAAAGAATAAAAAAATGGTCCATGTTAAAAAACCATCTCTTGTGAAATGGGCAAGGGGAGGGGAAAGAGCCGTTGTTGTCGGCGCATCTCTGGTGTTACAGTTGGGAAACAGGATTGCCAAGCGATTCTGGCTCAAAGGCCCCAGGTCAGATTTTTTTTCTTGCATCTCTCTGACTTGCAGCTCGGCCTCCTTTCCGTTAGACGGCCCCAGAGATCCCACTCTGCTCACTTGGCTTCTTTCACAGAATCTCTTGTCAAGAATAGATCCTCCTGGGGCTCAGCCTGGCATTTGCCTTAGGCAGCCACTCGTTCTGTTCGGTTCTGCCGAGGGCTCTCTGAGCCTCGGGTTCTTCCAACACTGGCCTGGTGGTTCTCCAAGGTGCAGGGGGCCCAGGGAGGAGCGGGTGCTCTGTCACAGCGGCTCATCTCCCCGGCCCGACCGGCTGAGAGCCAGTCCGGAAGGGACGTGCCTGAATGCCAGCCCAGTGGAGAGGATTCTACACGGAAGTCCTCCCAGCCATCTCCCAAACTATTTCCCCAACGTCCGCTTTCCGGAAGCAGTTTGGCCTCTGCGCCAGGCGGTCTTTCCGGTGGAGGCGGGCGCGTACGTCCAGCGGGCGGCGGGGGGCGCTCCCCCTGGCGGCGTCCTCACGCGGCTCCTCTCTGCCTTTCAGACCGGAACCTGAACATCTTGCAGTACTGCCCCTCCGCCGACCTCTGGACTCTCTTCGAAACGTGCGACGTCCACATCCGCAAGCAGCAGATGGTGTCGGTGGAGGAGACCATCTACATCGTGGGGGGCTGTCTGCACGAGCTGGGGCCCACGCGGAGGGGCAGCCAGAGCGAGGACATGCTCACCGTGCAGTCCTACAACACCGCCACCCGCCAGTGGCTCTACCTCAAGGAGAACACGTCCAAGTCGGGCCTCAACCTGACGTGCGCGCTGCACAACGATGGCATCTACATCATGAGCAGAGACGTCACCCTGTCCACCAGCCTGGAGCACCGAGTTTTCCTCAAGTACAACATCTTTTCAGATAGTTGGGAAGCCTTTAGGCGTTTCCCAGCTTTTGGACACAATTTGCTGGTCTCTTCTCTTTATCTGCCCAATAAAACAGAAACCTGACTGAACTGACCTAGAATTGAGAAAGAAACCTGGTTCAAGACCAAAAAACACAACTGTCCAATTTCCAGAGAAACTGATTTTTAAAGGGAAGGTGTGAGTTTTAGGTCATTTATACAAAAGCTGTAAATAAGCTTACTTGAACTAATTACTTGAAAACTTGTGGGGAAAAAAGAGAGACCAACTTTATTATTTTTTTAATTATTGATTTTTAAATTATGGGAGCAAATCCATGATAATGTTTTTTGTACAAATGTGATACCCTTGGGCCAATGTCTGAAACTGATCTTCAAAAAGAAGATTCATTGTGCCTGTTTAGTAAGGGGCCAAAGTCAAAATTGGTAAGAATGCTAAAGATGATTTTTTAAATCTGTTTTATTTAGGTCACTTGAAATATCATTGATACCTTAAGTGAAAGGTTTTTTGTTGTTGTTGTTATTAATTTACTTGACAAACATGAATATTAATGCTGTCTTTCTCCCCTGGTCACACCCACCTATGTTGCAGTGTGTTTAAACTAGGGTTCTGTTTTCATATATTTTATTTGCACATGACTTTCCAGGAAACTTACACCAGTGGAACCCAACACCCCGTTCTCCCCAAAACCTGTGTAACAACGTTCTCAGCTATTTTTCAAGTCTTTTTTTTTTTTTTTTTTTTTAACAGTTATGAATGCTGAGTAAATAGGCCGGTATAACCTCTTGTTTCATTTATGTAGCAGATTGCAGATTTGTGTGGTCAGATAGGTTATATTGCTAGGCATTCTGTATTTCTTAAAAAAGAGGATATATTGTTTAAAAGAATGGATCTCTATATTTTTTAAATCAAGTCTTAAATGGGAAGGGAAGGAAGCACCAAATAAGAGAAAAAAAAAAATGCCTTTGAAAGTTACTTTTATCGAATGTATTTGACCTAGTTCTTTAAGTTTGAAAGTATAACTTTATACTTAGATCAGACACCTTTCAGATTTAATCTTGGCTTTTTAATTCATGCTTTGCTTTTGTGGGGTAAGGTGAGGACAGCTTTGAAACATTTGTGCTAGAGGGAGGGAAAGAAGCCCCTAGAGATGGAGTAGCATCTGCTGGGACTTCTAAAATTTGGTAAGGTGCTCTGTTTGCCTTGGTTGGTAAATCAAGTGGAACCCAGCTCAAGCAGTTGTTTGTTTACAGTAAGTAGTTAACAATGAATAAAATCTTCTGCCAGTCATAGATCAGCATTTCTTTAAAAATATACAGGCAACTCTTGGATATACTGCTCTTCAGTGCCAGACCACTGCAGTAAAGCAAATTGAAAGGATTTTCAGGTTTCCCAGTGCATGTAATGGTTATGTTTACACTATACTATATAGTCCATTAAGTGTGCAATAGTATTATGTCTTAAAAAAATGTCCACACCTTAATTTTTAAAATACTATTATTATTAAATACTGCTAACCATTATACCTGACAAAGTGGGGTTGCCACAAATCTTCAATTTGTAAACAGTGTATTATCTGCAAAGTATAGTAAAGTGAAGCACCATGAAATGAGTTATGCCTGTATATACACATGTAAAGCAATTTTATTTTCATTGAAAAACATTTTCTGAAGTCCTCTGATTTTATGCAGCGGAATAACTTTAAACTGTGAGCGGGATCCTGTCATTCTGTCCTAACATTCCAGTTTCAGTGTGCCTCACTTTAAGAAGGTTCTGTAGAAAAACAAAAACTGTTAGGGCAAATTCATGCATTCAGCATGCTTACCGATGCCTCCATTATGCATTCACTGGGCAGGTGGGCACAGAGGAGTCGATGACCTTAACAGGCTTCAGTTTATGCAAGAAGTCACTACAGGGTTTCTTCACAACTATGACCTCCTAGTATATTTAAAATAAGGGTCTGGTTGTAAAAAATTCTAGTTGCACAACTTTTCAGGAATACTTCTATTAGGTAAGATGAGGTAAGTCTTTATTGTGGACATGGAGATAGATCTTTGTGTCTTGTTACCAAATAATCTTATCAGTACTCTCCTTAAAACAATATGGAAGGGTTTCTAAGCCATATCCATTTGTTCTCAAATACTTAGCCTTCTTTTTCTTTTTTTAAAAAGAACAAACTCAAAAAAAAAAAAAAAAAAGAACAAACTCTGAACTGAAATTTTATTGGTAATAGTACTTTAATAATAGATTTATATTAATTTATATTCATTATAGAGTTGAATTTCCAGTGACCAGTAATTTCATTACATATATTTAAAATCTAATTTATTTTAGTGTTAATTTGTGTTACTATAGATCTTAGTATCTTTAAGGCTTAACCTTATATATTCCTAAGATTATAGCCAGTTGAATTAATGTTGGACAAACAGTTGGAGATTAGCTCGTAAATACCCACATTATAAGAAATACAAAATTATTCCTGCCAACCAGTTCTCTTCTTGATTATATTCTTTGGATCTATTTTCCTCGTGCCAACAATTAGATTCTTTGACCAAGTGAAGGCATACTGTCATCCACAAAGCTCTTTTTATAAACCAAGTTTAATGTGTGTGTATGTGTATCTGTGTGTGTATGTGTAACAAGTGTACATGCACACACATAGGCATCTGGCATATTAAGCTCTAAGATATGCAGACTCTAACAAGATTTCCTTGGGGCTGCCAGCAGTACTTAGGCAAAACAGAAAGTGCGGTAGGAGATATCTGTGGATTTGGGACTTCCTTCCTGCTGTACATATTAGCTGTGTTGATGTTTTGAGGGTATAATTTAGCCTCATGCTCTCACCGGTGCCAATGTTGTACTGAAGACTCTACCTATGATGAAGGCAATGTTGCTTGAAAGTCTCCCTTTACTTCCTCTCTTTCTCCAACTGCTTTCTCATTTTCAGAGATGCTTCTGAGGGGTGCTGCCCTCTCACTATGGAGAGGGAAGTTACTGGGAAGACCTGAGTGCTGGCCACCTTGCCAGAAGCACCCTATTTCACTGAGCATGGTCTGAGTGTGAATTGTTAGAGGGAGGTTATTGGTTCTCCCTGTCATTCCTTCTGGCTTTCTTTTCTGCATCCTTAGTTTCTGAGGCCCCTCCCTTTAAACATCTGTCTGATGAATGTGTAGGAGTTGATTATTTCAACTGTATTTGTTAAATCTTAACAGTGAAGTACTGAGAAGGTTATGGATACTAGTAAGAAACAAGTAGATTAAGATTAAGCATGAATACCAAAGAGAATTTAACTCTGCCATTTTTTTTTTAAAAAACCAAAATCCTAAGTAATTCCAAATGCCTTAGATATCAATTAAAATTGTTCTGAGATGGACAAAACTCTCTACCGGGAGAGTAATCAAGTAAATGCCTGTTCTCTTTCAATAAACCATTACTTACTGAGCGTTGTGAATGCCGTGTTTTCAGATTTCTAGGTCAAGTCATGACCCTATGTGTTTGGCTGCACAGGTAAATCCAGTGCGAAGGCTTTGCTGTCCTGGTCGACCAGCACTTAATAAGCAGTGGCTTAATGCAGAGCACTTGAGAGACAACATAGCAACAGAAAGGGAATATGGGTGAGTCCTTCGTTGGGTGCCTTTCTCCTAGACTAGGGCTGGGGAAGGTGAAACACCGTGCCACCATTCTTTCAAGGTGGTGTTACGAGTAAGCAGCACTTTTTGCCTCTGTGGCAGAAATTGGTCTTAACAATCCATGTCATTAATGCTTCCAGGCATCCATTACCAGCCCATCAGAGTGAGATGAGGTCTCTTTGTCATCCCTGCCTTGGGCAGAGGAGTGAATGAGTTACCTGAGTAGACACCACCCAGAATGACTGTGAAAGCAGTGAGCTGATTCAGCTGTTTTCTGGTTTCCCAAAATACGTATTAAATCTCTAACATGTGCAAGAAAGTGCTAAGAAGTGGGGAGACATAAGTAAGCCACCATCCCTAGCCTTGAAGACCTTGCAGCCTTGTGAAAATGTTTGTCGTGACCGTCTCAGACTGTCTGGAAGATGCCCGCTTTCGTCAGGTGCCCTGGGGCGTATTGCGTTCCTGCGTTTTCAGTCCTGGCCCCAGTCTGTCCCCTACCTTATGTTTGACTAACGATCATCATACTAGCTGATTCATACCGGCTATACACTCAATTTAAACATCACATCCTGTGGTTTTTATTTTTCTTTTTCACTGTATGCTCTTTTCTCACTACTTTCCGTAGTCTTCTCTGTACTTCATTTTCCTGAGAAGGATGATACGAGATTGGCTTTATTTAAAAATACTTACTAGGCACCATGGCTTGTGGAGCTGAGAGCTCAGCAGCTTGGTCCCATGAGAATGATGAGCAAAGCCAGGGAGGCAGGTATTGGGAGAGAAGCCAGCTGTTCACGTGTGTGTTTATACCATGCCTTTAACACACTTCCATAAAAAATATTAATAAAGAGATGGACATCTAGATACTAGTCCTGACTGAGAGTCAGTTGATTTCTGCCTTTGTGATAACTATTAAAGGGTATATTTCATTCACATAAGGGTATTTTTTTTTCCATTTTCTGGTGTTAACTTAGGAACACAATATAAAATACACAGCAATCGACACAGACTGATTTGAGCACTTAACATAACCATTTTTACCCATTCATTCTGTAGGAGACAGATTAAATGTAAAAGATGGTCAATTTTGAGTTGCAAAAGGTGCTGAAATGACTTTGATGGGGTTGGCTGGTGCTTTATCAAGTGGATGTCAGAGTTTATTACTAGTAAAGAAAAGGAAAATGTAATTTGCATTATTATGCCGTTTTTCTAAAAACACGTAATAGGGACTCTTTAGATGTCTCTACAATGTTTTCGTATCTAGTGGTCATTTTAGAAAAAAATGATAATCTATAGAATGAATAGTTATGTTTTGTTATGATTGATACTTTCTTGGTTAAAATGGTTGTATTGTGTCTTCAATTTCCAGTGTGGCTTAAAATGTAAACATTCACATGAGTCATTTAAATACAATGATGCCTATGAAGCACTCACTAAAACAGCATTCCTTTTGTGTTTAGAACTACAGAAGAAAACCTCTTCAAATAAAATAGTTCTAAATTGGTGTTTCTTGTCTGTTAAGTACCAGCTGTGTACTCAGGGCTGATCAGGGCTGGGGGGAGACAGATGTCTGTCGGTGGGAGGTCCTGATTGGTTGGAAGGCCAGATTAACCTGTGAGCCAGTTAGTGGAGGAAGAACCACGTGGAGTGTCTTATGAAAACTGTTAATGTTTGAAAAAGATGGATCTGGGAGGAGGAGCTCTGAATCCTTAACAGTTCTGAATAGAAGAATGAAGTCAAAATCCCATAGCTTACCAATTATGGCCCCCCAAGATCTGTTCCTCCCTGTGTTTTCTACCATTTCCCACTGTTTTAAACACCTCTTGCTCTAGGAAAAGTAAAACGCATAGTTCCAATTCTGTTGTGTTAGCTATGACACTCACTGTCTGTGAGGCTGAGAAAGGGCTGGGGGTAAGTGTCCAAAAATAGACTTCAGTTACTAGATGATATCCATCCACCGATGTCCATCTTCCTCTTCTTATTCTTTTGGCTGCACTGCAAGGCAGGTGAGATGTTAGTTCTCTGACAAGGGATTGAACTGTGGGAGCCCTGCAGTGGAATCCTGGAGTCCTAACCACTAGACCACCAGGGATGTCCCCTGTGTCCATCTTCTATCCTTCGATTGCTTGACCTATGAGCACAGGTCTTCTCATACAGTTTTAAGAGTGATCCAACTTGAAATATACTACTACCCCCATTAAAAACCAAAGACACACACATCTTTTCCCTAACAGAAACAAAGATCAGATCTAGCTACTGTATCCAAGGTGACATCCCAGCTCATGGAGTCCCAAGTCCAGGGTTGTCAGGGGTTATCCATCTCTCCAAAGCCCGTGGGTGACCACCTAGCTCTGACAGTCTTTCAGCTAATGAACTTATTTAATACACACCCAACACTAATAGAGCACTTACTATAGGAACTCTAGGCATTTAAAAATTTAACTTATTTAGGCCTCACAGCTGACAAAGTTCCATATAGTCAAAACTATGGTTTTTCCGATAGTAATATACGGATGTGAGAGATGGACCATAAAGAAGGCTGAGCACCAAAGAACTGATGCTTTCAAATTTTGGTGCTGGAGAAGAACTGAGAGACCCTTGGACAGTAAGGAGATCAAATCAGTCAATCTTAAAGGAAATCAGTCCTGAATATTCATTGGAAGGACTGATGCTGAAGCTGAAGCTCCAATACTTCGGTCATCTGATGCAAAGAACTGACTCATTGGAAAAGACCCTGATGCTGGGAAAAATTGAAAGCAGGAGGAGAAGGGGACGACAGAAGATGGGATGGTTGGATGGCATCACTGACTCAGTGGACATGAGTTTGAGCAAACTCCAGGAGATAATGGAGGACAGGGAAGCCTGGCGTGCTGCAGTCCATGGGGTTGCAAAGAGTTGGACATAACTTAGGGACTGAACAGCACAAACGAAAGGCCTCACAGCAATCCAAGGTGATAAATATGAATCTCCCTTTAGTTGAAGAAACTGAGGCAATGCAGGTCACATACTGCCATTTGGGAAAAGGGAGAAGGGGAAATCATATGCAGAAGTCAGCTGTCCAAATGGTGTACATTTTCCTGCTGGTAGCGATGGGCAAGGGCTTCCCACCCTGATGGTAGAGTGGGTTCTAGCCAGTCAATCTGAGAGCCCTTGGTTCTGCTCTGCAGAAGGTGTTCCAAGGCCATGCCTGATTGTGTGTGCCAAGTGGCGGCCGTCTTCCTGTTGACCGGGTTAGGGGGAGAGGCGGGAGGAAAGCTTGAGGTTCTATAGACACCATGGAATCCCAGGCCCCTTTGTGGGGACCATAAACCTTTCCTTGGCAACAAAACCCTTAAAAAACCCCAGTTAGATGCTGGTAGATCTGATCTATGGTAATTCTGTGGGCCAGTTTCTTGAACTTGGAACCCATATTTGTGATGTCTGTCTCTTGCCTTCACCCTTCATCCTCAGCATGATGGCTCCAATCTCTTAATCAGCTTTGAGACAACCTGAAGCAGTAGGGCTCTGCCCTTGCCAGACAACCTCCCAGGGAAGGCTGCTTTAGTAGACACGATTGCCTCTATGTGTTGGGAGGGGTTTGGGGATGCAATTCCCACCTGATTTCTTTGTTTCCTTCAAGAACCCAATCCTAGTGTATTTTCCAGACTGTTCATACACTTTTGGTTGAAACAGACTCTGACCCATGCAGCTCTGCAAGGCGTGTATTATCTGACCCTCTGCCGTTGCCAGGTTGCAGGCAGAAGGGTTGGAAGTGTGGGCTGCAGAGCAAGGCTTTTGGAGTCTGCTTCCCAGTCCTGCCACTTTCTAGCTGTGTAGCCTTCATCAGGTTGCTGTACCTTGCTCAGGGTCTGTCTGTGAAGTAAGGGAAAGAAAGTGGTATCCACTCTATGGGATTATTGCGGAAACTGAATAAGGAAATCCATTACTCAAAAACATCTCATACCAAAGAAGTGCAGTGGGGGGTGGAATGTCCACATCTACATTTATTTGGAAGGCATGCTGGAATGAAGGGAACCAGAGTAAACGAGACTGTCCTATGTTTCCTGGGGTTGTCGGTCAGTGCCATTGTTGAGTGAAGTTTCAGATACAGACACCAAGCTGTCCTGTGATGGAGTTGCCATGCCCCTGGTGCAAATTCCAGTTGTGGACAGGAGATGCGAGCTACCACCTCTGGGCTGGTGGTCACCGACCAGCCTCTGCACTGGGGGTGATTCATGCAGCGTGATTCTGTGCCACTGAAACCTAAAGAAAAGGCATGTCTGTGTCTTTTCCCAGCTCTGTTTTCTGAGAGGTGAATAGGTGTTTTCTAGTAGGGCTGATGTTTATTTGTTCTGAAGTCTTTTCTGCTCTGTTGTGGGTCTTGAAAGTCACCAGTCTTCAAAGACAGCTTTGTCAAGTGGGGTTTCAGTGTCACATACTCGTGGATTTGTTGCATGGCTTCAAAATATTTCCCACCATGCTGCCTGCCCAGGGGTCTGTGTTAAGCATCATGATTGTTTCTTTGATACAATTACCCTCCTGTTTCCTTCTGAGCTTTGAAGTTATTCAAGCTCTACTGTATAAGGAGTGGGGTCAGTGTTACTAAGAGGAGGTTGGAATGAAACAGCAGCTGCTGTGAATACTACATGAAGTTGATCCTGGGCCCATACACCCACTGTCCTGCTTTAGAGATGGAAACATCAATAAAGAGAAAATCCCAAGTGAAAAACATTTCAAAGTTGAAAGAAAGCTGGAGAAAATTACCATGGGATTAGGAGTATTTACATGGGACAGAGAACCCTAATGTTACAGAACCTTCAATACAATAGAAGTTAATTTTCTCTGATGAAACAGAAGCCTGGTGGCAGGCAGCATGGAGCTGGTACAGTTTGGGGGGGGGGGGTGGTGGTGCTGGGTTGGCTTGTTCTAGCTCCTTAGAACTAGCTATAAGCGTCTCTTCCCAACTCTATCTTCAATAATGTCACATTGATAACTCAAAACTGGCCATGGTGGAGTATTTACATCACAGAAATTGGCAAATGCTACAAGTCAGAATTTTGCTGTCCATAGAGCCTATTTTTTAACACTTAACAGCACACCTCTGGGTCTAGGTTTCTACAGAACTAGGGACCTAGGCTTTTTCTATCATCCTGCTCTATCATTCTTATATGTGGCTCCCTTTCCTATGTTCATTCATGTCCAAAGTTGCTGCAAAAGTTCGACATTGAATTATACTTTCCAGGTGGCAAGAAAAAAATCCAAAAAGAAGAGAACAAATATAGGGTACCAGAGTAACTTACAGGAGGTTTCTACATTCCTTTGGCCAGCATGGAGACGTGGCTGTCCATATCTGTAAGGGAGCCTGGGAGATGTAGTCTATATTTGGGGATACATTTGTCAGGTTAAAAGGTAGGGGGCTGAGGTAGACAGAGCTCTATGATATTCCTCTGCTCTTCGTTGTTCAGTCACTAAGTCATGTCTGACTCTTACCCTTGTATAATCACCTCCGCTTGAATACTAACTTGCAAATATGATGAGATATCACTCCTTCCAGTGAATTTTCAGGACTGATTTCCTTTAGGGTTGACTGATTTGATCTTGCTGTCCAAGGGACTCTCAAGTGTCTTCTCCAACACCATTGTTGAAAAGCATCAGTTCTTCGGTGCTCAGTCTTCTTCATGGTCCAACTCTCATATCCATACATGACTACTGGAAAAACCATAGCTTTGACTATAATATGGACCTTTATTGCCAAAGTAATTTTAATATGGTGTCTAGGTTTGTCATGGCTTTTCTTCCAAGGAGCAAGCATCTTTTAATTTCTTGTTCCGTGTCTTTTAATATTGTTTTTCCATGTCCGGTTCTAACTGTTGCTTCTTGACTCTCATACAGGTTTCTCAGGAGACAGGGAAGGTGGTCTGGTAGTCCCATTTCTTTAAGAATTTTCTACAGTTTGTTGTGAATCCCACAGCCAAAGGCTTCCATGTAGTCAATGAAGCAGAAGTAGATGTTTTTCTGGAAGTTTCTTGCTTTCTCTATGATCCAATGAATGTTGACAATTTGATGTCTGGTTTCTCTGCCTTTTCTAAACCCAGGTTTGTACATCTGTAAATTCTCAGTTCAAGTACTGCTGAAGAGTAGCCTGTGATTATGCTGTGTCCCAAATTAATTGATTTTAAGATAGGGAGATTTTCTGTGTTGTTGTTGTTCAGTTGCTCAGTTGTGTCTGACTCTTTATGACCCCATGATCTGCAGCACACCCAGGCTTCCCTGTCCTTTACCATCTCCCGGAGCTTGCTCAAACTCATGTCCATTGAGTCAGTGATGCCATCTAACCATCTCGTCCTCTGTCATGCCCTTCTTCTCCTGCCTTCAATCTTTCCCAGCATCACAGTCTCTTCCAATGAGTCGGTTCTTCTCATCAAATGACCAAAGTATTGGAGTTTCAGCATCAATCCTTCCAATGCATATTCAGGATTGATTTTCTTTAGGATTGACTGCTTTGATCTCCTTGCAGTCCAAGGGACTCTCAAGAATCTTCTCCAACACCACAGTTCAAAAGCATAAATTCTTCAGCACTCAGCCTTCTTTATGGTCCAACTCTCACATCTATGCATGACTACTAGAAAAACCATAGCTTTTGTCTATACCTGACTTTTGTTGGCAAAGTAATGTCTCTGCTTTTTAATATTCTGCTTAGGTTGGTTATAGCTTTTTTCCAAGGAGTAAGTGTCTTTTAATTTCATGGTTGCAGTCACCATCTGCAGCGATTTTGGAGCCCAAGAAAATAACGTCTGTCCCTGTTTCCATTTGCCATGAAGTGATGGGACCAGATGCCATGATCTTGCTTTTTTGAATGCTGAATTTTAAGCCAGCTTTTTCACTCTCCTCTTTCACTTCATCAAGAGGCTCTTTAATTCCTCTTTGCTTTCTCACCAAATTGATCACATGGATCACAGCCTTGTCTAACAATGAAATTATGAACCATGTCATGTAGGGCCACCCAAGATGGACAGGTCATGGTGGAGAATTCTGACAAAACGTGGTCCACTGAAGAAAGGAATGACAAACCACTTCAGCATTCTTGTCTTGAGAACCCCATGTTCAGTATTAAGTGGCAAAAAAATTTTTCTGTGTATGCCTGACAAAGTGCTTTAAATCCAAGTCTAGAGGTCAGAGATGGAGAAAGGTAGAGAACAGAAGCATGAGAAAGATTCAGCGTGCCATTGCTGGCTTGAAGATGGAGGTGGCCCTGTGGCAAGGAATGCAGGAAACCTCCAGGAGCTAAAAGTGAGCCCCTGCTGACACCCAGCAAGAAAAAGAGAATCTCAGTCCTACAGCCACAAAGAACTGAATTCTGTCAATGTGGTGAAGAAATGGGGCTTCCAAGGTGGCACTAATGGGTAAAGACTCTGCCTGCCAATGCAGGAGACATAGGAGACATGGGATCGATCCCTGGGTCAGGAAGATCTCCCTGGAGGGGGGCATGGCAGCCCACCTGGTATTCTTGCCTGGAGAAGCCCATGGACAGATGCACCTGGAAGGCTACAGTCTATAAAGTCGTGAAGAGTTGGACATGACTGAAGCGACTTAATGTGTACACACAGTGAAGAAATTGGCTCTTTCCCCCTTTTTCACTTATATGTTCTAAATCTGTCAGTGTCCTAGATTTTAGCATAGTTTGTGCTAACTTGAACTTGGTAAATCCTTAACAGATATTTATTAAGCAATGATACAAGCATGGATACCATTGGAATACAAAAATAAGTAAAACTTTATGTTCTAACAGCAGGTTGACGTCTGTCTAGTTCAGGGATAGACATGAACATCAATTCAATTAGAGAAAAGAGAGTACCCAGACAGTCACATTATATAATGACCCACAAATGAGTGCAGTAGAGCCTCGAATAGTCTGTTAGTTGTGGGTTGCCGGCTGAATTTACCAGGATGTTTTGGACTGTGAATAAGAGAAAATTCCAAGTGATCTGGCTTAAAAAATAAAGGGAATTATTAGATAGAAGATATAAGAGAAATTAAAGGATAGCAAAGACTTTAGTCAAGATTTTATCCAGCAAGTTGACTATATCACCAAGTATGAGGTTTCCTCATTGTCCTCATGAGGTTGTCTACTCTTGTGGTTTCAAGAGCATCCAGTGAGGAAAAGACCATCTTTGTCACAGCATTTCCTGTATTAGTTCTGAGATTCACTCTTATTGGACCGGCTTAAGTAATACTGAACTGACACTGTGTTTGGGGGAATTGAGTATGGAATGAGACAATTGCTGTAGCAAAGGTCACTGCTCTCCCCCTAAAGACTAGAGTAGAAATCGGCTTTCCTGGATCCGCATACGAGAGAGAATATACAGATGAGTGTGTGTGTTCTTGTGTGTGTCTCTCTGTGTGTGTCTGTGTAGCTGGGGGACAGGGACAGGAAGAGCCCTTGTTGGGAAGACAAAAGGAACTAGAAAGTGGGTGATAACTACAAAGGACCACTACACTACATCAGCAGTAAGTGTGAAATAGTTAAGGAAAGGAGATGTTATTTGGAGATGATACAATTATTTTTCATTTCCCCAGTGGAGTGGTATGTGTAATTGATTAAGCTCTAGCGAAGTGGAGACAGGACGCTCAATTAGCAGGCAGTTGAAATGAAATACACAGGAGGTTCTGAAGTCCTGAAACAGAGTGGTCACAGTGGAGATTTCCAGGATTTAGTGAGGGGTGAAAGTTAGGAAAATCAATTATTATTTCATGATTTTGATTCTGAAAGATTGAAAGTACTACAGTGCAACTAACAGAAGGAAGGAAACTGGCTTTAGGGACAGGGAGAAAAGGAATAGGGGGTTTCACACATTTCAAGTGTAGAGTAGCTATGGAAGATCAAAAAGAACTGGGTAAATGTAGCTGGAGAAAAAGCATTGGGTCAAAGAGTAAATTTCAGGCACACGTCGAGAAGAGGAGAAGTTGAAAGAAATAAGGACAGTGCAATGTTAACAAAGTTAAGAAAGGAATTTATGAGGGGAGTGGTGCGGAAGAAGATGGAACTTCACAGAAGGTCTCTGTGAATTTAAGTTGCAGGCCTACAGATTAGGCATAAGAAAAATAATGAAACATGGAAGAAGGCAAAAAAATGTGGTTTCTACACAAAAGCAATGAAATAAAAAAAACTTGATTGATATGGCATAAACTCTTGGTTACCCCACCATATACACTTCTTAGTTCTCCATTGATATGTTAGTTATCTATTTCTGTATAACAAATTGCCACAAACATTGTGGCTTTAATGAGTAAACAATGGTTTCCCTGGTGGTTCAGATGGTGAAGAATCTGCCTGCAATGCAGGAGACCCAGGTTTGATCCCTGGGTCAGAAAGATGCCCTGGAGGAGGAAATGGCAACCCACTCCAGTATTCTTGCCTGGGAAATTCCATTGTAGATCAAGAGTCTGGATGTAACTTAGCTGGATCTTTTGTTTAGGGTCTCACAAAGCTCCAGTCAAGGGGTTATTTGAGCTACATTCTTATCTGGAGACCTGAGTGGGGAAGGACTTGCTTCTAAGGTTACTCAAGTTGCTAACAGAATTCATTTCCTTATGGTTGTAGGACTGAGACTCCTGGCTTCTTGGTAGCTCAGCTCTTAGAGGCCATCCACCCACAGCTCCTTGTTATGTGAACCTCACAACATGGCCACGTTTCTTCAAAGCCAGCTAGGGATACTAGAGTCTCTAGAATGAGTCTTAGTGAGAAAGAATTGTAACATGATCAAGAAAGTGGCACTCCATTTTTGCCATGTTCTGTTGGCCAGAAGTAAGTCACAGGTCCCACCCACACTGAAGGAAAATGAATTTTTAAAAAATATGTGTTTATTTTTGAGTCTTCATAGGCACGTAGGCTTTCTCTAGTTGTGGTGGGCAGGGGCTACTCTTCACTGTGGTGCTTGGGCTTCTCATTGTGGCGGCTTCTCTTGTTGCAGAGCATGGGCTCTCAGCACTCGGGCTGTGGTGCATAGGTTTACTTTCTCTGCTGCATGTGAGACCTTCTTGGATCAGGGGTTGAACCCATATCCCCTGCTTTAGCAGGTGGATTCTTATCCACTGGATCACCAGGTAAGTCCCAGGAGTTCCGTGGGACTGAATTAAACAAGAGTGTGAAAGCCAGAAAGTGGGGTCAGCCTAGAGTCTGTCTGTCATACTTGACATCAGTTTTGTTCGGGGGTCTCCATGTAGTTAGTTCTAGATCACAGTTCTAAGCTAACTGTGATTCTGTTTCCTGCTTTTCTGATCTCCCTTCCTGTTAGGAGTGGTCATGAATCAGGTGAGGCAGTAGCAACTAAGCAAAAGTCTCCTGGGAGGTTCTGGGAAATCTTTTGGGCTCACCTGATAAATGGGAATGATTATAGATGGCACCAGACTTTTTCCTTTTCCATATCTCAAATGACTACATGAAAACTGGAACTATAGCAGCAGAGGGCTTTGATGGGGAGGCCAAGTGACTCATAGAACTATCAGTAAAGTTAGTTTGGTCACTCCTCACTCCAATTACATTATATTTCTTTGCTGTTAGTCAATAGTGAAAACATCAGTGGGAGACTAAGTTTAGGGAAAAGATGATAAATGTGATTTGCCACATGAATTTGGGGTATAACACAACATGGATGTGTCTTACCCTAAAGTAAAATTGATGCCTGTCTTAGATGCTCAGATCTGTCTAACCTGGTGTATAGATTTGGAATCAGCTGTATAGAGATTTTGACTGAAACTTTATCAGTGGATACATTTACCAAGGATGAGGATCAGAGTGAGAAAATAGGGTGACAGAGGGGACATTTGAAATACCTAGATTCAAGAAGACAGGAGAAGAGGGCACTTGAAGGGAAATCTGAGCAGTCAAGAGCCATCAGTCCTTAGAACAGAAACACCTAGTTTTCAAATCCTCAGTCCCACATTTCTGCAGGACATATATTTAGTCTTCTGCTCTCATTTTGGCTCTTAAGTTCCAAAAAAATTTGCTATATCAATGTCTCAACCCTATTACACTCAACACTTTCTTTTTATTGTATTTTATTTTTTAAAACTGTTTTTATTTTTTTTATTTGGCTGCACTGGGTCTTATTTGCAGCATGCAGGATCTTTGCTTATGGCATGTGGGGTCTTTACTTGAGGCATGCAAACCTGTAGTTGCAGCTTGTAGAACCGAGTTCCCTGGCCAGGGATCAAACCCAGGCCCCCTGCATTGGAGTCTTTTAACCAGTGGACCACCAAGGACGTCCCTTATTGTATTTTTTAGTATTCCCTCTTCTATTTTGATATATAGTTTATAAATAAATATAGCCTCCCTACACCCTTCATTACAAATCAATATGATGTGCTGGTGATGAGAGAACGGAGAAACAAAAGGAAAACAATCTATAAATAAATAATATGTTTACCAGTATGTACATGTTTGGCCACAATTATACTAAAAGAGACAATGAAGAAGACAGACCCGTACCTCCACGGAGTCACTGTGCATTTAACAGCTATAGATGAAGACTTTTAAAGGTATGTTTTGCCAGGGACTCAAGTACCTGTCATGGCCTTGCCACTGGTGATGTGGATCTCCACAATAGTAAGCAACACTTTGCAAAATTTGGAGTGCAAAAAAAGACAAGCATCTCTTGATTTAAACAGTAGTTGTGTTTCTGGAAAATTCAGTGTATAGTCATACTATGCAAAAAATACTTGATGCTTGTATATAAAATGGACTTTGGTTCTAGGTAACAAAATTATAAGCAGACATTTTTACCTATGAATGTCCTTGGGCCACATGAAAGTTGCATGGGATGTTGGATAATTCATTGCATAGGACTGTTCCATTTATTGCAGACTATGTAACATTGGAAATATTGTACACTGAATGTAGAAAATATAACCACCAAAATGCTGGGTCAGTTTCCAAAATGCCCCACAGGGGGCAGTTCTAACTCTGGGAGGAACTCCAGTTCTACTTTGTCCTCAGTGGTTTTTGTGGTAAAAAGGCAGTGGAACTAGGATTGGATGGCATTAACCATGGTGTTTAGACACCTCCCAATTTCTAGGGAACTTGGGGCGCATGGATCTGCAGGTAAGCTGGATGAGAAGAATGGGCAAAGGATTGTAGCTTGGAAGGTGGTTTGCTCCTTCAAAAGTTGAGTCTTTGGTGGAAACCTCAAGGACTTGATTTAAAAGACATTCTTTAAAACATTTAAGATAATCAGGTTATTAAAAAGAAGAGATATTACTTTGCCAACAAAGGTCTGTCTAGTCAAAGCTATGGTTTTTCCAGTAGTCATGTATGGATGTGAGAGTTGGACTATAAAGAAAGCTGAATGCCAAAGAATTGATGCTTTTGAACCATGGTGTTGGATAAGACTCTTGAGAGTCCCTTGGACAGCAAGGAGATCCAACCAGGAGATCCAACCAATCCATCCTAAATCAGCCCTGAATATTCTTTGGAAGGACTGATGCTAAAGCTGAAACTTCAATACTTTGGACACCTGATGCGAAGAACTGACTCATTTGCAAAGACCCTGATGCTGGGAAAGATTGAAGGTGGGAGGAGAAGGGGACAACAGAGGATGAGATGGATGGCATCACCGATTCAAAGACATGAGTTTGAGTAAACTCCGGGAGTTGGTGATGGACAGGGAGGCCTGGCGTGTTTCAGTCCATGGGGTCGCAAAGAGTCGGACACGACTGAGTGACTGAACTGAACTGAAGATAATAACAATGCAAGCTTTTTGTTTAAAATCCAACCCCCCCCCCCCCCCACACAAACAAGATGTCTCTCATCCACTTAATTTCTTTTCCTCCCTTGAACAAGAATTGAGAATATCAAAAACATATATATCATTTCTGTCAGTAACTTTCCTATATATATATATTTAAAAATTTCAAGACAGAGCATCAGACAGGAATTCCAGAGAGATGTTCCCTCAACAAGGTATTCAAGACCCCCAGGCTGCTTATCCTTAACCTAAGGAGGGGCTGGAATTAGCTTCAGATTCCCTTTCACTTCACCCGTTCTCAGTCATGTCCAGCTCCCTGGCCCCATGGACCATAGCCCTCTAGGCTCCTCCGTCCAGGGGATTCTCCAGGCAAGAATACTGGAGTGGGTTGCCATGTCCTCCTCCAGAGGATCTTCCCAACTCAGAGATTGAACCAATTGAACCATTAAACCAATGGCAGGCAGATTCTTTACCACTAGCACCACCTGGGCAGCCCACCCTTCTTTCTCACCATTTAATTCCCTGTGATTCCTTCCTATCTCCTGGAGTTTAAAACTGTCAGCCCTGGGACTTCCCTGGTTATCCAGTGACAAAGACTTCCGCTCCCATTGCAGGGAGCCCAGGTTACTAGATTCCACATGCTGCGACTAAGAGTTCACATGTTGTCATTAAAGATCCTATATGTCACAACCAAGACCTGGCATAACCACATAAATAAATACATAAACATTAAAAACAAGAAACTGTCAGTCCCGACTTCGCAGCAGCTTTGGAGGGAGGGCAGCAGAAGCTGGCATGGCAGCAGCTGTAACTTCTTGCAAATCACCCCCTTCTCACAAACATCGTTCCACAGCTGCTAGAAACGCTCATTGCTTCTTGGCGTCTAAAGAATGCATTTGTGTGCTCCTTAGCTTCAATTAACTCTCAAATATTAAAGCAGTTTGCAGAGGATACTGATGAGGAAGAACCTGGAGCCTAGGTGACTTTCTCCAATGCCCATCCTCACGTTTCACGTTTTCAGATTTAAGCATCGGGTGCCTATGAGAGACCTTCACAGAAACAAATGCCACTCATGGTACATGATTAGTTATGGATGGCTTCTGCTTCATGTAATGGATCTAAAAAGGGGAGACAGTTGAATAACTCTGACTAGATGCCTTTGAAGAGAGGTAACCTGCTAACATGTAGTATTCTGTCCATAGGATCAAATATTTGAGGAAATACTTCTTGTCTTCTTTTTTAAAAAAATATTTACTCTTTATTTGACTGCACCAGGTCCCAGTAGCTGCATGCAGGATCTAGTTCCTCGATGAGAGATCGAACTTGGTCCCCTGCATTGGGAGACTGGAGTCTTAGCCTCTGGACCACATGGAATTCCAACACTTTTTGCTTTTTGCTATAAATATTATGCCTTCAGGAATTCCCTGGTGGTCCAGTAGTTAGAACTCCACACTTCCACTGCTGAGGGCGTGAGTTCAATCCCTGGTAGGGGAACTAAGATCTCACAAACTGCATGACACAGCCAAAAAGAATTACGCTTTTATTTGCACTGGGGCCAGGACGCAGGTTTGATCGCTGGGTCAGAAAGATCCCCTGGAGAAGAAAAGAGCAACCCCCTCGAGTATTCTTGCCCAGGAAATCCCATGGAGAGACGAGCCTGGGGTTGCAAAAGCTACTGAAAATAATAAACAACAAGATTTGCCTTATCCCCAAGACCTGGAGGGGAGAAAACAGCCTTACCTTCATTACTTACTACTCTCTGTGGAGAAGTGTGATTCCTTTTTAGTGCACTAGGAACATTTCATTAGTGACACCTTTTAGATTCCTAAATTGGGCACTCCTGTGTCCTTTATTAACTTCTGGCCTTGTCCCCACACAGTCACTTCTAATGTCTAACTCCTTCACCATGTGATCATCTTCCTATTCAGATGTGTTGTGAAGGGTGGTACTTCTAAAAGGTGACGTGTGTACCGCTCACGTGGGCATCACAAGAACGCAGACTCTCAGCAAGGACCTACTGTATAGCACAGGGAACTCTGCTCAATATTCTGTAATCGCCTACATGGAAGAGAGTCTGAAAAAGAGAATATATATGTTTAGTTGAGTCGCTTTGTTGTACACCTGAAACTGGCATACACTGTAAGCCAAGCTTGCATGCGTGCTAAGTCGCTTCAGTCATGTCCGACTGTGATGTTGCGGACCCTAGCCTGCCAGGCTCCTCTGTCCGTGTGATTCTCCAGGCAAGAATACAGGAGTGGGTTGTCATGCCTTCCTCCAGGGAAGTCAACTATACTCTAGTGTGAAATGAAAAATTTTTTAAAAAGTAAAATAAAATGCAGATTTGCTTTACAATCCACCCCAGGCAGCTTTAAAAAATGCAGATACTGATCCAATAAGTTGAGATCGAGTCCAAGGTTCTGCTTCTCTCAGAAGCTCCTAGTAAATGCAGATGTTGCTGATAGAGAACCATGCTCTTGAGTAGAAAGACAGAATGAAGGAATGACAGGTGAGGCCTAAGGGGAACATTACCTTTCAGAGACCCACAAACCACCTGGGAAAGTAAGCTACAGGAAGTGGTGAGAAGAGATGTGTATATGTGATTACATATTTATGTATATGAATATATAAGATTTATATAGACATATAAACTCTGTTTCAAAATGGCATCATTCAAACACCAAGTGGGAGAGGAGAGGTGGGATGAGTTGGGAGATTGGGATTGACATATGTACATTACTATGCATAAAACAGATCACTATGAGAACCTTCTATATAACACAGGGACTTTATTCAGTGCTCTGTGGTAACCTAATTGGGAAGGAAATCCCAAAAGAGGGGAAACATACGTATATATATAGATATACACACACACACACATACAGGTGATTCACTTTGCTGTAAAATAAATTCATGTTATTTACTCTAATAAAAGTTAAAAAAAAATAGACATTTGTCAAAAACATTTTAAAAGGAGGTATGGAGCTATTTAGGAGAGTTTTATAGATAATCTTTAATATTTAACATGTCAGCTTACAATGAGTTAAATGTATAAAATACTTGTACAGTGATTGGTATATTTTAAGAACAATATAAGCATTAACTATGATATTTAATATTAGTATCATTATTATAGTTTATGTTGATTTTAGGATTCAAAGTTCTGGGAATTAGAATAGGAAGGATTTGCTTGGAGAAATAAATCATTCCCATAAAGAACAGTGATGGAGGTGGTCACCAGGAAATGGAACAAATCACTTACATCTTCCTTAAGTCTTGTGTGAAAGCTGTAAGACTGAGGGGGGTCTGGGAAGTAAGATCCTCTGAGGAGTTTTTACAATATGGATTAGCTGCAACATGAGAAGTTATATTAACTTCTAACTTAAGTTGTATTTGCACACAGAGTCTCCTGACAACTGAGGCTCCACATGTGGGAAAAAAAGTTAAAGCTGTCTTCTTAAAAATAGAAAAAGTAAAGCTGAAATTAGATTCAGCAATAATCGACAGTAATTGAATTTTAGTGAGAAAAACATCAAATTATAGCAATTTGAAGAAGACTTCTTTTTTCCCCAAATCAGGTTAGTTAGATTCTCAGGCTTATTTAAGAGAGAGGCTATTTTTATAAAATGACATAATTAAGTGGGATTTGGTATTACAGATGAGATTTTTTTTTAATACCATGTGGTTTTATTGTTTTCTCGCCCCTTTAAAATATTGTTTTTCAGTGGAGCTCATTGTCTTTAATTAAAGCTGGTATAACTAACTTTATAAAGTTAAATGTTTACCAGGTTCCAGGGAAAGCTTACTAGTTATTCAGAAAAGCCATTAATAAGTTAATACACAAAGCATTCCCGTCCACCTAGTGGTAAAAGTCTGAATTGCAAGCATCGTGCTTATGTTGAGAGGCTTCAAACTGCTTTTGAGGGGCTAACCATACAAACCCCAACCTCTGTAACCACAGGGCGCTGTGTGGTCAGCTGTGACTCTGTCATTCCTGGGGGTTCAGTGGACCCTCAAAAGTGTGGGAGACTTATGCACTGCCTTTGAGGCTGGAGCTAATACCTCCTGAAAAATTTCACTGCTTATTTCCTTCTTAAGAATTTACTAATACATGTTAGACCCCTTGGTATACAAGAGAAAAATAGGTAATACTCAAATTATCATGACTGTAAGTAAAGTTGAGTAGTGCTTTTCCAAGTTCGTTAATAGAATTAAAGAAATGAAATAAGTTTATAAAAGCTATGTTACTACTGATAGAGCTTATCGAATTGGAAGTGACAAAGATCATGGTCAAGGTTATTAGTAAGAGGCTTACAGAATGTTTTATACCATTTAAATTCTTGCTTATTGCTTATGATTGTGAGGCAGTGTAACATAATAGAAAGCGCACTGGTAAGGCACAAACTTGGCTGGGGGGCGTTGGCAAGCTCTTGGAGCCTCAGCTTCTCTATCTTTAAAATGGGACGTACTTTGGACCATACACTGTTATGAGATTAAATAACTCACGTACGATGTGATCTTAGAGCCTGGTTTAGGGAGTACTTGAGAGGTCATAAGTTTTTCCTTGGTTTTCAGATGTTTGCGAGGAATTCAGCACCTCCAGGAACACAGAAGCCCCATCACCACCTGGGCTCATGAGCTCAGCATTGAGTCAGAGGAAAGGAGGAAGCTTTCTGATTCATGGGTCCACTTCCTGGGGTTCCTTAGTCATCTGAACTGGTCCAGACGAGGCTGCCCCTACTGAGAAGTGTTCATGCCCTGTTTTGAGTCAAACGACATTATTTACTGATAGTCTTGGCTAGATGGGTAGGGTGTTTGTGTATTGGAGCATGATGTGGCCAAGGTAACACATATGTTCTTCCAAAGTTGGCTTTTATTTCTTTGGAGAAAGTTATGAATAGCCGCAGAGAACTGGAAACTGTCTTCCAGCTCAGAGGCGCAGCGGAAGTTGGCCTGAGGTGGAGCAGGAGTTGACTAACTTGCCGGGTGACCTCTGGGGAGGCTTTCCAGAACCTCTGGGTTGGCCACCTGTACATGAAAGCCATGATCATGGGGTTGCTGCCCCGCTGCTGGGAACGGCTCACTTTCAGAGATGGTTCCAAGCCCTTTGATTAAATATTAGCATTGCAATCATAATGATTGTCACACCGATGGCTGTCAGCACTCTTGGACTGCGGTGGTGAATAATTTGAATTATGCAAGGTTTGACTTGTGATTCCAAGGAAAAAAATGTATATCCACAAGAGTCAGAACTAGGAGTGTATTTGTTTAAAAAAATGATGCACGGCAGAGGCATCTACTTATAAACATAGTCCTGGCTCAGGATAGAACATTTCTATGTGTAGAACTTAATGAAAACTGTCGCTCCAATTAGGGCATATGCTCCCGTGAGTACTAGCGCACCCAGGACAGACCCAGTCCAACTAGTACCTCCCTTCATTCTCAAAAATGTTCCACTGGGACAATAGCTGAAGTAGTCACTCTATTCTACTACCCCCTCCCAGAAACCAAATACCATGCACACATTGGTTCGTGTCTTTATTTTTTTATTTTTGGCTCTGCTGGGTCTTTGAAGCGATGTGTGGTCTCCTGTAGTTGCCTCACAGCATTAATTCTCCAACCAGGGATCGAACCTGTCTCCCTGCATTAGAAGGCGGATTACTAACCACTGTACCACCAGGGAAGTCCCTAGTTGGTGTCTTTAGAATCTTTTGTCCAACAGTAGGATCACAGCAGAGTGATGAAGAGCCTGTGTGCCGGGGGGCTTGATAAACTGGCTCTGGATGTTCTGGGTAGCCTACCAGCTCTGTGAGTTTAAGCAAATGTTTTTTTTTTACCTCCCCCCACACCCGGCATACTCCGTCGTGTCTGACTCTTTGCGACCCCATGGACTATAGCCTACCAGGCTCCACTTTCCATGGGATTTCCCAGGCAAGAATACTGGAGTTGGGTTACCACTTCCTCCTCCAGGGGATCTTCCCAACCCAGGGATTGTCACTTAAAATGCATCAAATAATAAAAGTGGTAAATAATTTCTAAGAGTAGAAAAGAGTACAAGATTCCTTCCACCTCACCTCTACCTTCCTCCCCAGAGGCAGTCATCTTCAGTAGGATCAGTTCCTCCACTTTTTTACACCTCAGTCTCTCATCTATGAAATGGGCACGATGAATTCATCTCATGTCCATTCATCTTTACAGACCTGATGTGCCCAGCACAGGTCCGGATGTATAATAAATGCTCACAAACGATTATGAATATTATGTTTCCTGGCCTGCTTTTTGTAGGCTGCTCATTTTCACTTAGCAAGTATACAGAATATGGTTTCTGAACCTCATTGGTAATAAACAAAAATCCCCCAGTAAATATGGAAATGTGAGTTTTCTGAGGAGTCTCTATTCAAATGTTGTTCTTAAGCAAATATTACCAGGCTCAATAAGCATAGAAATGGAACCATCATCTCTCTGCTTGAAACTGGTCCTTCCAGGTGGGGCTTGGGGCAGTCTGGGTGTGTGGGAGGCAGCGGGCTGGAACATTTACACTGCTGTTTGTGGTGTACCTGTTCAGTCATAAACAGAGAGCTTCAGTTTCCATCTGGCTTCTCTCACTGGCACTCAATTCACATGAAAAAGAAAGAGAGAGAGAGGGTAATGAAAGAGAAAGACATCTGAACGGCTCCACGGAGAGGATCAAAAACAAATTTGGTCCGACGATCCCAGGGCCTCTTGTGGTCAGAAGGAGGCAGAGATGGAGGTTTCTGAAATGAGAGAACCCAAAGAGGTGTGTTTTGACATGTAGAAGATTAGCTGCTGTTCTCAGCGACGAGTGCTACTCTGCAGTCAAAACATGCCACTGAAACTGGGGACGGCTGTCAAGAATGTCCTCCCTTTCCTGTTGCTTTATTTAGTGACAGCCAGTTCCAGCTTGTTTTGTCACAGTCAGGCGCTAGGGAGATGCCTCAGTTATCCTCAATAGGATGGAAACTTTGGTTACCGGGACTGACTCTTTTTAGGCTCTTCCAGCCCCCTGTCTCTCCTCTCGCAGGCTCCACCCGGACTGTCTGTCACACTGGCTTTGAAAACCCTTTCCCGAGGGTGGGTGGGGATCCAGAGTTTTTGCTGTGGTAATTAGAATACGCAGCCCCTGCTTTCACCCACGCCTATGTCTTCTGGAGCCCTTTTAGTGGATTAAAATCCAACCCCTTTCATTCCCCCTTGTTGAGGGCATGCAGAATGATAAACACTAGCGTTTTTCCCAATAATCGAGCTGTTCTGACACCAAATATCTATCAATAGGAGTTTATTCAGAAGACATTCTTAGCACATCGGTTAAGAGCAAAGGATTGTTAACGACCTGAAGGCTCACGGGTTACAGGTCTGTGCTCCTATCTCCAGAGATGACACTTTGACTCTAGAAAGCATTTCAGTATGTTCATGTTCTTTCCATATGTAGTGACATACATATAGCAAGTGCATCTTATTACGTTCCATGTCTTTTAGCAAAATGCATCTTTAAGTAATTAGACTTTTTAACCACACATTGTACTTTTTTATGCAATAATGAAAAAATTATTTTATGGAAGTATGGTTGATGTACAATGTTGTCTTAATTTCTTCCATATAACAAGGTGATTCTATTATATATATGTATATATATGGCTTCCCAGGTGGTGCTAGTGGTAAAGAACCTGCCTACCAATGCAGGAGACCTAAGAGATGAGGATTTGATCCCTGGGTTGGGAAAACCCCTTGGAATTGGGCATGGCAACCCACTCCAGAATTCTTGCCTGGAGAATCCCATGGCCAGAGAAGCCTGGCGGGCTACAGTCCATAGGGTTGCAAAGAGTCGGGACACGATTTAGCATGCACACACGCATGCAGGGTAACAGAACATATTTTTTCTTTTGGGGGGCTTTCCAGGTGGCATTAGTGGTAAAGAATCTACCTGCCAATGCAGGAGATGCAAGAGATGCCAGTTCAATCCCTGGGTTGGGAAGATTCCTCGGAGGAGGAAATGCACACCACTCCAGTCTTCCTGCCTGAAAAATTCCATGGTGGGCTGCAGTCCATGAGGCTGCAAAGAGTAGGACGTGACAGAAAGACTGAGCACACACATATATATGCTGGTTTAGTTGCTAAGTCATGTCCGACTCTTGCATCCCGCCAGGCTCCTCTATCCACGGGGTTCTCCAGGCAAGAATACTGGAGTGGGTTGCCATTTCCTTCTCCAGGAGATCTTCCTGACCCAGGTTCAGTTCCCACATTGCAGGCAGATTCTTTACCAACTGAGCTACAAGGGAAGCCTCTCTCTCACAGACACATATATAATCCTTTTTCATAGTCTGTTCCATTATGGTTTATCACAGAGTATTTACTACAGTTCTCTGTGCTATACACTGTTATTTCTATGTACATTCTATGTGTAATAGTCTCCATCTGCTAATCCCAAACTCCCAATCCATCCCTCCTCTACTCATCCTCCCCCTTCACAACCACACGTCTGTCCTCTATGTCGAGGAGTCTGTTTATATTTTGTAGGTAGGTTCATTTTTTTCATATTTTAGATTTCACATACAAGCAATAGCATATAATATTTGTCTATGACTTCACTTTGCATGATAATCTCTAGGTCCATCCACGTTGCTGCAAATGGCATTATTTCCTTCTTTGTTTATGGCTGAGTAGTATTCCATTGTACATATGTACCACATCTTTATCTATTTGTTGATGGATATTTAGGTTTCCACCTTTGTTGGCTTTAATCACATTTAATACAGAGATTTTTCTGTATTCACTTTCTATGAAAGTGAAAGTGATTTGTTATCTATTGCTGGGTAATAATTACCCCCAAAATGGTTTAAATGTTTCTTATTCACACACCTTCTGAGGTTCAGGAATCCAGGAGCAACTTAGCTGAGTAATTTTAACTGAGAATTTCTCACGTGGTTTCCGTCATGATGTTGTCTGGGGCTGCAGTTGTCTTTGAGAGCTTCACTGGGACTCCCAAGCTCAGTCACATGGCTGTTGCCTGGAAGCTTCAGTTTTTTACCATGTGGGCATTCCACAGAGTGAGGTATCTGAGAGAGAGAACATGACAGAGGCCAGAGTGTCCTTTGTAACCTAATTTCAGAAGTAATCAAACACCATTTCTGTGCTGTGCTGAGCTAAATTGCTCAGTCGTGTCCGACTCTGTGACCCTGTGAACTGCAGCCTGCCAGGCTCCTCTGTCTATGCGGATTCTCCAGACAAGCATACTGCAGTGGGTTGCCTTGCCCTCTTCCAGGGGATCTTCCCAGCCCAGGTCTCCTAGGTCTCCCACATTGCAGGCAAATTCTTTACCATCTGAGCCACCACAGTCCATTACACAGACTAATTTTAGTGCAACGTAGAAGCAGACTATCCATGGGAGTGTGAAAGATAGGGTGCCATCTTGGAAGCTGGCTACTGTAGTTCTTTCTCTGGGTCCTAATGATTCATCTCCCTTCCACCTGCAAAATACACTCACCCCTTTCTCAAGGGGCCCCAAATCTCATCCCCTTAGACCATCATCTCGAAGGCTAGAATACTGTCCTCTAAATCAGGTCTAGGTGCAGATGACACTTGGCAGGTGTAGTTTCCTAGATTATGGCTCCTCTCTGTGTGTAGACCTGTTGACAAAAAAACCCACAAAAAACAAAAAACACTTACACTCAACAGGCAATGTTTAGACAGGCATGGGCTAACCATCATAGAGACTTCTGCTCAAATATGGGGAAAGTAAGAGGCACACAGGAATCCTTAAGCTGTTTGGAACTCCACCTGGTCAAACATAGAAGTTCCTTGATTAGGACTCAGTCAGACTCCTGACCAGGAGTTACTCTGCATCATTCTTGGCTGTGGACTCTTACTTCTGTGCTCGGAGTCATCCTTCTTCTTTCATGAAGATTAGCATGTGTTTGCTAATGGACTTCCCAGGTGATGCTAGTGATAAAGAATCTGCCTGCCAGTGCAGGAGACACAGAAGATGTGGGTTCAATCCTGGGTTGGGAAGATCCCCTGGAGGAGGAAATGGCAACCCACTCCAGTATTCTTGCCTGGGAACTCCCATGGACAAAGAAATCTGGCAGGCTTCAGTCCACAGGGTCACAAAGAGTCAGACACAATGAGAACAGTGTGTGTTCACAGCTGAGTATTTTTCTTGACCTGCTTCTTGTCAGTAGAGTTTGGGAGCCCCAAAACTCTATGGTCTATTTTCATTTTACCCTTTTCTCTGTAACTTTCATTCAAAACCGAAATAATTCTTTAAAAATGTTATGGGCTTTCTGTGAATCCTCTTGGGGTTTACTCCATTAGGTAAAGCCCCATAAATCTCTTTGAGAAAGGCCTTCCTAAAGGCCTAAGATTCTACTGAGGGACAGTGTCCCTAATCATCTTACAAGTTCTGTTGCTTGGATGTGACTCAAACTTCTTAAAATCTTTACAGGGCCTTAATTTGAATGAATAATACTCTGAGGGACACTGTTTTCCTGGCAGCAGCCTCTATTTGATCTTTGCTTGAAAGCCCTTTTTATTTATTTATTTATTTTTTTGAAAGCCCTTTTTAAAATTTATCATTGGTTGTCATCTGGACGGGCTGAGAATGTTCAAAACCATTGTTTATCGTGGTTTTCAAGGTTTCCTAGCATGCTCGTTTTAACAGTTTTTCATATAACAGTCTTACTTTCTAGAAGCAGCGAGAAGAAACCAGACTGCTTTCACAGTCTGGCTAGAAATATCATCAGCTGGATGACCGAGTCCATTGGATGCATGTTCTACTTTCTCCTGTAGCTCCAGGTGATGGTGTTGTTAAACTCTCTGCCACTTGATAACAAGGATCTCCTTTCATCTAGTTTCCAATATGATTTTCCTCAATTTCCTTTAAATCCTCACTATCAGTTTCCTCAAAGTCCAAAATTATTACTTTAAAATTTCACTAATACTCTCCTCAAAATCCTTATAGCTTTTACACTTTCTCCTCATTGCTTGCTTCCAAAGCTGTTCTCACATTTTGGGTTTTTGTTACAAATACTCTACTTCTAGGTAACAAAATCTGTACAAGAATTATTCCAGATGAACAGATTATTCCTAATTCCAGATTGGGACATGAAAACTCATGGTTATGACTAGCTCAAGGTCACACAGCCAGTATGTGGATGAATTATGACTCAAATTTAAGAATAATCAAAGTGTATCACCCTTCCTCACCCCTCACACACAATACCACACTCTCTCTGGAGGAAAGAAAGGCAAGCAAAATTTATAAATAATTTGGAATGGCTGAAGTCTTGACAGGAACTTCAAATTATACAGTTCTAGGTGGCCCTGTTTTAACTGTGTTCTATTGTTTTGTACCATCCAGTGCAGAGACCCTGGGTCCCTAGATGGTCCCATTTTGTAAGTGAGGAACCTGGGAAGTATTAGAATCAAGATTGAGACAAGGGCCAATTGACTTCAAAATACCTTATTTTCCAAGTGTCCAACCATGCACATCACGCCATACTCATTCATGTTTGAATGATGTTGAAGGCCGTACGTTCACGAAGGAGGGACAGAATGGGACTCTCCTACATCTATGTACTTGGGGTTCCTCAACTGCAAAAAATGGGAAATAGTGGGTTTCCCATAGGCATATTGCCGTGATTGAAAGAGGCAATGCATGTAAAGCTTAGCAGGACCTGGCCCACCGTAAGCTTCCGATGCCTGGGTGCTCAGTTGTGTCCGACTTTTTTGCGACCCCATAGACTGTAGCCTGCCGGGCTCCACTGTCCATGGGATTCTTCAGGCAAGAATACTGGAGTGGGTTGCAATGTCCTCCTCCAGAAGCTTTACATAAGCATCCTCATATGGTCATTACTCAAGAGGTTTGCATTCTAGCCCTTATATGCCTGGTCACCTCAACTTTTCAAGGCCCTGCTGAAGGTCTGCTTCAAAACAAAGGTAGAAATGACTCACTCGGGATGCTACTATGACTTGAGGAAAAGTGAAATGAATTACATGGCCAGAACTGAGTTCCATAGCAGAAAGTTATTCCCGAAGTCTGGCCTTCTGTACCACCATCTCCGAGGGTATGAAAGAACCTCATTCTGAGTCGGTAATGCCCCTTTGGCTTCAGCCTGGAGCCGACGCTTCATTAAAAACTGTGAGCTGTGCCAATTTGTCTGGGGCTTTATGAGGCAGATGAAAGGGGGCCTCGGAAGAGACTATCGGTTCCACCGTGGCTCAGGCTGGGTGTTCGCCCCCAGACTCGTGTGGTGAGATGAAGGCTGCCCTCAAGGGCCAGGGCATTGATCTTGTCCCCAGGGGTTGGAATGTGGCTCCAGCCTTCTCCCCAGGCCTCTTGAGACTCCGCAGTGGGCCCCACACTTTCCCAGGTTTATTCCTAGTGGCAACTGGTCTCACAAAGTAGGAAAGTATGAATTTGGAGCTTTGCAGTAATTTTTATGTAACAATGTTTTAATACATAAGATGTCAGAGTCAAGCTTTCTATGCTTTCCAAACGGTGTCTGTATTTTGATTTTTTTAATGTGCTCCTGAACAAGGCTGTCTGCCAGCACAGGCCAAATCTGGTTAAGAAGGGCTCCCGTACCTGGAAAGGGTCCCTTGAGAAAGCACTTCAAGTCATTTATCCAGTGTTGGCTGGTTTTGCTCTTCTTGGCTTGGAGACTGTCAACTTTCCACCAGACCTGCCGCATAGTAGGGCACATCCTCTCTGAGAGGACGAGAGAGCCAGGCGGGAGCAGGTTGCAGGAACGACAGCTATAAAGCAGATGTTATTAGTGGGCACTGGGTGAGGTTGGGAGGCTGAGTACAGTAGCTTTATTTCAGCCTCCAAGGTGGGCCACAAGACTGTGGTCTAGAAGGAAAGCTGCTCCCATTTGGCCGAGCCTGGCATCCTGAAAATCCCCAGGCGAAGAAACACTTCTGCCCGGTGTGTAAATGCAGAGCTCGGGTCTGGAAGGAGCGATGTTGATGAAATACAACATTTGGGGCACAGGCTTGAGCACTCTAAAAAAGACGCCAATTGAGAACTAGGAGCAAGGAGTTTAAATATCTCATGACCACCCAGTTTTTATTTTGTTTTGATTATTCTTAAAGTAATATGAACAATAATTTACAAAAAAGAAAGAAAAGAGAAGAGGAAAAAAAGACAAGTGAAAATCAGATATCGTGGAAACTGGTTTTCCATCATGAAATGGGGCTCCCCTGTCTAAATTATGCATGTAGCTGGATTTGGGGCTGGGAGGCTCATAATTTAGGTTAGGATACACGTGCCACATTTGGTGTATGGGATTCTAGGTCTTCTTCCTGCCACTCTGACGTCTTCATCCTGAAAGGGAATCTGGGTAATTCCGTGTTCCCATGCGCTCTTCGGGGTCTAGAGAGACTCCCTTGGCAGATGGTGATAGCATTGAACTTCCTGTTGCCTAGTAGTTTGTGTTTGGATTTCTTTTTTTTTTTTTTCTCTCCCAGAGAATTGAAATAAGGATAATTCTTTGACTCTGAATTTGCCCAGTTTTAGATAAGTATACCCCATACCATCAGGGAGTCTGCAGTTCTTCTGAGTGTTTACTGACCAAGCCCCTGGGTTAAATGCCTTTCCTGATGCTTCACCTCATCATGGTCTCCCTCCCAACCCTCTTATTCACATATTCCCTTAGGAAGATTTTAGTAAAATGTTCTGGTGATCATCTCTAGAACTGGAAATAATAAAAGAGAATGATTTAAGTAGAGGCCAGATTTATCTCACTGTGTTCTGTTTGAGCATTTCAAAGTCTGAAGGTGAAAGGGTCAGTCGCTCAGATGTGTCCGACTCTTTGTGACCCCATAGGCTGTAGCCTGCCAGGCTCCTCTGTCCATGGGATTCTCCAGGCAAGAATACTGGAGTGGATTGCCATTCCCTTCTCCATTTGAGCATTTCAAGTTCAAGTTATATGACTGTGTGTGTATAATGAACAACCACCCAGATGATCCCCAGAGGGATGTAGGCGCATTGCAGATAGAGATGCTGTTCCTCACAGATTTGTCTGCTATACAAAACTACCTTTACAAAAATTAATCATACTTATGATTTTTTGCCACCCTTTAGACCTTATGGAAATTACGACTACTCACCTGGCTCCTTTCTGTCTTTAAGGCCAGTGCATAGATGTGAACTCTTTGCGGTGGTGTAACTTATTTGGTTGGACTGCATGTTTAAACTGGAGAGGGTTAAAAGGAAATACTGCCCAATTTCCATAGCTCTTCAAGGAGGAGTACAACTATTGTGTGCCAAAGCCTAAATATTTAAAACAGAAAGCACTGAGACAGACTAGAAGCTTGGGCACATCCAGGAAAAGTATTTTTAACTTCCCAAGTTTCAAGCGTGTAGTCAAACTGTTAATTCACTGCTCTGCGCATTCATTCATTCTGTAGTCCTTTCCTTTCCTACTCAGCCTTGTCCATTTCTGTATTCAGAGTGGTTTTGCTTTCCTGTTGTGATTTGTAAAGCAATCTCATTAACTTCAGGTTTGGTTGGTTCAGTATTAGGAGTGGCTAGTGGATCCTTCCAGATATAGACTGGAGAGCAATCTAGAACTGAGAATTAATGCAGAGAGAAGCACTGAACTAAGAAAGTTAGAGAGAAAATTGGGCCCCCAGCAAAACCTGAGAGGCAGGAGAGATGATCTTTGGTCTCTTGATCCCTGCGCTCTACATTGTTTTTCTCACACTGAGAGCAGCGTTGTGCACCATCTTTCTCTTGCTATCATCTGAAACAAAAGTCCATACTAACACGATGGTAATTGGAGGTGCCTTTTTCTCCAGGGGCTTCAGAGGTAGAAATAGTATTGAGCCACAGAGGATGGTGCTTAACTCCAGAAGTGAATGTCTAATGGTGGACTTTGATTTTTGTGTCATTTGATGAACATTGGTTGTCTGAAAGCAGACTTCTACAGTGACCCATATAATCTACTAGAGAATTGTCCACTCAGATCATTCTTCTGCCAGCCCACTCAAAGAACTTCATAGATGTTAATCTTCAGTAGACGTACAGGTAGAGAATAGGTTGACAAATTCTTGACTGTTTAGCATAAAGCTGAAAGAGAGGTTAGGGAAACTGAGGGGAGAGACTAGAAATCATCAGTAGTTTTTAAGCTAATCTCTTTTTGCTCTGTAACCTCATCATATACTTGATGATTTTCAGGAAATAGGTCTCAGACCGTCTTGGATGAAAATTTTTAGTGATACAGTCGCAAATTAATACAGAGTGATTGCTAGTAAAACCACGTCTCTGCACTCCTTCATGGTTACAAAAATTTTGAATTACTGCTTTCCCTAAGTAATTTTGATCAGATAGTAACTATATATTCCTTTCTCCAAAATGTATATTTATTCAGAGAATTTCTAATTGCGTTGGATATTTATATCTGATACAAACTGATATAACTTGGCAGTTGAAATACTATATTATTGATGAAGGCAAATAGTTCAACATATTATTGATGAAGGTAAATAGTTCAACATTTTTTTATAAACTGAAAATCAGTGTATAGAACAATTTGAATTTTCTTCCTACTAGGGATAGTATTATCAATTTTCAGTATTCTAGTAGTCTGGCATACTATTCTATTTTTAACTACCAAATCATCACATTTTACTGTTATTATTTTAAATGTCTGAAACCTGAGTCAATTATGTCTCAAGATTAAGAACAATAGCTCAAGTTTTCAGCTGGAATGAAAAGACAATGTGATGTGCAGGCTACAAGTCTAGACAGATCTGCAATGTGTAAGATACAAGAAAGCAACTGGGTTGTGCTATGCCAAGCTTCTAATGCAAAAATTGGGCTTCCCCGGTGGCACAGTGGTAAAGAATCTGCCTGCTAGTGCAGGAGATGCAAGAGATGAGGGTTTGATCCCTGGGTTAGGAAGATTCTCTGGAGGAGGAAATGGCAACCTGCTCCAGTATTCGTGCCTGGAAAATTCCATAGACAGAGGAGCCTGGCAGGCTACAGTCCATGGGGTCGCACAGAGTCGGACACGACTAAGCTACTAAGCGCAAACATACTGCAAGAATATTTCTTAATTTTGTTAAAAGTTTTTTCAAACCAGAAGAATATGAACACAATAGTATTGAACTCTAAATATGCTAAAGAAGATGAAAGAAGTCACAAACACATTCTTTGAAACAAAAACTACAGGGTACTATCAATAAAAGAGAGTTTTTGAAATAAAAAGTTCACAAAAGCCTCTTTAAAATTATTAACAAAGAGATGATATTGTTTGACAATACAAGAACTAAAAGGAAATATTTGAAGTTGGCTCATAAGTATCTCCTCAGTAGTCTTCAGACTGTTGGAATCAGAAAAAGCTTTTGTTAACAGCTGGAAAATTTCTTATGAAAAATTTATGCGTTATTTAAAGATGACACACTGCTTTTTTTTAAGGCAGCATTTTAAAATATTAAGTAATATTTCTTATTGACCTTTTCCCACTCCTTACATATTTCCCCTTTCATGTCAGTGACTTGATTTTTTTAATATTTATTTTTATTAAAATTATTTGCAAGTACTTTATTTTAGGATGACAATGTGTATTTAATGTTTACATTTATATAAATAAATTTTTCCTGGAGATGATTTTAGTTTGTAAATGTTGTATTGGAATGTATGACAATCTTAGTTGCACTGACATATGAAATAAATTAAATTTAAAAGTTCAAAATACTTTGTATTAGGTAAAATACATATAAATATGGCATTGTCATTTTGTACTGTATTGCAACTAGAGAAGGGCATAGCAACTCACTCCACTATTCTTGCCCAGAGAATCCCATGGACAGAGGAGCCTGGTCAGCTAGTCCATGGGGTTGCAAAGAATCAGATACGACTGAAGCGACTTAGCATGCTTGCACGTGCTGTACTGCAATCATCAATAGTTTCTACTCAGAAATAGGCTAATTTTAGTTTTTAAAGGGCTTTGGACTCGTTGAGTATTTCATGCCTAATTCACTACTCAATTTAAATTCAAAGTTTAAAAAGATATATGTTAGTACAGCATTTTCAAAGATTTTTTACAATTACCATATTACAGACATGCAAACTGAGAGATGTGCGCTGTGTCTCTGATACTGATGGCCACATTTATATAGTTATTGGTATAATTTAACAATTACAGTGCAGCTTTGTAAAAATTCATTAGTGTTAATGACACTATTAATCTTCCAACTAGTTCTAGTGGATTGAAAAAGTTAAATTGTTTATCAAAGTAATACCTATAAATAGTTTAAAAACCAAATAATGTTGAATGGCTTGTGACAAAACAGTAGTTACCTGTTTTTCATCTCTATTTCTGTCCTGATCCCCAGAAATAGTAATTTTGAACACTTTTATGTGTATTTTTTGGTGTTTACCTTCTAACATTTTGATTTATCAATTTTTCATGCTATATTTATTGACTTCTCCCAGTACTGTCTTCAATTTCTGCTCAAATACAATATTGAATCTTTTCATTGTTATGACTATGTTAATAGTTGTTCACTACCAAGTAACGTGCTATTGTATATTTTTCTTTCTGTACTATTTTTTTCTTCTACCTGGAGGTAATGTTACTATAGTGACTTCAGGGCTTCCCAGTCAGTGCTAGTGGTAAAGAACCCACATACCAATGCAAGTAGATGTAAGAAATGCAGGTTCAATCCCTGGGTTGGAAAGATCCCCTGAAGGAGGGCATGGCAACCCACTCCAGTATTCTTGCCTGGAGAATTCCATGGACAGAGGAGCCTGGTGGGCTACAGTTCATAGGGTCGCAAACAGTCAGACATGACTTGAAGTAAATTAACACAGCACATAGTGACTTCATTTCTTCATCTGTTTAGTTCTCTGATGGAACCCGTGATGGCTCAGTTGGTAAAGAATCTGCCTGCAATGCAAGAAACCCAGGTTCAATCCCCACGTTGGGAAGATCCCCTGGAGAAGGAAATGGCAACCCACCCCAGTATTCTTGCCTGGAGAATTCTATGGACAGAGGAGCCTGGTGGGCTACAGACCATGGAGTTGCAGAGAATTGGACACAACTGAGCAGCTAACAGATTTCTAAGAAAATGTGATGCAGCCTCCCCATACCTTGCAGCAGCTCCATAACAAGTTTACTAATACATCGGGCTGCACGGTTAAAGCTGTTGGGTAATTTCTTACTTCCATTCCTCCCACCCCCACCTTTGGGGAAGGGAAAGATCTGAAGGCATCGTTTGTTTACAGTGCGGAGCATCACCATTCGTTTCTCTGTGCTTCGTGCCTAGAGTCTTCCTGACTCAAATTCTCCAGGGGAAACATTGCCAGAGCGAAAACCTTTGTCTCCTATGGTGGGGGTGGAGAGGGAGTGACAGACTAGGGTGGGAGTGGGACTCAGAGCCCAAGAATTCCTCCTACAGACTTTCAGACAGGTCTCTTTTCAGTGCCTTGGCCTCATCTCTAACAGGCACTGTGAATTCTGGAGTTTTCCAGGGTTTGCTTCTCAAAGCTGTGTCTCCCTTCAAGTCCTCCCACCACCCCTTAACACTTCAGGCACTGCATTTAGCTTTCCTCCTCTCAACTAAGTAATTCACAGGTCTACTGTTAACCTTTGCCATTTTGATTCAGGGCTGTAGATGATTTGATTTTCATCAAAAATATATAATATGGTTTGTTTCCTATTTTTCTTGTCTTGAGAAGATTTTTGAGATGGGATTGGACCTATCTTTGCTCTTCCAACTTAAAACTGGATGTCTTTTATGGATTTTTTAAGAAGGCATTCTTTTTATTTTCTGGCTAGCAGTCTGTGGTATAATGGTCCAGTGGTCTTAAAAATCCATAGAGATTCATAGAGTTCCTTTACATTCAGGAGATGTTTTGGTTTCGGGCTCTTCCGTAGCAAACAACAGCGTCCACATCTGGTTAACTTAAACTCACAAAATCCAAGGACAGGCTGAGTGGCTAGGTCGTGGCCAGAATAGAGCCCGGGAAGCACCAAGCAGGAAAGTTAACAGGAGCTAATGGGCAGTCTCGCCACTGGGCTGTTTTGAGAGGATTGCACCTCACCATTCCTGTTCTTTCATCACTTCACTCAAGAGTCAAATTCCAAGAAGAAAAATATGATTGTCCAAACTGGGATCACATGCCCACTTTTTAAGAATTCTTAGCCAAAAGAAAGGGGAAGGGATGTTGGCAGGCAAAACAAAGCAAATAAATAAATAGATGTCCACCCAGGCGATAATTTTATAGGGTTGGAGAGGTTAATGGATGTTGGCTCTGCTTTTCTGAGATCTTTCAGACAAAATTCTCCTTGGGATGTGCCAGTACTGGCAGGTCACTTTTTATTACATTGTGTCTGGCTGGTACAAGCTGTCCACTCAGGAGAGACATTGTGCACTTGCCACCTAGAATCCACCTGAGTTCTCTTCAGGAGGACTCTCTTGAACTGTTTTCTATAGGATGTTCTGGGCTAGAATTCTTTGGCGTAGAATTCAGGAATCTTTCTAGGAAGTGAGTGATTTATTTTTTTCACTCAAGTCCAAACAGTTTCTCTCTAGGAAGAGTCCCTGATGTAATCATGCAGTTTTCAGTGGGGAGAAAGTTTAGTTCTTTACTTTAGGTTCCTATGAGGACATAGGGTCATACATCTCAGATTTGCAGGGCAGTCAACAGAGTGATTTATGACCCATAGTTTCACGAGTCAGCTTTACTCAAGCATTTGAGAAAGAAAGAACAATCAAGTATGTTCTCCTATGTTCTTGTCTTTATAGATCAAATGGTAATCTCTGTAGCCAAGCACCCATCTAAAATAACATCAATATTTCGGTCTCAAGGGGTAAGCCAGTCTCAAAAGTTTGTGAATTGTCAGCATAATTAAACCAAGACTCTGGCATAGCCCAAAGACATTTCCCAGAAACTTTAGGCCCCAGAGAAGAGTTATGTCAAACAGATAGAACAGTTTCAGATTTCTTGAGAAAAGGAAAATTACAGTAATATTTATAAGGGGAATCTGTACAAATCCAATGTTTTCCTAAAGTCATCAGTTCTCAGACTTCAGGATGAGAGTGCTTTTGAATAAATAATCTGGAGTTAGTGTGAATTTTTGGAGTTTGGAAAATTTAATAGCAAAGTTAGCCTCAGGAACATTGCCCTCTTCTGGAAGTACTATTAAATATCTTTTCTGCAGGGAAGTATAATAATACAATATGAATTTAATGAGGAACATATAGGTAACAGGTCTTTTTTCTAAACTTTGCCAGTCGGATGAACATGTTTCAGCTAACCAGAAGTTGCGATATGAATAGATATATCACATAATATTGAAATGCTAACAAAGTTAGAGCCTGAGAATTGTGATACACATTGGCTAGTTTAGCTAGTTTAGTTTCAAAAGACTTGGCTGTTAGCAAATGGGTGTAAAACATCATTTATCTTAGTGCAAGTCATCCATGAATTCATCCTGATTTTCCAGAAAAAGAAGCTGAACACGCAAGGGAGAGTGAGAGACAAGTATTGACTCCGAGGAAGGGATGAGATAGACACTCAAATAACTTCCGTTTGTTGTTTCAATGAATGTCCAAGTGGAGCTTTACAAGACAGAGATGGCTAACGTTAATGTGGCCGGGAAGCAGCAGACTGAATTTAGCAAAGTCCAAGAGCAGGTTGATCACTGGGGAGATGACTCAGCAAATTTTAAGCCTCACAGTTATAACAAAGATAAGAAGTGATTTTGGGGGGACTTCTCTGGTGGTCCAGTGGCTAAGACTCTGCTCTCCAGTGCAGGGGCCCTGGGTTCAATCCCTGATGGGAGAAGTCGATCCCACATGCCACAACTGAGAGTTTGTGTGCTGCAACTACAGATCCCGCATGCCATAGTGAAGATCGAAGACCCCATGTGCTGCAACTAAGACCCAGTGTAGCCAAATAAATAAACATATATTTAAAAAAGTGACTTTTTTTTTCCTTGCTGGACTTAAAAAGACAATGACATTGAAAGAGGGTTTGGTTAATCTTGTCAGCTAATGGCCCAAAAGAGAGGAGATAATGCCTGTGGGTTATAACCAGCTGGAACAAAGTACCTTGCCCTAGGAACTAACCAATACCTAAGCAAGGTATTTGTTCTTTTCTGATGGTAGCCTCAACAGTTCCATGATGATAGGATGAAGCCTGAAAACTTCTGGATTAAAAACAAATTCGAATGAAATTTCACCTCAACAGTTTTGTGTTTGTATGTTTAACATGCCCCGACTCAGTTCAATGAATATTTTTTGAGCACCTCCAGTTTTTTATTTTATTTTATTTTACTAACCCTAGTGTTAATATCAGTGCTTCTAGAATCTTTAGAAGAATGAATTTCTTGTGAAACATAGCAAGCCGGTCATTAATCCCTTTAAAGTACAATTTAGTGCAATGCTTCATGACAGGAAGTGAGAAGGATAATAAAAACCTCTACTACCTAAAACCACGCTTAATATTTTTATGGCCTAGTTGGCCTGACAAAATATTCTCTGTGAGTCATCACTTCAAAGTGAGGTCCTGGGGACTTATTAAAGATACAATACCAGGCTTCATGTCCATTATATAAGCCCCTCAAATTTGAACTGCTTAGGCAAGTGCATTTAAGTTAAGAGGGACCCTGCAGAATGTCTTTGTAAGCCCCATGAACTAGGAGACCATGGGCCCAGGTGCCCTTCTTTTAAATCTTAAAATCAGATTCTCGACAACTTAGCCTTGTATAGTTTTACATTTACTTAACATGGGCTAATTTCAACTACTAAAGAGGTCATTAAGTCTTACATGGTCCTATCTAGCTCATTTAGTGTTGAAATAGCTCTGTCAAACTTATTAAGATAAAGATTTAACTTGGAGCCATTTGCAAAGTATAGGCTGAGGAGAGGAGCAATTTGCAATTTGCCAGCGATTGTACCAGTCTTGGGCTTCCCAGGTGGTGCCGTGGTAAAGAATCTGCCTGCCAACGCAGGAGACACAAGAGACGTGGGTTCAATCCCTGGGTTGGGAAGACCCCTGGAGTAGGAAATGGCAACCTGCTCCAGTATTCTTGCCTAGAAAATTCCACAAACAGAAGCGCTTGGTGGCCTGCAGCCCATGGGGTCGCAAAGAATCTGACACGATTGAGCATGAGTGAGCATGCTCCCATCTTGGTCGATAGTCAGGAAGCCCTAGCATCACTTTTAAACCAAGTAAGAGCCAAGAAGGGAATATAGAAGTCTCTTTGTATGTAGAACTTTCTATCCTTACTGCCACTCTCATTAACACTAATATTTTATTTTTTTAATTCTTTTTTTTTTTTAAACTTTGGCTTTGCTGGGTCTTCATTGTGGAACCTGGGCTTTATCAAATTCTGGCATTCTCCTGTTGCAGGGTCTGGGCTCTAGAGCATGTGGGCTCAGTAGTTGCCGTGTGTGGGCCTCTCTAGTTGCAGTGTGTGGGCTTAGTTGCCCTGTGGCAGGTGGGATCTTAATTCCCTGACCAGGTATCAAGCCCACAACCCCTGCATTGGAAGGCAGATTCTCAATTACTGGACCACCAGGGAAGTCCCATCTGTAATTTTTCAGATAGTCTTTTTACTTACAAAGTTCTAGGAGTTAGAAATCCCACAGCCTAACCCTCGATAATGTTTCAAAGTGTTCATAGTCAGAAATATTTTCTAAATCTTACAATTTGAAAACCATTTTCCCCTTTGTTTAGGTTTCAAAGGAAATGGATTCACCCATAATTTAAAACTTGTTTATTTTTTGAGTATGCTTCATGCACCAGACACTGCTTTAGATTCAGAGAATTCAGGGATGACTAGTTCCTGCCCTCATTACTTCCTGGTGAGTGCTATATGATGTGGTGTCTTCTTTCTCACCCATCAATATGACCAACTGGCAGCCTCGATTGTCCATCTGCAACCTTCCAAGCTCCTCAGAGGAAGCAATTCATTAAACCTGAATGATTATGATCTGGCTTTCATCTATGCTATCCTAACGTGTACACTGCCTCTTATTTTTTATTTTTCAAATACCCTAAAAAAGAAAAGAAAGTAGAAGGTAAACAAATACAAAAAGTATACAGAACAGATGCTTAGGAATGTTGTGATCCATCCTATCTCTTTAGGAACAGAAACAGTTTGAAAACAGGAACTAGGCCTACTTTCAAGTAGACCTTTCTGGGTTCATTCCTTCACTCACTCATTCATTCATCCAGTAAATATTTAAACTTTATTGTTTGTAGAAATTTCTAAGCTAGAAGGAATTTTCTAATTTCCTAGAAGAATATTTTTCTAAAATTTTCTAGAAAAATATAAGAAGCAAATACCACTCACTCATACTCCCACCTCTCAGAATTAGCCCCAGTTTTGGCATGACTGCTTCCAATCTTGTGAGCATTTAATGTGGAGTATAATAACAACCCTAAACCTAATAGTGAGTGCTAACCCTGTTCTATAGACCTTCACTCAAGAACAGTAACATTTAAGTACTTAATCATATTCATTTACTAAGAAGCAGAAGGAATGGTTTTCGTGGAGGTTTCTAAACACATTTCTTGAGATTCAGTGGAATGACTTGCCGTAGCTCTTACAGCAAAGTCCTCACAGCCCGAGTCCCACTTCAGGGTCCTCACCGTCTGGCCACAAAGCTTGTCTGTGTACATACAAGCATCACCAGCAATGGTTCTTCTGTTATCTACAAAATATTTGGGTGTGGGTTTGGCGGTTGGACTCTACTGAACTCAAAGGCTCTTGTGAACACAGACTTAACCGCAAATGATCAAACACACACACACACATACACACATACACACTCCATTGGCTAAAATAATTACAAAATGTTTAAAATAAATCGTCTTTGACAGTGATTGCTCCTGGGGGAGGGGTAGCAAGTTACACTGGGAACTGCCCCAATTCTTGTATCCACTGGCTGGAAGGAATTTCCCAGCAAGCCTCGCCCACCCGTTTGATTCCCTGGCAGCATTTTCTCAGGGATTGAGTGTGTCTGAGTTTAGTCCTGATAAGTGACACAGAGGGAAAGGATTTCAGCACTGGGAAAGGATCTCTTTCTGTCTGGGTTGGGGTGGCGGTGGGTGTTAAGGAGAGCAGATTACCCCCCACTCCCTGCCTTTCCTTCTCTCCTCAGCCCTGACCCAAGGATGAGACCAGACATGTTGGTTGGCCTGGCCCCCGCCCTAGTGGGAGACGGTGCTGGTGGGGCTGACGGGCGGATGGCAGTGGGAATTCTGATCCCAAGCCCTCGTTTGACTGCAGGCCAAGCATTTCAAACAGCAGGCCTTTCATAGCTGGGAAAACCCCTGCTAGACCTGCTGGACATGCCACACAACCACATACGGCTCAGTTCGTGTCAACAGAACTGATAACCAAAGGGGGCTCCTTGGCGTCCTGTCCCAGGCAGCTTTGCCAACCCACTTACCCTCCAGGTCCCAATTAACACGCGGCTGCACTAGAACCCGAGGTGGGAGCTGAGGGTTTGTTTACCACATAGTTAACAGGCAAACACAACTTAATCACAAGGAAAACAGCTTTTATGAGAAGCATCTTGAAGTCCTTCGTCGGCCCTAGTAAACCATCTAGGAAGCCAAAACCTAGAGTTCCCTCCGATTTCGTTACTGTTGGAGAGGAGGCCAGCATGGTCTTTCTATTTGACTATTTACAGCTGCCAGGCTAAGTGATATCTCTCCTGATTCTGAAGGCCTCTCTGAGTCATCACCCTAGGTGATCCTTCTGTGATCTGCTGCACTTGGGAAAGAAATGGACTTTGGAAAGAGATACAAGGTTGGGAAAAAATCTGTCTTTTAATTAGAGCCTCTCAAACACCAGATCGTTTTTGCACACTCCTCCATCCTCATTCCATCACTAGGTAGAGGACCCCTCCCCTTACAGAGAAAACCAAGGTTCTAGAGGTAAGTCGCTTCTAAAGCTTGCACAGTTTAAATCCACACTGGGATTTGCACCCAGCTCTGGTGGACTCCAAACCCCATTTCTTTCCATTCTATCTCTTATTTCATCGGGAGATCTGGATTCTAGATTTGGACCTGGTAGTTATTAGTCATGGAATACTAGGCAGATCTCTCAACAGTGTGGCGTCAACTTCTGATAAGTAACTTTTTGAAACAGAATTAGATTTGATAATGTAAACTTACTTATATAGCATTGAGGTAGGAGACCGTGGGCCTCTGGGCCAGACACCTGGTATTTGTTAAGTGGAGTAAAATTGAAGCTTTGTTCTCACCCAGAATTTCCAAGGACAAAGCTAGGAGTAAAAGCTGGGCTCTACTAAAGCAAAGAGACAAGGTGCCCGCTCCTGAGGTCAAGGAAGACTTCCCTGTCAGCACATGCACAGGAAGGTTTCTTGGGGGTCAAAAAGGGAGGGGCTCCACTCTGTAATAAGTGTGGACGTGCACCCAAAGGCCTCTATGGTGCAATCCATCTTAGGAATAAGTTGCACATGCATCTTGGGGAGGATCCATGGACCAGTTAGGGGTGAAGAAAGAAACAAGATAATTGGCCAAAAATAAACAAAGACCTGGAAGGACTGTCCTATGTGGTGGTTTACGTCAACCTCTACTGTGAGACTCCTCACTCAGGACACCCGCACTCTCCTCCGTGTGTGTATCTCTGCCTAGTATCTGACTTACTGCCATCCTCACTAGGGAGGATGCCACACTCTTTCTCTCTGGGTGTGTATCTCTGCCCTGCTTCTGAGTTGGAGAAAGAAGCTGTTTTCCTCTGTGCTCTCCCGTACATTGTGCTGTGTCTCTAATAATAAACTCTGTACCTGTGTTTTTCAGTTTTTACCTCCTTGAAACATTCTTGCTTTCAAACAGGGGCAAGAGTCAGGACCACTTTGCTTCTAGCCTCTAACCCCTTATGATCTAGTGGCTAGGACTTGATTTTCATCCAGGTTACCTAGGTTTAATTCCTGGGCAGGGAACTAAGATCTCTCTTCAGGACTGCTCACTGCTCTCCCTCCGAGATCAGCATTATTCCATGACCGAGAGTATCACTAACATTAAAGAAAGGAGCACTTCCATCGCTGGGCAGTGGCCTCTCAGAGTCACAGTTTATTACTGCAAGGCTTGTTGGTTATGGGGGTGTACTGTATAGCATAGGGAATATGGTCAATAATATTGTGATAACTTTGTGGTGACAGAGGAAACTAGACTTATGGTAGTGATTATTTCATAATGTATAGAAATATTGAATCACCATATTGTTCACTGGAAACTAACATAATACTGTAAAGTGAAAAGGGCTTTCCTGGTGGCTCAGACTGTAACAAATCTGCCTGTAATATAAAAGATCCAGGTTTAACTCCCTGGGTCGGGAAGATCACCTGGAGGAGGGAATGGCAACCCACTCCAGTATTCTTGCCTGGAGAATTCCATGGACAGAAAAGCCTGGTGGGCTATATAGTCCATGAGGTCGCAAAGAGTCAGACATGACTGAAGAAGTAACACTCACTTTTTTTTTCCACTTCTGGTGCTAATCTTTTCATAATGTATAGAAATATTAAATCACTGTGTTGTCTACTGGAAGCTAACACAATACTGTATGTTCATTATAATTCAATAAAAAATAAGGAATAGATTTTTATTTGAAATTCTGACTTTTAAGACAATTGTAAGCATTTCATTAAACATTACGAATGTTTTAAGATATAGACTACTTTTGAATGGAAATAATGTCTTTTTAAAAAATTTATTTATTTATTTGGCTGCCCAGGATTTAGTTGCAGTCCTCAGGATCTTCTGTCTTCATTGTGGCATGTGAAATCTTTAGTTGTGCCTGAAGACTCCTAGTTGCCACATGTGGGATCTAGTTCCCTGACCAGGGATCAGACCTGGGCCTCCTGTTTTGGGAGCTCAGAGTGTTAGTCACTGGACCACCAGGAAAGTCCCAAAATAATGTATGTGCTTTGGATTTGTATTCTAATCTATAGAAACTCAAACGTAAGTGTTCAAAAGAATCAATCATGTTGGTGGGGTGGGGAGGGTTTGCAGACATTCTTAGTTACTCACTCAGCATCCATCGCCCTCTTTCTCTTTCCAAATAGGACCTAAATCTTGTTCGTTTATCATTGCACCTGTATACGGACCCCATCCTTAGGTGCAGCTGCAAAGGTAATGTGAAGGGATGTTTTCTGAGGCTTCTGGGAAACTCCTTCTGGGAGAACTGGAAAGTCAGACCAGGCAGGAAGACTCCATTATCTCCTGAAGAGTGTGATCTATACCTATTGAAGTTTTGCATATAGATTTAAATCATCTTCCTGTGTGAATAATTTTCTCTCTCCTTTCCATGTATATGAAAAGAATGGTATTAATGCTGTCATTTATTTAAGCTAATTTTTAACATTGTCGACACATGAGAAAACCAAGAAGTCAGAATCTGGCAATTTGATTTTCTCATCTTAATGTGATGGTAACTTGCATAACCTCAAAGCTGAATAACCCAACAGTGCTGAGGGTCTATGTGATTCAGGAGGATGGGTGGTACTAGAGTTTATTACTGCAGTTCTAAAATGAGAGAGGGTGGCAAGAGTTGCGGAAAAAGAAGGGAAGTCAATTGCAATCTTGAAGGATTTGTATAGATGAAGAAGCAAGGAAGGTCTTTTCAGAAAGGGGAAGAAAATAGCTTAAGTAATAGGAACACGGATAGACATAGGAACAAGGAAGGCATTTCTGGACAAGAGAGTTGACTCTTTATTTGGGAAGATTGGTTCCATGGCACCTTGAATACTGTGTTAAGGACTGTGGATTTTAATCTCTGACGATGGGGAGCCTTTGAAAGTTACTGAGTGAGGAGTTACATAATGAAACTATTGCTTTAGGGAAAATAATCTGAGGATATGGGACATTAATAGTCCCCTTAAATATATCAGTGCTTTGGGCTGTGATGAATTACCTTCATAATAATTTCTTTCAGGTTCAAGGTATTTTTTTTCCAGGTCACTTGGGCTTTTGGAGCTGTGTTAATACACTGTGTGCTGGCTGAGTCTAGTGCTCATTTGCTGGTTTCAGTTTCTTACTTCCTCTTATTTTATTTGTCTCTTCTTCTGTCCATATTTATGGCACATGCATCTAATACCTACACACACACATAAATACACATATATGTATCCCTTTCCCCATCTCCTCAGTATCCATTGAACATATTTGCTTCTTTCTGTTACCATTCATACCCTGCATCCTTGATTCATCATTTTCCTGGTCAGTTCTTTTTTTAAAAGATTGTAAGAAAACCCTGCATCGCAGCACTGTTTATAATAGCCAGGACATGGAAGCAACCTAGATGCCCATAAGCAGATGAATGGATAAGGAAGCTGTGGTACATATACACCATGGAATATTACTCAGCCGTTAAAAAGAATTCATTTGAACCAGTCCTAATGAGATGGATGAAGCTGGAGCCCCTTATACAGAGTGAAGTAAGCCAGAAAGATAAAGAACATTACAGCATACTATCACATATATATGGAATTTAGAAAGATGGTAACGATAACCCTATATGCAGAACAGAAAAAGAGACACAGAAATACAGAACAGACTTTTGAACTCTGTGGGAGAATGTGAGGGTGGGATATTTCAAAAGAACAGCATGTATACTATCTATGGTGAAACAGATCACCAGCCCAGGTGGGATGCATGAGACAAGTGCTCCAGCCTGGTGCACTGGGAGGACTCGGGGGAATCGGGTGGAGAGGGAGGTGGGAGCGGGGATCGGGATGGGGAATACATGTAAATCCATGGCTGATTCATATCAATGTATGACAAAACCCACTGAAAATAAAATAAAATAAAATAAAACCACTCTAAACAATGAAAAAAAAAAAAAAAAGAAAACCCTGCAATAAATTTACCTTTTTAATATTTCACTTATTGAGAGCCTATTGTGTGCTGGGTACTGTGGTAGCTTCTGGGAGCACCAAGTTAAGATGTGGACCTGTCCTTTAGTATCAATCTAGTGGAGAAGATAATTATCTATGTTATTAAAGTACAGTATGATGAGAGCTCCATTTAACAGTATGAAGAAGAAGTACAAATGCTTCATCATGTTGATGATTCCAAGGGGGCAGGGTCCTTGCCTGTCTAATTCTTTCAAGGAACCAGGATACAGGGATGGGCCTAGGTCTATCCAGTCAGAAGCCGCTTCTCAGGACCTGAGATCTTGATCTTGTGAAGCAAAGAAACTAGGAAGGAAGAGATTCGTTCTGGGCAAACTCATTGCAATGGTGAGAATGTCAGTGGCAGCATCCAGTGGCCAGTGCTGGGATGGCTACTGTACCACCATCTTCATTATCAGACTGGTCCTGTCTGGTCATTTTGGCTGATTCTGGCTTTCTTGGTTCCTCAGTTACTGAATTGGTCCTCAAGACCCTCCAGCAATTCTGGGAGCAAACTCTTATCTCTGAATACTTTCTACTTTTGGCTGTAATCAGAGTTGCTTTCTGCTGCTTACAATGAAGCACCCTGGCTAACAGTGCAGAGAGAGGCCACACAAGTGTGAAGGAAATTACACTGTGAGGGGGATTTGGGTCTTGTTGGGCTTAAAACACTGAAAAGTCCAGCAATATTTAAGAGACGGTAAGCTGTGGCTCATGAAATACAACAAAGAAATAACTCAGTGATGGTTTATAGTTGTCTGTGGTAAAGTGTGCATGAAAGGTCACTGCCATAGACCAGGATGAAGGGCATGAGAAATTCAATATCCATGGGGTTAAAGGGCCACTTATAGCATCCTTGAAGAGCCTCAAGAAGGAGACTGTGAAGTTCAAGACCTTACATTATTGGCTTTAATTCAGGGAATTTCAGGGAATTTCTATGATTATATTAAAATAATCCCGGCCTAAAGTTCAGGGAATTTCTAAGATTGTGTTAAAATAATTCATCATCTCTTTCAGCCACAGAGCTGAGATCACTACAAACTAAACAGAGTTGAATCTGGGCATTGCCGAATTACAACAACAGCTGAATTTGTAACTTTACCAGGTCTTTTATTTAATAATAAAGATGTGCTTTGGGAAAGAATGGGGTCCAGAGAATTGAAAGGAGAATTCAGGGAGCATTGAATATTCAACCCCAAGTAAATTCCATTTGCTCATTGTGATATATAGTATAATTCCAAATTTCCAAGTCCTCATCTCTGGAACATGTGAACATGTTACTTTTCAGAGCAAAAAAGATTTTGCAGATGTGATTAAGGTTAACAACCTTGAAATGGAGGGATTATTGTGGATTATCTGGGTGGATCCAATCAAATCACAGGAACCCTTAAAAGTGAAGAACCTTTCCCAATGGTCAGAGGAAGACATGACTGTGAAAGAAAGGTCAAAAACAGAGATGCAATAGAGCTGACTGTGAACGTGAAAGAAGGGGACCATAAACTAAAGAATGCAGCTAACCTCTAGAAACTGAAAAAAGCAAGAAAACAATTTTCCCCCTAGAGTCACCAGAGGAAAATTCCACCCTGCTGACACCTTGATTTTAGCTCAGTGAGACCTATGTCAAATTTCTGTCCTACAGAACTATGAGATAATACATTTATCTTGTATTAAGTCATTAAGTTTTTGATGATTTGTTATAGTGACAATAGAAATTGTACCATACAAAGAAGTGCCTTCTCCATTTTCTGATAAGGCTGCTGTTTTTAGATCACGTGACTCTTTCACTTAAGGGATTAACATGCAAGGAGACACTGTTCATTCTTATGTACCCGTCATCCAGCACTTATTTGCTTTAGACATATGAGCAAAGTTAGATCCCAACTTGGCAAAATATAAGCTCACACTTGGGCTTTTGGATATGTGCTCACATATCCAAATACCAGTATTGAAAGCACACACCAATAAAGAAAGATTGAAAAATTATACTAGCAAAAATCTGTGGAGTATGTGTGGGCATGAATTCTAAATGGGCTACATCAAGGAGAAAAGAGTATAATTTTAAACTGGCCTAAAATTTTGAAGATGATGCAATTCCCAAGGAGTCAAAATTCAATTGGCCAGCTTGAAGAGCTGGGTAAATTCTTATTCACTATTTACTTGGGTGACTAAAAGTCAATGTCCTATTTTGGATAAAAATGGAGATGTCATAAATTCTTTGGGATAACAAAGTGGAGGGAATCCTAGGATTTAGGAAGAGAGGGAAATGGGTGTATGGGTGGAATGGGTGTATCATACATGATTGATGTCTTACAAGAGAACGCAGAAGGTGCTTTCTTTGCCAAGGCCTTAGTAAATACAGTATCCTTTTTGCTTTGAAAGGTGCTTTAGGACTTCCCTGGTGGTCCAGTAGTTAAGAATTCTCCTGCCAATGCAGGGGACATGGGTTTGTCCCTGGTCCAGGACAATCCCAAGTGCCATGGGGCAGTGCAACTACTGAGTCTGTGCTCAGCAACTACTGCAGCCCCCACGCCTAGAGTTACTCAGTAAGTAGAGAAGCCCCCACAGTGAGAAGCCCGCACACCACACCTAGAGAGAAAAAGGCTGTTCGCAGCCACAAAAAATTCATGTGCCACAAGACCCAGTGCAGCCAAAACTAACTAGCTAAATAAATAAAAATAGAATGAACTCTGGGTTTCACTGAGAATGCGGGGAGTTCAAGATGGCAGAGGCCAAGTCAAAGCACTTATCCAGATGGCGTGGTCTCTAGAATGCTCCTCAGGCCCTAATGATCAGATGGTCCTTACGCCTGAGATAGATGGGCTGCTTGATTTGTATGACAGAGAAGAACTCAACTCTTCTTGAGGAGCATGGGCCCTAGGACATGTGGGCTGCAGTAGTTGCAGCAGGCCAACTCTACAGCATGAGCTTGGTAGTTGTGGCATGTGGACCCAGTTGCCTTGAGGCATGTGGAATCTTCCTGGAGCAGTGATAGAATTCCTCCTCCCCTATATTGACAGGTGGATTCCCAATCCCTGGACCATTAGGGAAGTCCTGAGGATGGATTTTTAATGAAAGACAGAGGGCTATCACAAACTTATGGAGATGTTGACTTCAATTATGGTTGCTGTAACAAGTGCTGTCTCTCTTCTGGATAATACAATCCTTAACACTTGTCACACCATTATTAAGAGGTCCAATGCTTACTTCTGGATTCCAATAAGCAGGCAACATCAGAGAGAGCTTATTTTCCTCTGGTTGCTTCCGGGTACAACAGCTCTAGCTCTGGGGCACAATTTAATCCTCAGGGATCTTCAGCACCTCAGCAGCCTTCAACATCTATTGGTTTGCTATTAGCTTGGCCAAAAATTTCGTTCGGGTTTTCCCCATACCAGCTTATGGAAAAACCCAAACGAACTTTTTGGCCAACCCAATACACTAATTGTACCACTTGGATTCGGATTTGCTTTCACTGCCTATCATGTTTCTGGTGTCATCCCTGAATTTACTGAATGCCTTAGACACTTTCTTGGTATCCATCCATGAGCACATATCCAAAAGCCCATGACATTGCTTTTGACCAAGAAATCTGCTTTTCAGTGAGAGAGGGAAGACTGGGATCACTTGTCTTATTATGGAGCCGGTCACCCACAGAGAAGCTTGGACACAATATCTTGTGGGTTTGGTGGCTCAGTCAGTAAAGAATCACCTGCAATGCAGGAGACCACCTGCGGGGATGCAGGCAGGGATGCAGTTTTGATCCCTGGGTTGGTAAGATCCCCTGGAGAAGGAAATGGCAACCCACTCCAATTTTCCTGCCTGGAAAATTCCATGAACAGAGGATCCTGGTGGGCTACAGTCCATGGGGTTGCAAGAGTCAGACATGACTTAGTGACTAACCTGCCATCACCATTCACAAGCTGTAGTGTATGTCTTGAGCCAGCTGGGTCAGTCTTGGAGTTCAAAACGTGACAAGAGTGACAACTGAAACTCATTCTGAGGGAATGTTCACTTTGGCTCACCATGGCACCAGCCAATAAGCAAAGGACTCAAAGGGTATGAATAAAATCAAGTGCATGGATGAATGAAGCAGCTTCTTGAAGAAGGGGGCCACTTCAGCACTCAAGAGTCAGCCATGCTACTATGTATGAATTCCTTGCTGCTCCATAGTCACCACTGTCTGTGTTTGATTTCTTGTAACCCCAGCAGGTCTTTTGCAGGCTTGGCCATGGCATATCACACAGTAATCTACGTCATGGGCTATTTACCCCATAGCTTGAAGACACACAGGTCAGAACACAGATGGAATTGGTTTGGTGCTTTCCATTCTCATAGCTAATGGCCAACTTCTCACCCTTGAATCTGTTGATTTTGCTGGTTGAGTTTTGTCCCATGAGGAAGGAATGCGTCTATCAAGGTTAGGCACATTGAACATGGCACACTCAATGGACCATCTATCTATCTATCATCTATCTATGTATCTATCTATCTATCTATTTAATTTTGGCTGAGCTGGGTCTTCACTGAGGCACACAGGCTTTCTATGGTTGCATCACATGGGGCTTCTCTAGTTGTAGAGTATGGGCCCTAGAGCCCTCAGGCTCAGTAACCATTACATGTGGGCTCTCTAACTGTGATCCATGGGCTCTAGAGGGCACAGGCTCAGTAGTTGCAGCACAAGGGTTCCTCTAGCTGTGGCAGGGGCTTAGTTGCCTTGTGGCATATGAGATATTATTTCTTTCACCAGGGTTTGAATCCACGTCCCCTGCTTTGGAAAGTGGATTCTTAACCACTGGCCACCAGGGAAATCCCTGATATATCAATATTAGATTCAATACTAATGTGGCTTTGGGTTATCTCCCTTTGCAGAGAGCCTGAATATATACATGAACATGGTTGAATTATGTTAAGTAGAAACATTATTTTTGTTTAAAAATGGAAAGAAAGGCCTATTTCATGAACAGTTGTCACGTTTTAGCAGCTGGCCTATCTTATACATCTATTTTTTTTTCTCATGAACCTGATGGGGGGCTCAGTCTGTCCCCCCTTACAAGCTGGAGAAAGCCCTACTTCTTGCTGTGGTCCCTCCAGAGCTCAAGGCCCTGCAATGTGACCTCACATGGCAGCCAATCAGTCACACTCACTCACAGGATATTAAAACTGGACCAAGTGATACAAGTGAAAAAGGTGGTAGAGAATTTATTCTGGACACGTGGCGATGCAGTAATGTCCAGCTTCTGGGAGAGACAGTGTAGAGGAATCAGTAGGGCCTACTGCCCACAGTCATCTTGGTACCAGTTACATTGTCTAATATTTGCTGGAATAGGCAGCTGTTCTCCCTGGACTGGCATGGTAGAATGGCTTTGGCTGTGGTTCTTGTTGACTGGCCTCCTTTTGTTCCTGCTTGCCTTCTAAGCCGGGTTCTCCAACCTTCCCAGAGATACAGTGAGTTCCACTCTGTTTTCTGGGTAAATTATTTTGCCTCTTAAATAATCTAGAGTTGGTTTATGTTATGTGTGTTTAAGAACATGTTTTTGACTGGTGTGCAGAGAGAAAGAGATGAAGCTAGGTGGGTAGATTAGAATCAGATTGTCAGGTGCTTTGCATGATTATTAAGAAGTTTGGGCTTTGTCCTGAAGGCAAAGAAAACTCACTGAAAGATTTTAAAGAGAGATAAATGTAATCAGATGAGGTTTTTAAAATTATCTTTTTGATAGATTGGAGAGAGGGAGAACATGACGGTGGGGGCAGTGAGGAGAATGTTGTAATAATTCAGGTGACAAACGCTGGTGACACACAAACATAACAGTAGGAGAGAAGCTGTAGAGAGTAGGATGGATTAAAAGAGACTTTAAAGACTGTTTAGGAATTGAGCTGCAGGAGTTGCTTGTATATTTTTGAGATTAATCCTTTGTCTGTTGCTTCATTTGCTATTATTTTCTCCCAATCTGAGGGCTGTCTTTTCACCTTACTTATAGTTTCCTTTGTAGTGCAAAAGCTTTTAAGTTTCATTAGGTCCCATTTGTTTATTTTTGCTTTTATTTCCAATATTCTGGGAGGTGGGTCATAGAGGATCTTGCTGTGAATTATGTCGGAGAGTGTTTTGCCTATGTTCTCCTCTAGGAGTTTTATAGTTTCTGGTCTTACATTTAGATCTTTAATCCATTTTGAGTTTATTTTTGTGTATGGTGTTAGAAAGTGTTCTAGTTTCATTCTTTTACAAGTGGTTGACCAGTTTTCCCAGCACCACTTGTTAAAGAGGTTGTCTTTTTTCCATTGTATATCCTTGCCTCCTTTGTCAAAGATAAGGTGTCCATAGGTCCGTGGATTTATCTCTGGGCTTTCTATTCTGTTCCATTGATCTATATTTCTGTCTTTGTGCCAGTACCATACTGTCTTGATGACTGTGGCTTTGTAGTATAGTCTGAAGTCAGGCAGGTTGATTCCTCCAGTTCCATTCTTCTTTCTCAAGATTACTTTGGCTATTCGAGGTTTTTTGTATTTCCATACAAATTGTGAAATTCTTTGGTCTAGTTCTGTGAAAAATACCGTTGGTAACTTGATAGGGATTGCATTGAATCTATAGACTGCTTTGGGTAGAATAGCCATTTTGACAATATTGATTCTTCCAATCCATGAACACGGTATGTTTCTCCATCTGTTTGTGTCCTCTTTGATTTCTTTCATCAGTGTTTTATAGTTTTCTATGTATAGGTCTTTTGTTTCTTTAGGTAGATATACTCCTAAGTATTTTATTCTTTTTGTTGCAATGGTGAATGGTATTGTTTCTTTCTCTTTCTGTTTTTTCATTGTTAGTATATAGGAATGCAAGGGATTTCTGTGTGTTAATTTTATATCCTGCAACTTTACTACAATCAAAAAATGGGCCAAAGAACTAAACAGACATTTCTCCAAAGAAGACATACAGATGGCTAACAAACACATGAAAAGATGCTCAACCTCACTCATTATTAGAGAAATGCAAATCAAAACCACAATGAGGTACCATTACACGCCAGTCAGGATGGCTGCTATCCAAAAGTCTACAAGCAATAAATGCTGGAGAGGGTGTGGAGAAAAGGGAACCCTCTTCCACTGTTGGTGGGAATGCAAACTAGTACAGCCGCTGTGGAAAACAGTGTGGAGATTTCTTAAAAAACTGGAAATAGAACTGCCATATGACCCAGCAATCCCACTTCTGGGCATACACACTGAGGAAACCAGATCTGAAAGAGACACGTGCACCCCAATGTTCATCGCAGCACTGTTTATAATAGCCAGAACATGGAAGCAACCTAGATGCCCATCAGCAGATGAATGGATAAGGAAGCTGTGGTACATATACACCATGGAATATTACTCAGCCGTTAAAAAGAATTCATTTGAACCAGTCCTAATGAGATGGATGAAACTGGAGCCCCTTATACAGAGTGAAGTAAGCCAGAAAGATAAAGAACATTACAGCATACTAACACATGTATATGGAATTTAGAAAGATGGTAACGATAACCCCATATGCAAAACAGAAAAAGAGGCACAGAAATACAGAACAGACTTTTGAACTCTGTGGGAGAATGTGAGGGTGGGATATTTCAAAAGAACAGCATGTATGCTATCTATGGTGAAACAGATCACCAGCCCAGGTGGGATGCATGAGACAAGTGCTCGGACCTGGTGCACTGGGAAGACCCAGAGGAATTGGGTGGAGAGGGAGGTGGGAGGGGGGATCGGGATGGGGAATACGTGTAAATCTATGGCTGATTCATATCAATGTATGACCAAAAAAAATAATAATAATAAAAAAAAATAATTTAAAAAAAAAAAAAAAGACTGTTTAGGGCTTGATGCCTTGATCGGTAGGGACCACTCTTCATGTAACTGAATAGATGGATAGTGGTGCCTTAGACTGAGTTAGAAGGACAAGAGAAATGGGTCTTTGGGAGAAGAGAATTTAAGGCACATTGAGTTTGAGATGCTCTTCTCCAGGTGGAGATGCCCATTAAACAGCTAGAAACCTGGAACAAGAATTCAGCAGAACCATATAGACTGTAGACGCAGACGTGGGAGTCACTGCTATAGCGTTTCCCAGGTGGTGCTAATGGTAAAGAACCCGCATGCCAATGCAGGAGACATAAGAGACTTGGGTTCAATCCCTGGGTCGGGAAGATCCCCCTGGAGGAGGGCACGGCAACCCACTCCTGTGTTCTTGCCTGAAGAATCCCGTGGACGGAGGAGCCTGGCGGGCTACAGTCCATAGGGTCTCACTGGGTCAGACACGATTGAAACAACTGAGCATGCGTGCACGTTGTAGTGTTAGTTGAAGACAAGTAAATAGAGGAGAATCTTAAAATGAGAGAAAAAATAGGAGCTTTTAAATGAATTTGAAAATCCTAAATTGATAAGAACCACTTTTTGGTTACAGGCTTCCCAGGTGGCACAGTGGTAAAAGAAAAAAAATCTGCCTGCTGATGCAGGAGATACAGGAAACATGGGTTTGATCCCTGGGTCAGGAAGATCCCCTGGAGAAGGAAATGGCAACCTACTCCAGTATCCCATGGACAGAGGAGCGTGGCGGGCTACAGTCCATGTGGTTGCAAAGAGTTGGACACGACTGAGCCCGTGTACATATCCTATATCCATTTTGGTTACGACTTTGCACATGATGATGCAGATGCCCACAGGGCCATATCACGACTTTTGTGGCGATCCTAGCTGCCTCTGGATGCCCATCCCCCCACCTGTCCCCGGCACTCACTAGTCCAGCGCTCCCCACCCACAAGCACCCATGCCTCCGCCTCCCAGTCCATAACAAGGAGGCCCAGAAGCGGCCGAGGGCTACTGTCTCCAAGAGCAGCCCTCATGAAGGATGACGGTTGGAAGACAAACATCCCGGTTCCTCACACCTTCTGTGGAAAGACTGGGAGGCATATTCCAGCCCATGTCCCAGAGTTACCCAGCAGGGCTGACCCCCAGCTGCCCACAGGTGGTAAACGACTTGATTATGAACTGACTGTTGACTTTGGGTCCTTCCCTGGCCTCTTCCCATTCCCCACGGGTACTTTTTAAGATCACCTCCAAAATAAACTACTTGCCTTCAAATCCCTGTTTCAGGATCTGCTTCTGGGAGAATCCAAACGGAGACAGCTTTCTGTTCTTTCTGGTCTTCTGAGTGGGAACCATTACATTTGAATGATATAAGCTGCTTCTTTCCTTCATCTGCTGCTGTATTTTTCATCTTATCCTCCACCATCTTCCCCCAGTGATATACTCTCTCAAAACACAGGGAGCTCAACCCAGTGCTCTGTGACAACCTAGAGGGATGGGATGGGGTATGGAATGGGAAGGGAGTTCAGGAGGGAGGGGACATATATATACCCATGGCTGATTCATGTTGATGTATGGCAGAGGCCAACACAATATTGTAAAGCAATTGTGTGTGTGTGCTAAGTTGCTCAGTCATATTCAACTCTTCATGACTCTATGGACTGTAGCCCACCAGGCTCCTCTGTCCATGGGATTCTCCAGGCAAGAATACTGGAGAGGGCTGCCATGTGCTCCTCCAGGGGATCTTCCCAACCCAGGGATTGAATCCACATCTCCTGCATTGCAGACAAATTCTTTACTGGTGTGCCACCTGAGAAGCCCTGTAAAGCAATTATTCTCAATAAAAAAAAAAAGAAGAGATAAAAAAAAAAGACATGGATTATAAATGAACCCCCTTGACCCAGAAGACACAAAGGGATAAGAGACACCTGGCTAGAAAGTCCCTCATCTATTCTAGGAAACAGGTGCAACGATAAACCTGCTTTGTATTTACTGAAACCTTTCCTTCCAAGGAGTTCAAAGTGTTCCTTGTGTATTCCCCATGGGTAGGAGTTTGACTGGCTTCACACACAGCTGAAAATTATGTGAAGTGTAAATGATACGAAATTGGACTTGAGAAACCATACTATGTCCCCTTCCAGCAGCTTTCTCTTTCTTCCTTCCCATGCTGGCACCTCGGCCCCTTCCACCTCTCCTGTTTCTGTTTTCTCCTGCACCTCATTCCTCACCATGGTGGCTTACTCTTAACAATCTTTCAATCTTGGCTTAAGGGGTGATTATTAATATTATTAATATGGCATTATTTTCCCCATAAATGCTTGCATTTTAATAGGATACATCTACACACTGAAAAATCTAAAGAAATAAACTTGAATAGCAGGGTAATAAGCAAGTAAGAGCTTTTGGTGAAGGTATTAGTCCATTTGGTAATCTATATGATTTCAAATTGGTTGGTGGGTAACTTTTAAGAAGAAAAATATCAGTTCATGGATCTCCAGTCATTTTGGATGCAGAGACAGGTTTTTTTTTTTTTTTTTTTAAAGGGAACCTAAAGCAATGACAAGAATCTTGGTAAAATGTTCTGTACCTTTGATTACCCAGAGTGAACTAAATATGTATTTTAGGTTAAGCTTTATTGAATATTTTCTGTGTGCCAGGCGCTCATGGAAGCAGAAGGAGGAGAATGTACAAGAGCTAACATGTTTGCTGTCGGTCTCCATGGAGCTTACCTGTGATCACCTCTTTAGTTTGGGGTTGAAGATGAAGATTTCAGCTCTCAAAATGGACTCCAAAAGTGGCCTGCAGAACTTGGGAGGCCTCAGATCTGATTGGAATCCAGAACATCTGCCTGAGTTCAAGAAAATACTGTATTTTCAATTAGGAGGGTTTTCAAAGCATTTCCTTTTCCCTAAGCCCCACACTCAGGAAGGAAGGGTACTTATAGAGCATAAAAAAACCACTTCCTTCCGCAACTTCTTTTCAAAACTAATGGGGCTTCCCTGGTGGCTCAGTCAGTAAAGAATCTGTCTGTAGGGCAGGAGACCTGGGTTCAATCCCTAGGTTGGGAAGATCCCCTGGCGAAGGAAATGGCTACCCACTCTAGTATCCTTGCCTGGAAAATCCCTTGGACAGAGGAGCCTGGCAGGCTACAGTTCACGGTGTCACAAAGAGTCGGGCACCACTGAGAGACTAACAGTTTTCCACAACTTCTTTTCAAAACTAATGGGGTGAAAAGATAAAGTATCTACCTTAAAAAAACCTGCTCCACCAAAGAAAGACACTGATTGAAAAACAACACAAATATATTGTTCTTCTCTCCTACCTCCCAGATATGAAACACTGTCTCCAGGAAAAGAAAATATTATGCCAGCAATTTAGCAACACTAACAACTAACTTCAAACCCAAGAGGAATTTCCCTGCCTAGAGGAGGAGAGGTCCCTCTTTACTGGGTAGAGGAGGCCTTCCTTTTCAAGACAACTTTTAAATGCTGCCTCTCAGGACTGTGGCGCAAATGTCTTTGAATGTACTCAGAAGAAAGTCTCTTTTCTTCATTTTTTAAAAATTACTTTTTATTAGAGTATAGTTGCTGTACTATGTTGTAGAAAGTTTCTTTTCAAAGTGTTTAAGACTGGAGGAGCAGCCATCCTGTGTTTGGGCTTCTTACACCACCCCCAGACCTTCCCCGACCAAATTCTACTCAAACTCTGTGAAGAAGATATATAATTTTTTCCTGGTGACCATAACAACTATTTCCATAAAGAAGTCCAGATGTTTAATTTTTCCAAAAGAAATTTTAACAAAAACAAAATAAAAGTAACTGAGGAAGGATCATTTTTCCATTGACTTCTTAACTCCAATGGGATTGGTTATGCCAGTCAAAACCACAGATTCAGTTCCCCGAAGCCCTCGCCCATCCTTGCTGCTCTGGGTCTCGGCACAGGTGCCTTCTCAGAATGCCTCTGGTCAGGCGATTGCAGCCACTGTATTTAATTTCAAGAAACTATTTTTCAAAGGCCAGCTGTGGACAGCGTAGGTTGTCACACTTTCTCTCCAACGCCCTGGGCCTAATAATAAGTAGAACATGGTTTCATCAGCTTGAGCTACATTTTCCTAAGTCAGTTAGGAAATCCCCTCATCTGATGGCCTGCAAAAACAAATACTGATTCAGAAAAAACTGTTTTTTCTAATAGGCCTTGACCTATCCATATCTCCCGTCGGCCAGAAGGGTTGGTCTGGGGAGTTGGGAATTAACTGGGTTAACTGCCCCAAGTGGGAAGCAGTCTTTTGAAATAGCATCAACCCAACCATAAAAGTCATGCTTTGGGAATTTCTCTCTCTCTCCCCAATGGTTTTAATGTCTGAATCTAGAAGGAGTTTCTCCTCCTGAAGATTCTAAACCTTCTTTAGCTTTTTGTTAGATCAGTTTCTGTGGGGACACTGAAGGATGCTGGCCTCTCTGTGAGCAGTAGGATACCTGGAAATCTACCTGGACCTTCCTGCCATCCAGCACCATAAAAATAAGAGATGCTTGTGGGAGTCCCATAGCTTGTTTGGTTAATGCAATGGTTCATAACTAAAATGCCAGTTTAACCACCAGTTTGTTTTGCTGGTGTTTGGTTTATACATAAACATGAGTGGGAAGGGACCAACTTTTTTTTTTAAGTACGAATTTTATTTTTATTACTCCTGCTTTGTTTTTCGTTTCAAAGGGATGGCATAGACTCAGGGTACAGCAGCTGTACTCAGCCCAGCTGGAAGGCCCCAGATTTTAAACTTCTATTTCTTAAAAAGGGGTTATGTGTTGAACATTCAAGTGCTGCTAACCATCTCTATTTTATTTGCCCTCTAGCTCTTGTAGAGCAGAATCCAAGACCACCTCCAGCTCAGACAGATGGAAAGGGTTGGGGCTGAGGAACCAGGAAAGGCAATTTAGACCACAACATCCCAAGAGGAGCTGGGCTGCTACCTTCCAAGCCCTTCTTTCAGACCCTTCTCATAGGCCCTTATTATTCAAGGGCACATTGAAGTTTTCTGTCTTTGGGTCTCTCCTGTCTTCCCCCTAACTCATAGATTTCATTCCTGAGGAATATATTTCTATTCCAGTCTGACTCATTGTCTTAATATCCTTCAGAGGTTAACATAGAGCAATCTGGGACTATAACCCACAGAAAGTAGATGCCGAAGAGTTGATGCTTTTAAATTGTGATGCTAGAGAAGATTCTTGAGAGTACCATGGATGGCAAGGAGATACAACCAGTCAATCCTAAAGGAAATCAACCCTGAACATTCACTGGAAGGACTGATGCTGAAACTGAAGCTTCAATACTTTGGCCATCTGATACGAAGAGCCGACTGACTGAAAAAGACTTTGTTGCTGGGAAAGATTGAGGGAATGAGGAGAAGGGGATGACAGATAAGATGACTGGATGGCATCACTGATTCAATGAACATGTGTTTGAGCAGACTCTGGGAGATAGTGAAGGACAGGGAAGCCTGGTGTGCTGCAGTTTCTGGGGTTGCAGAGTTGGACACAACTTAGCGACTGAACAATAGCAAAGACATCCAACAAGTACTGACTGACTTACATGTTGAATCACAAAGTGATTTGAATGATGGATGAGTCTTCCCAGGGGAAAAAACCCAACTTAATCTTTCTGTTATTTCCCGAGGCCATTCAATATTTCTTAGAAAATCAGACACCCTGATCAAAATCTAATCTCCAAGGTAGACCTGGGACAAGATGGGTTTGGGGGGCACTGAATTCTCTTTCTTGTTCTATATTCACTTAAAAATTTTTTTCTAATCCTAAGTACTCTTTCATCTAATTAAAATCCTGAATGTGGTGACAGTGGCGATTCAATGATAAAACATGGTTTATGAGGATAAGTTTGAACATAAATGAAATAATTTGGTGGCGTTTTAGAAGATTAATTTTTCCAAATGATCTGATCATTTCTTCTAGACAGGAGGGAATCAAAGTTCCTGTGGTTCAGGATGGGTTCCTACAGAGGAATCTACTGAGCCCAGAATATTTCTGGACCATAGGGCATCCCAGGTTGTATTAGTGGTAAAGAACCTGCCTGTCAATGTAGCAGACATAAGAGACACAGTTCAATCTCTGGGTTGGGAAGATCTCCTAGAAGAGGTCATGGCAACCCACTCCAGTATTCTTGCCTGGAGAATCCCATGGACAGAGGAGCCTGGCGGGCTATAATCCATAGGGCTGCGAAGAGTCAGACATGACTACATGCAAGCATGCGCAGGATGTATACATGGGGCCAAGGGGTTAATCCAAGATGCAGAATCTAAGAAGACTTTCCAAATGAATTGTCCATTTGAAGGGTCTGGGAAGTCAGGAAAAATATCAGTGCCCATATTAATAATGGATGGCATCATCGACTCAATGGACATAAATTTGGGTAAACTCTGGGAGTTGGTGATGGACAGGGAGGCCTGATGTGCTGTGGTTCATGGGGTAGCAAAGAGTCAGACACGACTGAGCAACTGAACTGAACTGAACTGAACGTTAATAATGAGATGAATCCCAGGGAGATTAAGCTAGAATGAAAATTTAAAGCAAAGACTAAGTGGCAAAGTTAAGAAATAGCCTGAATGGTGAAAAAGTAATGGCAGCAATTTTTATGGATTTGTGTGTGTGTGTGTGTGTGTGTGTGTATGGTTTGGGGTGTGGCTCAGGAGAGTCATTAAACACCATCACTTGGTGTGAACACTCCTTAAATTGGTTTCTAGGAAAAGCAGATTGGAAAATCCATTAACTAAGAATTATGGGGAAATGAAAACAACGGGCAGGATCAAAAGAGCAAAGAAAATAAAAGACGGTACAGTTGAAGTGTGGCTCATCCCACTGCAATAAGGACATCTCATAGTATGTGAGTGATTTTGTCTGAGTACAATCAAGCTTCCAGAATAAGTAATTTCTGATCTCCTACTAGTGTGGACAGGTGCAAGGCATGAAAGCAGTGTTAGTGACTCAGTCGTGTCCAACTCTTTGTGACCCTATGGACTGTAGCCCACCAGGCTTCTCTGTCCATGGAATTCTTTAGGCAAGAATACTGGAGTGGGTTGCCATGCCCTTCTTCAGGGGATCATCCTGACCCAGGAATTGAACCTACGTCTCCTGCATTTCAGGTAGATTATTTACCATTTGAGCCACCAGAAATGCAAGGCTTAACCTTGGGCTATTTGTAAGAAGTAGCAGTATCAGCAGCTGGAAGATAAATCATTGCCCTAGAGGGAAAAGACTTCAATTTTTATTTTATTTTTATCTTTATGGAGCTCTTTACTAAGTTACTAAGGAAAAACTCAACTCAACACACTGACCACACCAGGTGTAGACCTAAATGTCATATGACATGTTTTGAGGACCTAGAAATGTGTTGCTTCATGGTTGTTATGATATAAATTTTTATATTTATAGTGTTGTTCATTCTGATATAAACAGTTTATTAATTTAAAATGATCCTATTCACCAATACTTTTAAAAATTAATAAGTAATTAAAAATTTTTTGTGCATTTGGAAGAAAGAAAAGGGTATTATGATAGAGAATAATTTAGGTGGAGGAATCAGAGAACATCTCCCTGAGGACATGACATTTAAGTTAAGAGTTATGATAGATCTTACAGAGGTAACGAGTGAAGGGAGGGCAGTGGGGCAGTCCCTAGTACATTTAATATGAGTGTAATTCTCTGCCTTAAAAACACTGTTTTACCTTACTCTGTTTCAATAGATATTTATTTAAATTTAAATGAAGATCTCTATTTTTTCTGATTCAAAAAGAAATATACAAGCCCATTAAGAAATAATACAAAGGTGTATACATTTAAGGGGTTTCCCAGGTGGCATTAGTGGTAAAGAATCTGCCTGTGAATGCAGGAGACATCAGAGATGTGGGTTCGATCCCTAGGTCAGGAAGATTCCCCTGGAGGAGGGCATGAAAATTCACTCCAGTGCTCTTGCCTGGTGAATCTCATGGACAGAAGAGCCTGATGGGCTACAATCCATAGGGTCGCAAAGAGTCAGACACAACTGAAGCAACTTAGCACACATGCACACATGTATACATTTAAAAGTTCTCACTAATCACCACTGCTCCAGATAACAATTGTTACAGTTTAGATCAGTAAATACCCATTTACTCCTACTCCCCGTCAGACTCTGGGTTCAGTCAGTTCAGTTCAGTTCAGTCACTCAGTCATGTCCGACTCTTTGCGACCCCATGAATTGCAGCACACCAGGTCTCCCTGTCCATCACCAGCTCCCGGAGTTTACTCAAACTTATGCCCATGGTGATGCCATCCAGCCATCTCATCCTCTGTTGTCCCCTTCTCCTCCTGCCCCCAATCCCTCCCAGCATCAGAGTCTTTTCCAATGAATCAACTCTTCGCATGAGGTGGCCAAAGTACTGGAGTTTCAGCTTCAGCATCAGTCCTTCCAATGAACACCCAGGACTGATCTCTGACTCTGGGTTAAGGTGGGATAAAACAATGACCAGGAAATAGCTTCTGCCCTCAAGAAGTCACCACTCAGGGGCTTCCCTGGTGGTCCAGTGGTTAAGAATATGCCTTGCAATGCAGGGGACGTGGGTTTGATCCCTGGTCCAGGAAGATCCCACATGCAGCCGGCCAACTGAGACCGTGCGCCACAACTCCTGGGCCTGTGCTGGGAACCTGTGCTCCGCGACCAGAGAATCCACCTCAGTGGGCATCATGAGCACCACAGCTAGTGAAAGCCCATGTGCAGCAATGAAGACCCAGCATAGCTGGGGAAAAAAAAAGTCACCACTCAGAACTAGTTTTCTGAATAGGGATTCATGCTGGAGTCACTTAGGGTCTGTTTAAAAATGCAGATAACTCTGTCCCCCTAGAAATACTGATAAGAATTCTCAGTGAATGCACCAGGTTAAGAAATATTCAGCTCTGGAGTGCCAAGAACCATTAAGTAAGAGATCACTTTTCCTTTCTTGTCAAAATTCATTTACGTGAGTGGTTTCTAGTACCCTAGGAAGTTTGCAACTCTTATACCAATGGCTGTTAAAAAGGTTTGGGGTGATATTATTTGGCCTGTGCAAATGGGAAGGAGTCAAAACTGGTAACATCATGATTCTAGGTAGGTTGCAATGTCTCCATGTCTTATTGTTGATGTATGTGGGCAGTAATCAGCAAGGGTGTTATGTAGAGGAAGAAAAATTTGTACAGATTATACCTGTATACACGTCAAAGTGCTTAATAATAATTATAATGAACTACTATGAATATGTTACCAACTCATTGGGCTACATAATGAACTCTAATATGCTTAAAGACTAAATTATTCATCTTTACTGGGAATATTTACTTTATGGCTTCCCAGGTCTCACAGTGGTAAAGAATATGCCTGTCAATGCAGGAGACACAAGAGACTCAGGTTCGGTCCCTGGGTGGGGAAGATCCCCTGGAGAAGGAAGTTGCAACCCACTCCAGTATTCTTTCCTGGAAAATTCCATGGACAGAGGAGTGTGGCAGGTTACAGTCCATGGGGTTGCAGAGTTGGACACAGACTGATCGACTGAGCACACACATTTACTTTATAGGTTATTAACTATTTATAATATTATAGAATAGTTTGGAACATTTTACTATGCCACTTTAGATTCTCATTTATTTACTTATCCACTAATTCAACATGCTTTTGCATGCACCATGTCCCAGGTACTGTCTGAGCTGCTGAAAAAGCAGTGGCATAAAAGATAGTCGTGCTTTCTGCCTCCCAAAGGAGCAAACAGACAATGAAACAATGAAACAAGGTACACTGGCAAAGTGTGATGAAAGAGCAAGGTGCAAGAGACCATTCAGCAGGAATCCCTGTCTGGTCTAGGATGGTGGGTAGAGAATGACTTTTAAGTGGTCTTAAAAGGATAAAGGTCCAGTGATCCCATTCCTCGGCATCTATCCAGAGAAAACCATAATTGGAAGAGACACATGCACCCCAGTGTTCATAGCAGCACTATTCACAGTAGCCAAGATATGGAAACAGCCTGAGTGTCCATCAACAGATAATAGATAAAAAACATGTGGTACATATATACAATGGACTATTACTCAGCCATGAAAAAGAATGAAATAATACCATTTGCATCAATGTGGCTGGACCTAGAGATTATCATTCTAAGTCAGCCAGACAGAGAAAGACAAATATATGATATGGCTTATATGTGAAATCTAAAAAAATAATATAGATGAACTTATTTACAGAATAGAAGTAGGCACAGATACATAGGAAACAAGCTTATAGTTACCAAAGCGAAAGGGGAGAGGGATAAATTAGGAGTTTGGGACTAAAATATACATATTACTATATGCAAAATAGATAATCAACGAGAGCCTACTATATAGCACAGGGAACCCTGTCAATATCTTGTAATAACCTACCATGGAAAAGAACCTAAAAAAAAAAAAAAGTATCACTTGGCTAACCACCTGAAATGAACACAATATTGTAAATTAACTGTATTCAATAAAAATTTTAAAAAAGGACAAAGGACACAACAAGCATTCCACTCAGAAAGGAAACAGCCTGCATGCGGTCCCAGAGGCAAGATCAGCTTGGTATGTGTTTCAGACACAGAAACAAGTACAGAGGTGCAGTGGGCTTGGAGCGGGGGGTGTGAAGAGGTTGAAGAGGGGCCTCGTTCTGTTGTGCTCACTGGACATGTTAAAGACTTTCACTTATATCTTAAAGGAAATAGGAAGCTGAGAGTTTAACAGTTGAGTGACTGACTCACTCATATTTATGTTTTTGAAAGATCTTTGACTGCAGGGTAGAAAATGGGTCAGAGGAGAGCGAAACTGGGCATGGGAGACCAGTTAGAAGTGCTGTCACGGTCATTTAGATGAGAGATGTCACAGCCTGTGGGCCACCTCCGGCTTACCGCCCGTTCATTTACCTAGTTCTATGGCTCAGTGGTGTTGGAGAAGACTCTTGAGAGTCCCTTGGACTGCAAGGAGATCCAACCAGTTCATCCTAAAGGAGATCAGTCCTGGGTGTTCATTGGAAGGACTGATCCTGAAGCTGAAAGTCCAATACTTTGGCCACCTCATGCGAAGAGTTGACTCATTGGAAAAGACCCTGATGCTGGGAGGGATTGAGGGCAGGAGGAGAAGGGGACGTCATAGGATGAGATGGCTGGATGGCATCACCGACTCGATGGGCATGAGTCTGAGTAAACTCCGGGAGTTGGTGATGGACAGGGAGGCCTGGCGTGCTGTGATTCTTGGGGTCGCAAAGAGTCAGACACGACTGAGCGACTGAACTGAACTGAACTCTACAGCTGTGGAGTTGAGTAGTTACGGCAGAGGCAGTTTGGTTCACAAAACCTCAAATATTTACTATCTGGTCCTTTAGAGAAAGAGTTTGAACACCCCTGAAATATCCAAGGGCAGTGGCAACACAGAGGGTCTCGAAAAATGATGGCTGTTTAGCAGGTACACTCAGCGGAAGGTGATGAGCAAGTGGGTGTGACTTGCACAGTTGGATAGATGAGAGTGCTACTTTCTGCGGTGGGTGTTGTGTTGTGGGATTGGAGTGGTGTTTCCCTGCCTTTGATTGTGTGTGCACATGCTTGTGTGTGTGTGTGTGTGTGTGTGTGTGTGTGGCAACTCCATCTTTATGAGGCAAGTTAGATTCACTATGTACTTTTGCTGAAAAACGCCGTTAGTGAGCCCCTGTGTGTGACTCCTATGAACCCAAACACCTGGAGGTCATGTTCAATATTTCTTCATAGCTTTAGAAAGTATAAAGCCTACATTTTTTTTACCCGTATCTATGAAATAAGGAACATATAGGGAAGAGGGTTTTGATTCCGCTTGTATGAGCTCAGTCTGAATATCCAATCTGTCTAGCGTACTTCCTATTTGATCCCAGAGGATTTGTTAGAGGAAGAGGACATTTAAATAAAACCAAAGCTCTGTTCCTCTATCTCCTCTGAAACCGACCGAGAGATGGTTTCCTGTACTGGGAAGAATCTCACTCTCCAACTTGGTGATTTATGATTCTCTTAGTTGCATCTGTTTATTTTGCTTGCAGCCAATTCATGTTGGTTTTAAAAGAAATATAAGTGCAGCGAGAGAGGAAACATTGAAAAGACAGAGGAAGGAAGACTTTGGGATATGGTAAGGGTGAGAAGAATTTAGGAAAACAGAAGCTCATCTGGATCCGAGGGCTGGGAGTGGGGGTGGGGAGTACGGGGTAGGATGCGCAAAATATAGAGACCAGAAAGGTAAAGAAATAAGAGGAGAGGGACAAGCTGTGCACAGTCTTGTTGAACCAGGCCTGAATCCAGTCCAAATGGACCCCTGGTCTCATCCAAGTTCTGTCCAGCCCCTTTACAGTTTGTAAGACGTGATGTAACCGCAGGCCAGAGTGGTGTGGCTGGAGGCCATGGACCTGGGGAAGCGTCTTGCCAGTGGGCTGATGTGGGAAGATGAGTGCCAAGCTGGCCAGACGCTGGTCTCTAATGCTGTGTGATGAAGGTTAAGTGACAGACGGATATCCACTTAACTGCTGATTCTGTCTTTCCACACCCTGTTATCATCCTTTGGTTGCTTTGTAGGAGGCACATTTTGCCAGAAAAGATGTTTTAGGTTACTTGATTTTTTTGGGGGGTGGGTGGGGGGTGGGGGTGGTTCTCCGTCATTAAACAACTTCCTTTTCCCCCTTGGCTGATGTCAAGGGAAAAGTTTGAGATGATGCCATTCCATAGCTGTCAATCTAGTCATCCCCCTAGAGGGTTCAGATGGCCTGCAGGGAGACTGCCAACACAGGGTATTGACTCTGAAGACAAGGAGGCGATTTCTGCCTAGTGAGCCCTCTGAAGCCCAATGACTTTTGTGGACTCTGTGTGTGTGTGTGTGTGTGTGTGTGTGTGTGTGTGACATTGCAGAGGCACTGGACTCCAATGCCTTATCTGTATACTCACTTGTCTCTACTTGTGAGTAAGCTAGCATTGCACTGGTTGCCATCAGTTTGGCTTCTGTGTTTTTGCTTATGGGAGCTCAATAAATCCTCAGCCACTGGGGTTTAGGATTAGAGGGTTCCAAGAAATACAGGGAGCAATTATTAACCAAGAGGCTAAAAATTAGAGATAAGTGCATTCTCATGAACTCTCACTCATGTAGAAATAAGGATCTCTCTTTCTGAAAAACAAAACAGAAAGCTTCCCCTTTGGGTTACTTATTCCTTATTTATGACCATTAAGAACTTTGTCTAACCAGGTAAACACAATCAAACTCAGAGAGGACTCTAGAAATTAGAAGCCAAGATGTGCATAGTCTACAGACAATTGCAAATAAATAAATGGGAGGTGACTTGATGCTGTGCAGGAAGAAAACAGACCTAGACAACACCCTGAGAGCCTGAATGGATGGTGGGTGCTCCCAAAGGCCTGCAGGCTTGTTTGCCTTTATAGTGAAATATGACGCCCATTTCAATAAGGAGGGAGTGGCTCCCTCTTCAAGTGAAGGCAAGTGATGAAGGTACTTCTCTAATGAATAGAGAAGCTTCATTTGCCACCACGTTGAGCTCAGTCCCCTAGCTTCCTTTGTTCTTTGCCCTTTCCTCTGCTCCACTGTCCCAGGCTCTTTATTCTTTCAGCAAATGTTTATTGAGTTTCTATCCTGAGTCCAACCTGAGTGGGTACAAGGAATACAGCTGTGAATCAGGCAGACACACCTTTATGGAACTATCTACACTCTTGGGAAATTTTTCTGATATTCTTAGTCCTTAAAAATGCACTATATATGAGCTGTCCTAATTAGATTACCTCATGAGAAGAGTTGACTCATTGGAAAAGACCCTGATGCTGGGAGGGATTGGGGGCAGGAGGAGAAGGGGATGACAGAGGATGAGATGGCTGGATGGCATCACCGACTTGATGGACATGAGTCTGAGTAAACTCCGGGAGTTGGTGATGGACAAGGAGGCCTGGCGTGCTGCGATTCATGGGGTCGCAAAGAGTCAGACACGACTGAGCAACTGAACTGAACTGAACTGAACTGAATTAGATTACTAGTTCTTTTTTTTTTTTTTTTTTTTTTAACTGGGGTAGAGTTTCTTTACAGTGTTGTGTTAGTTTCTTCTGTAAAGTAAAATGAATCAGCTGTACATATACATATACTCGCCTTTTTAGGATTTTTTTCCCATTTAAGTCATCACAGAGCATTGAGTAGAGTTCCCTGTGCTATACAGGAAGTTCTCATTAGTTATCTCTTTTATAAATGTTAGTGTATATATTTCAAGGACTAGTCTTCTTTTTTTGGTGCAGAGTATACCCAAGATAAATGTTACCAAAAACAATAACTGCCATAATAATGTCGATACTTCTTATCTTATGTAAATTTAAACTCTATGGGAAGTTCACTAAAAATATGAGTTGCTTTCACGTCAAGTCAAAAAGGAAATTTTTACTTAGTAGTATACTCAAAATTGCCTTCCTTTTCAGCAGACATGCTTTGAGCAGTTTCCAAAATCCTTGGAAGGCTGTCCAAGGTGTTTTGTTTGTTTGAGTTTGTCTTTCAGGGATTCTAACAACAAAGGTTGTTATCTTGAAGGGAAGCTTTCCAAGAAGAGTCCTCCATCTTGGAGAAACGAATGCATAATTCTTGGGTGACACCCTGTCTATTTTAAATCATTGGAGAGGGGAAAAATATTTGTCTCCAAGACTGTAATTTTCCAGATGACGCCATATTGTTGCACAGTTGCCATACCATGAGAAAGAGCATTCTTGTGGTTTCTGTACTGAAAATCCTGTAGGAATGCTGTTTCTGGCATCTTTTCATCATGAAGCCAGGGGAGTATGGGGAACAGACAGGCCAACCAGATACAGTTTGTGGTCTTTTGGCATTTTAGAAAAGTCTCTTCATCACAGCATTTTTCATGTGATTTCTCAGTGTATGAGGTGTTGAGTGGGATGCTTGATGAGGGGTAGGGGGTGGAAATATTAGTCCAGGTCAAACCCCAAAGCAGCAGTCTGGTCAGACATCTGGACTTTCATGTGATTATTGTCTCATAAAAATAATCTTGACCCTTCAATTTTGTTTCTTACTACAGGGTATAAATATCTCTTTCTAAAATTAAATTTTGATAGCTAGGCACCACAACTAAGTCTGCATTCTAATAAAACAAAAGTAATTAAAGTAAAAGACAAATAGATGGATATCCCTTGGTGGTTTTTCAGATGGAATTTGGTTCCTGTGTAAAGCTAATTTCTGAGTCTGAGCTGAATGTCATATTTAAGGTTAAAAATTGTATAGAATTCTTTTTTTGAAATGTGAAAATCAGAATAACTTTTAAAACTCTGGCAACATATTGTTCAGGTAACATTTTTTTCTTTAACTTAGAAAGTTACCTTTTCATACCTCCTTTGAATAGCAGCTTCTGGAAAAACTTCCAAATTGTCTGCAATCTTTCTCCTTTGAGGTGAAGATGATAATAAAGAAAATGCAAGACTCTTAAAAGGCTATTTAACACCCATGTGTATAAATTAGTTTGAGGATACTATTAGAATGAGGACATATTTCCTGGGCACATCTGACATCAGCTTGTGGAACTGAATTGATCTAACCCAATAACTGAATTACAAATAAGTTAACAGTCATTCATATTCCTTTTTGCCAAGTGAAAAAGCTGGTTTAAAACTCAACATTCAAAGAACTAAGATCATGGCATCTGGTCCCATCACTTCATGGCAAATAGGTATTGAAAAGTGGAAACAGTGGCAGATTTTATTTTCTTGGGCTCCAAAGTCACTGTGGACAGTGACTGCAGCCACAAAATTAAAAGATGCTTGCTCCTTGGAAGAAAAGCTATGATGAACCTAGGGAGTGTTTTGAAAAGCAGAGATATCACTTTGCTGACAAAGATCTGTATAGTCAAAGTGAAAGTTGCTCAGTTGTGTCCGACTCTTTGCAACCCCATGGACTATACAGTCCTTGGAATTCTCTAGGCCAGAATACTGGGATGGATAGCCATTCTCTTCTCTAGGGGATCTTCCCAACCCAGGGATCAAACCTAGGTCTCCCGTATTGCAGGCAGATTCTTTATTAGCTGAGCCACAAGGGAAGCCCAGTAATACTGGAGTGGGTAGCCTATCACTTCTCCAGCAGATCTTTCCGACTCAGGAATCGAACCAGGGTCTCCTGCATTGCAGGTGGATTCTTTACTAACTGAGCTATGAGGGAAGCCCTGGTATTCCTGGTATAGTCAAAGCTATGGTTTTTCCATAGTCATGTACTGGATGTGAGAGTTGGACCATAAAGAAGGCGAGGGCCAAAGAATTGATGCTTTCAAATTGTGGTGCTCTCAAGAGTCAAGAAGACTCTTGAGAGTCCCTTGGACATCAAGGAGATCAAACCAGTCAATCCTAAAAGAAATCAACTTTGAATACTCATTGGAAGAATTGATGCAAAAGCTGAAACTTCAATACTTCGGCTGCCTGATGTGAAAAGCTGACTCATTAGAAAAGACCTTGGTACTGGGAAAGATTGAAGGCAGGAGGAGAAGGGGCAACAGAGGATGAGATGGCTGGAATGGCATCATCAACTCAGTGGACATGAGTTTAAGCAAACTCTGGGAGATAATGAAGGACAGGGAAGCTTGTCATGCTGCTGTCCATGGGGTCACAAAGAATTGGACATGACTTAGTGACTGAACCACAATTTCAAATACAACTTCTCTCTCTCTTCTCTCTGTGTGATCTCTTCCCCTCTTTATCTTTCTCTTTTTTCTCCTCCCCTCCTCCCCCACTTTTAGATGGTGACTCAATAGAAAAGTAGGAGCAGCTCAAGCTCAGGGCCCTGCCTTGCTCTTCCTCTCCTTCCTTCTTTGTGCTGCTGTGGGTAGGTTGGGGAGATAATAGGCTTGTCCCCAAGGGGAGGGTGTGGAGGTACCATATGGTTTCTCTGGCAGTTACTGGGAGCAGTGTTGACAGGCTTGAGAGGAAGCCAAGGTTCAAGTCTTGTGAGCCAGCAGGAGGACAGCAGTGACTGACACATAGCTCTAGACAGCAGGAGGGAAGGAGGGAGCTTTGAGAGGCCCAAGGCTATGGAAGTTCTTGGTCTAATGCCTAGTTAAGATACTCAAGAAAATAACCTTTAAATGGAAAAATCCCTCTCTTCTTCTAGGGAAAGTGGTCTCTATCTTTTAGGCTATTCTTTGCAAAAAGCAAAACTGTTCATTGCTTTATTAGTAGCATGAATGTAAAACTAAGGAATTTTAAATGGTAGACTACGAGGAGATCCTTGCTGAATCATAGCTTTTATTAGGTTGTTGGAAGAGAAAGGATGTGTACAGCTAGATGCTGGTTGTCGTTTGAAAAAACTGGACTTTTAAAAGAGAAGTGGAAAGTATTTCTGAAAATTTCTATACCTATGGAAAGAAAGATGGTAAATGAAATATAGGTGTTAGGAAAGGTGGGGAGATGTAGCTTGGGGCTGTCCTTTCCAGTTTTCTTTAATAAATTATGAAAGAAGCAACTGTTTTTGAGAAGTGGTTAGTGGCTGTGCATGTAAGAGGAGGGATCTTCTAGTCAAGTTCCACACTGAGGATCCTGGCTCAGCTGTTGGTCTGCTATGTGCCAACTGGAGAAGAGTCTGTCAGCAGCTGAGTTTCTTTCAGAAAGAAAGTGGCTCTTAGGGTGTCCCTAAGTAAGTTATAAGACTATCCTTTGGTGAAGCCATTGTTGCTGAACCAAAATTGGGTCTGCTCACTGCATGCAGTAAAGCCAATCTACTGATACTGGGTTGTGGTGAAGGAAAGTGCAGTGTTTATCACAGGGTGCCAAGCAAGGAGTTCAGGCAGTTAGTGTTCAAAACACGCAGATTCCCTGATGGATTTCAGGAAAGCATTTTTTAAAGGCCAAAAGAGGGAGGGAGTATCCCAGGATATCTGGTCAACTTGTGCACGATTCTCTGACTGGTTGATGGTGTAGCAACAGGGCGGTGTCATAGGGATTAGCATCATCAATCCTTAGTCTCCTAGGTCTGGGGGCTGAATGCTCATGGTCACCAAGTACCTCATTTCTTCCACTTGGTGGGGGTTTTAGCATCTGTAAAACACAAGATATGTGCCCCAGATACTATTATCTAGGTATTTACTGTGCTGTGCTTAGTCACTCAGTTGTGTCTGACTCTTTGAGACATGATAGACGCTGTGCATGTGGATTCTCCAGGCAAGAATACTGGAGTGAGTTGACATGCCCACCTCCAGGGGATCTTCCCAACCCAGGGATCGAATCCAGGTCTCCCTCATTGCAGGTGGATTCTTTACCATCTGAGCCACCAAGGAAGCCCAAGACTACTGGAATGGGTAGTCTCTCCCTTCTCCAGGGGATCTTCCTGACTTAGGAATCAAACTAGGGTGTCTTGCATTGCAGGTGGATTCTTTACCAGCTGAGCCACCAGGGGAAGTCTTCTAAGTACTTCAGAGAGGAGCTAAATCAGAGGTTATGGGGAAGGGGTCTGTCCTAGAAAGTCCCCATAGGGCCCTGTTCCATGACACCATCATGCCGTAGCCCAGCTCCTGGCACTAGGGAGCCAGTGGAAGAAGAAGTAGAACCAAGGGGATTTGCATGGGAAAATTTTGGCCTCTTTAAGGGCCAGTCGGGGTCACATACCACAGTCTATTAGATCCATGGGCCACCAAAGATAATTTGCTCTGTTCTGTTTCCCGTGTCACATACTCTGCCTGTTCTGCTTCTTTCTTGGGTTCTAATAAACCTGGAAGACAGATTCTTACAGAAACCTGAGAGAAAGACAGCAAGAACAGAGACAGACGTTCTTGTGTTTAGAATCCTGGTCAGATTCCTTTAAGCCTCCGCCTGATTTCCTTTTGGGTTGGCCTGTTTCCTTTAATATCCTGGACAATATAATTATTTGCGTGTCTGGTCAGGAAGAAATGGCAGACTTCAACAAAAGTACCGTTTCAATTAAAATCACAGGAAGAAATAAGAGGCTATCACAATTCTGTCATCTCTTTGCCAGCTGGGAGTGTATACTGTGCTATCTCTGGCCATCCGAAGGGTTTTCAAGGATTAACAAGAAGAGTTAGTGAGGAGATCTGTGGTCACACAGGAATTTGCTACATATCTTGTGGGCATTTCTGGAACTAGATTTGTTTTAGGGGGAAGTGTGAGACTGGATTAATGCCCACTTGTGGAATCTTGATACCTTGATCTCAGCTACATCTACAGGCCTGAGTTTAAACCTATGCCGGATTGGAAGGCACTTCTGATGACAGCTAGATCAAAATATTATGAAATAATGGAAGAAAAGGTACAACTTAATGATAGAGAATTAGCCTCTGAATTTCTAGTTCATCCCTCAAAATGGAAAAACTAAGTATAATAGTTAATGATCTTTTTGTAGCTTGTGGGAGCAAAATTGCAAATGCGTTTTCACTTATTGCAATCCTTAATGCAAATATTTAAAAAGTTTTAATCAGAAGGCAACTAAAACTGTATAGATTTACAGACAGTCTCTGGTTCCTAGAATTATATACCATTTTCTTGAAACTGCTAAATAACCTTCCAGGTAAGAATCATCTCTTTCTGGGAAGGCCTTGTTCTACACAATGTGGGTTTTGACAAGGGTCTGTTAAGGCTTAATAACGTCTGCTCCTTCAATAAGTTGGGGCAAACAAGAAAGAGCAAATTATGTAGAGTTTTCACTATGACAAATTATGAGAGTTAAAAGCAGTCCCCTTTTTCCAGCTATTATCTGTGTTTAATGAATTCTTGTTGGATATAAGGACTATTTTGCACTTTGTGGTTATGTTCACTATTTACAGATTCCCTATCACTGTCTCTGATCTTAAGTTTCAGAGACTAATTTTTTTCCCTGTATCAAAGAATGAAAATGGTTAATATTACTAGCTTGATTGATATCATATATTTTCTATGTTTTCTTGAAAATTATTTTTCCAATTGCTAATATCAAATTTCTGGCTAGAAATAGAATATTTCATAAATTTTCATATTTGCATACCATTTACTTATTTGTATATCACATTAAAAGTATCACAAAATTTGAAGAAAAAAAGCAGTCCCCTTTTGTGCCAGGGCATTGATTTTTCTCTTTGTGGGGTTGATATGCTTGTTTCCAAATAAAAAAGAACAATGTGATTCATTTTCTTAATTAAATTTAAAAAGAAAAAAGAAAAATCCTCCAGCACTCAAAATTTAGCTTCCTCATGTGACCTTTCACAAACTGAAGAATATGCAAGGACTTAATTATAATGAACTAGGGGAAATCAAACCCTTTCTCCGTTACGGTATAATTAAGTACCTGTCAAACTCAGGCAACCCTTAATTTTCCTTGAGCGAAAGCAGTTGATGAACTTAAAAACTAATCCTCCCCTTAAGGCTTGCTTTATAAAAGCCCTGTAATTAGAAATAGAGGTTTGTCCAAACTTAAAAGGTTTTTTTTTTTTTTTTTCCCTTTTTCTTGAAGCATTTTTACTTTGGCTAAAGCTATAAAAGTTTGTTCTTGGTGTTGGGTTGAGCATCACCAATTATAACTAGCATCGAAGAGCAGATGTGTGTGGAGCTGTGATTGCAGAGATGGGAAGGGTTGAGTGTCATGGGCAGTTGTTATCCATGATCTTGATGCTCAAAGTGTGGTCCAGGAAATGGCATTATCTGCCTCTCCTGGGTGCTTGTCAGGAAAGCAGAACAGGTCCTGCTCTGGATCCACTGAATCAGCAAATTGATAAGAACCCCAGATGCACTGAATGTGCATGTATGCTAAAGATACACTGCTTTATCATGCTGACTAGTTTGTTCTGGGAAAGGTGAACTTTAAAGTAAATGGACTGTTTTTAGGGGAAGAAAAATTGAAAAGTTAAAGAGCAGTCCATTTTATTTGTTGAATCTTAAAATCTAGACAGTCAATGTTGCCAAAAGAATTTTTTTGAAACTTGTGCTTACCTCTAAAGGATCCTATAAGAAATGGCTTTTTCCTTAGAATCTGGAATATCTCTTATTGTTTCCAGAGCCTGGCGTGGAGTGAACTCTGTGATCCACAGGATAGATCTGGCTCTTGGTTACTTTTCTCACAGGAAATGTAATTTCCATACAAGAACGTCTGACTGAAAGTAGTTGCTCAGTAAGTATTTTTTGAATGAATCAGTGATATATTTTTCATTCAATATGCTTAGGTTAATTTAGTCCCCAGGTGGTGTGGTGGTAAAGAATCTTCCTGCCAATGCAGGAGACACAAGAGACGTGGGTTCAATCCCTGAATCAGGAAATGCCCTGGAGTAGGAAATGGCAACCCACTCCAATACTCTTGCCTAGGAAATTCTATGGACATAGGAGCCTGGTGGGCCACAGTCCATGGGATTGAGGAGAGTCGGACACGACCGAGTGACTAAACTCACCCAAATGGGAATTTTAATTTTCTGAGGAATCTTCACCCTGTTTCCCATAGCAGCTTAACCATTTTACATTTTAACTAGCTGTGTACAAATGTTTCAATTTTTCTACATTCTTCTGATTGCTGTCATTTTCTATTTTGATATTAGTTGTCCTAGTGGATGTGAGGTGGTATCTCACTGTGGTTTCGATTTGCATTTCCCTAATGATGGTTTATGTTGAGCATCTTTTCATGTGCTTATTGGCCATTTAGGGCTTCCCTGGTGGCTCAGTTGGCAAAGAATCTGCCTGCAATGCAGAAGAACTGGGTTTGATCTCTGGGTCAGGATGATCCCCTGGAGAAGGGAATAGCAACCCACTCCCATATTCTTGCCTGGAGAATTCCATGGACAAAGGAGGCTACTGGTGGGATCACACCATGGTGGGCTACTTCCATGGGGTCACAAAGAGTTGGACATGACTGAGCAACTAACACATACTATAGCTTCTTTGAAGTCATGTCTGTTCAAGTCTTTTGCTCAACTTATGTTATTTTTTGACTGCATTGGGTCTTCGATGAGGTGTGCAGGGGTCTTTATTGTGGTGTGCGGGCTTATTTGCCCCACAGCATGTGGGATCGTAGTTCCTTGACTAGTAATGGAACATGCATCCCCTGTAGTGGAAAGCAGATTCTTGACCACTGGACCCCCAGGATGATCTCAGTTTGCTTGTTTTAAAATCAGGTTATTTGTTCTTTGTGTCATTGAGTTATAGGCATTTAAAAAATATATTCTGGATATTAATCCCTTTTGAGATATGATTTTTACATATTTTCTCTTATTCCATAGTTTGCCTTTACACTCTGTTGTTAGTGTTATTTGATGCACAGTTTTTATTCTGAAGTGTTCCAATTTAATTTTTCTTTTTTGCCTGAGTATTTGGTTTCATATCCAAGATATCATCATCAAATCCAATATCCTGAAGCTTTTCCCTTATGTTTTCTTCTGAGAGTTTTGTGTCTTATGTGTCTTTGATCCATTTTGACTTACTTTTCAGAGTATATATTTTAGCTTAATTTTTGGTATAAGGTGTCAGGTAAGGGTCCAGTTTTATTCTTTTGCATGTACATATCCAGGTTTCCTAGCACAATTTGTTGGACAGATTATTTTTCCCAATTGAACAGTCCTTGTACCCTTCCTTGTCAAAAATCATTTGACCATATATGTGAGGGTTTATTTTAGGGAATCTCTATTTTATTCCATTGGTTTATATATCTATTTGTATGCCAGTACCATACTGTTTTGATTGCTATAGCTTTGTAGTAAGTTTTGAAAACAGGAAGCATGAGATCTCTAATTTTGTTCTTTTTTAAGATTGTTTTGGCTATTTGGAATCCCTTGAGATTCCAGAGGAATTTTATGACAGATTTTTTTTCCATTTCCTCAGGAAATCAGTGGAATTTTGATAGGTCAACAATGTTTGTTAAATGCATGCATGAATAATTGAATGAAAGAATGGATTTTGTTTATTTTTACTTTGAAAATCACTTATTAATATTTAATGAATTTCTACACTGTGGCTTCAAGCTACCAGGACACAAACTGCACCCTGCTGAAGAATTTGGACTTCATGATGACAGGCTTGCTTTGGGAGCTTTCTCTTCCTCAGAACTTTGTAGTAGCCCAATCATACCACTTCAATGATAGGAGTAGCTCCAGTCTTGTTCTTGGCAGCATATACCTATGTCTTCGGCATTGAGTCAAAACTCCAATACTTTGGCCACCTGATGCAAAGAGCTGACTCATTGGAAAAGACCCTGATGCTGGGAAAGGTTGAAGGCAGAAGGAGAAAAGGGTTACAAAGGATTGGATGGTTGGATGGCATCACCGATTCAATGGACATGAACTAGGGTGAACTCCAGGAGATAGTGAGAGACTGGAAAGCCTGGCTGCAGTCCATGGGGTCGCAGAGTCTGACACAATTTGTTGACTAAACAACTACAACATACCGGTGTCTGTTCACTGACATAGGTCCACAAAATTTATTAAGGCTGACAGTTGGGCAGATGCCCTGGCTCATGTTTAAGCGGAAATGCCTCGTGTCAACTTTCCCAAATTATCCTGTACTGATGCACGTTACCAGCATTACCCCTATTTCTTAGGTGCTTCCAGTGTTTGTTGGTGTGGCTGTGTCTGTGGCTTATATGGCCCCTAAATTTCTCAGCCTTCCTTAGTCTGGATGGCATGTTGGCAGCTGAAACAAAAGAGCCAGAGTGAATTTTAAAAGACAGTTTATGACTATAGTTAATGGAAAGCATGTTAGTTATAAAAATCTATTGCAACAATGTCCTAAATATGGGATATTTCTCCATGAAAGAGATACATTTTTCTTTACAAATAAAATTTTATTTTAATTTACCCATTTATCTCCCTATTTCTATTTTTCAAAAGGAGTTTATATGAGTCACAATAAAAAGAATTTCCAAAGGAATAAAAGTCAAGTAATTAAAAAAGTTGTAGAAGAAAGACTAAGAATTTAGGTGGGAAGGGACAGTCTCTCTCTTTTATGCATTAAGCTTGGCTTTAAGTTTCCTGGCAACTGAACAAAGGGGAAATATAACAAGGCAATGGTATCTCAACACCAAATAAGAGCAAATAGTCTGTCTTATATCAAGAGGGAAACTATGAGCATCTGCCTGCGCCTCTGCCTCCTTCTGTGTCAGCTCTGGTGGTCAGGTCTGTCGAGCTCCTTGTAGGCTTGATCTGTTACCAACACTGAGAAAGGGCCCCCTCTTCCTAGAGCAACGGGATTTCAGAATGGGAACACTTGAGTAATCTGAAACCACACTCTGATAATTACCACTGTTTAAAAGCAAACATTTTTTCAGTGTTTACCACGGCCCCAGCACTTTCCTCCTTACAACATCTCTGTTGGATGGGTATTGAATCAAGTTTTTTATCTTTCCAACCAAGGATGTGGCACCTAGTATTGAGCATGGGTCCCCATCCACTTTGTGGATTCTCAGTACTTGAATTATCATGTCTGAACCCCATCTCAGTATTATGACTGCTCTTCTGCCTTGCCCTTTCTTTCTGAGTTCCTATTTTGGTATCCTAGATACTCTTTTAAATTCAAGTCTATCATAAGCCCAGGCCCCGCCTTGTTTTTGCTCTCTCTTGCTGTGAGCCTGCAACCCAGTTCCAGAATTCTCACACTTGGTGGACCCTGCTAGCTCTGGGCTGACATCGCCTACAGATTTCTGCTCCATATTTGTCACTGCTGTGACATATCATTTAGTAGATGTCTTTCTATTCTTAGCCCTTATGTTGACCATTTGCCTGAACCATGAGAGGTGCTAGGTCTCTTTCCAGGAACACTCCTGCCAGAGCTGGTCTTCTGATTTGCCCCTGTCTATCTTGCCTTAGCTTGAGAAGACTCTCATGGTTTGTCAGTGAGTTACAAAAAATGATGAGTGTTTCTGGCCCTTTCATACACTGGACATTGATGAAAACTAAGGGGAAAATGCTGAGTTGATTCTTGGTGACACAGTTTGAGTTCTCAAGGATGCTGACTCTGAAGACATCATATGGTATTTTGTTGCTGTTGTTTTAATTAATTATCTCCCTTCTATCAGTCATGGGTTGTGGGCTGCTCCTATAAAAATGTGATGATGAGCCAGTCTGGAGCTGAGGCAGTCACTCAAATAGTTGATAACTGGATGTTCTCTGCTGATGGTACTCCCAGAAGCTGCATAGCAAGACCTTCCTTGAGGGAATAGTTAGTGGTGCATCTCTGTGTCTACCTTGCTTTGGAAGTAACTGGGACCATATTATCTAGGTAAGATAATGTCTACTGGTTAAACTGACTCAGGGATGGAGTTTAGAATGGCTTTTAATCCTCCAGAAAATAATCTCAGAGAAGCTCTTGACTGAGGCTGGACAATGAAAAATTAGAGATTGAATTTGTCATCGAGTACCAAAAAAGAGTACATACAAAGGTGTTTCATATGCTTACATATCAGGCATATAGGTGAAAGAGTTAACGGTTAGCTATAAACTTCAGAATTTTGGTTTTATTCAGACTTGAATTTGTTGCCCAGGTTTGGAAACAATTTGGCTTTTGCAAGGTGTGCTTGTATCAATATTTGAGGCCAAGAATGCTTTTGTTGTTTTTGTTTTTTAAATCACAAAGTATCTGTATGTCTACATTTGGACAAGTACTTCATTGAGCCCAGAGTATCAGATTGTTACACAAGGAAAATTAAATGTTGGTGAGAAAAACAGTGAATACAGGAATTACTTATTACTGCCTTGCTCATAAATTATCCTAAAATGGCTCTTGTGGAGTTAGTTTTTGCATCTCAATGAATGTCAAGATGATTTAGTGGCAACATATAAATGCTAAACAACGACAACAAAATCCTTAAATAAGTTAACCCATTCAATGAATTTTTGGTACTATTTATCTTAAAGCAGAAACATACCTGAAAACAATGATGATTTTGAATGCAAAGGACATTCAGTGTTCTTTTGTTGCAAAGTTAGATCCTGCAAAAAAATAAAATGTAAGATCCACTTCTTTTCTTCATAAATTTAACAACAGAGTCACAGAGGATAAGTGGTAGAAAGAACAACTGGAACAGAGGGGTAAAGGTAAAACACTACTTTCCCCTCTTGATTTCTACACATTTCAGTAGTGGTTATTCTTAACATTTTTTGATGTATCCTTCCAGAATTTTTTTTGTGAATGTAAAAGTATATATATGTACATATATATATGCATATATATCTACACACACACCCAGGTGGCGCTAGTGGTAAAGAACCTACCTGCCAATGTAGGTTCACATCTAAGAGATGTGGTTTGATTCTGGGGTCAGAAAGATTCCCCTGGAGGAAGGCATGACAACCCACTCCAGTATTCTTGCCTGGAGAATCCCATGGACAGAGGAGGCTGGCGGGATAACAGTCCATAGGGTCGACAGAGTCGGACATGACTGAATCGATTTAGCATGCAAGCAAGCATGCATATTCATTCACTATGGATAATACTGTGTACATTATTCTCTGTTTATACAGTTAATGCATAATTGGACATCTTTGTATAACCATATATATAGGTATACTTAAAATTTTAAAAGGTATAAAATATTTTATTTTATGGGTATATTATTTAACCAGTAATATTCACTTTGAGTTTTGTTTTTATGGTTTCTCTATGAACATCTTTGAACATATATTTTTAAGCTTTTGTGCAATAGCTGTCTTAAGGTAAATTCCTAGAATTAGGATTGCTGAATCATAGAATATATGTATACAGCATTTTTATCTATATTGCCAAACCACCCTCCAAAACAATGTACCACTTATGCCTAATCAGCAGTGCAATGAAAATGTCAGTTTTTCCAACTGTTGCCAACATAGGGTATCATCAGATGTTCAATCTTTGCTAATCTGTTGTATAAAAAAACAGTACTTAATTATTTTAATTTTTATCTTGCAATTGTGATTATGGTTGGTCATTTTTTTGCTGTGTTTGTTGGTCCTTTCATTTATTTCCTAGTGATCTGTCTGGCCATTTATTTGCCCATTTTTCTTTTTTTTTTTAAATTAATTTATTAAAAAATTTTTTTCCCAATTATTTTTATTAGTTGGAGGCTAATTACTTTATAATACTGTAGTGGTTTTTGCCATACATTGACATGAATCAGCCATGGATTTACATGTGTTCCCTATCTTGAACTCCCCTCCCACCTCCCTCCCCATCCCATCCCTCTGGGTCTTCCCAGTGCACCAGCCCCAAGCACTTGTCTCATGCATCCAGCCTGGACTGGCGATCTGTTTCACACTTGATAATAAACATGTTTCAATGCTGTTCTCTCAAATCATCCCACCCTCGCCTTCTCCCATAGAGTCCAAAAGTCTGTTCTGTACATCTGTGTCTCTTTTTCTGTTTTGCATATAGGGTTATCATTACCATCTTTCTAAATTCCATATATATGTGTTAGTATACTGTATTGGTGTTTATCTTTCTGGCTTACTTCACTCTGTATAATGGGCTTCAGTTTCATCCATCTCATTAGAACTGATTCAAATATATTCTTTTTAATGGCTGAGTAATATTCCATGGTGTATATGTACCACAGCTTCCTTATCCATTCGTCTGCTGATGATTTGCCCATTTTTCTATTAGGTTGTTTGCCTTCTGATTTTTGGTTCAGAAGGGCTATTGATACATAAAGAATACAATTATCAATCTTGTCATAAATGAATACAACTATTTCCTCCAGTTAATAATTTACTTTTGGTTATATTTACCATATTTTTTATATGATATGGTAAATTTAAAATTTTTAGGCAGTAAAATTTATCACTCTTTTTTTCTTTTTTTAACTTAAAAAAACTGAAGTGTAGTTAAATTATCATGTAGTGTTAGCTTCAAGTGTATAGCAAAGTGATTCAGATATATATCAGTCAGTTCAGTCACTCAGTCATGTCTGACTCTTTGCGACCCCATGAACTGCAGCACGCCAGGCCTCCCTGTCCATCACCAACTCCCGGAGTTTACCCAAACTCATGCCCATTGAGTCAGTGATGCCATCCAACCATTTCGTCCTCTGTCGTCCCCTTCTCCTCCAGCCCTCAATCCTTCCCAGCATCGAGGTCTTTTCCAATGAGTCAACTCTTCGCATGAGGTGGCCAAAGTATTGGAGTTTCAGCTTCAGCATCAGTCCTTCCAATGAACACCCAGGACTGATCTTCTTTAGGATGGACTGATTGGATCTTCTTGCAGTCCAAGGGACTCTCAAGAGTCTTCTCCAACACCACAGTTCAAAAGCATCAATTCTTTGGCGCTCAGCTTTCTTCACAGTCCAATTCTCTCACACACACATACATATATATAGATATTCTTTTTAGGATTCTTTTCCATTATAGGTGATTACAAGACATTCAATATGTTACACAGTAAGTCCTTGTTTATCTATTTTCTGCATAGCAGTGTAGATATGTTACTCCCAAACTCCTAATTTACGACTCTTTTTTAATAGTTTTTGAAATTTGTTATGTGCTTATTTTATTGAAGACCTATTTAGTCATGGTTTTATCTAAAACTTTATGGCTTTAATATTTATATTTAAATCATTATCTATAAAATGGGGGTTGTATTAGAATCTGGATGCTTTTGAACTGTGGTGTTGGAGATGACTCTTGAGAGTCCTTTGGATTGCAAGGAGATCAAACCAGTCATTCCTAAAGGAAATCAACACTGAATATTCATTGGAAGGACTGATGCTAAAGCTGAAGCTCTAGTACTTTGGCCACCTGATGCGAAGAGCAGACTCATTGGAAAAGACCCTGATGCTGGGAAAGATTGAGGGCAGGAGGAGAAGAGGGCAGCAGAAGATGAGATGGTTAGATAGCACCACCGACTCAATGAGCATAAATTTGAGCAAACTTGGGGAGACAGCGGAGGACAGATGAGCCTGGTGTGCTGTAGTCCATGGGGTCTCAAAGAGTTGGACACGGCTTTGTGACTGAACAACAACAACAATTGGAATCTAGGTTATAAGATTGCAGGAGAATCGGTGGAACAGGGAGAGGAACATTTTTATCTGATACATTCTGGTTTATTTAAACGGGCTTCCCTGTGGCTCAGCTGGTAAAGAATCCTCCTGCAATGCGGGAGACCTGGGTTTGATCCCTGGGTTGGAAAGATCCCCTGAGAAGGGAAGGGTGACCCACGCCAGTATTCTGGCCTGGAGAATTCCATGGACTGTATAGGCCATGGGATCACAAAGAGTCGGACACGACTGAGTGACTTGCACTTTATTTAAACACTTTTAAAAGGAGAATGTATTAATTCTGTAAAATAAGTAGATAGAAAATATATTAGTAAATTTCCATATTACTATACATTAAATTTATAGTTGGCACAAAACTCTTACTAAATTATGCTCTCCTTTCTAATAAATTTTGAGTTCCTCTTTTGTTTTTTCTAAATTTCGAGTCATGTTATCTCCAAATAATGATAATTCATCCCTCTTATCTGTTGAGTGGTTAATACTATTTAGTAAACAGTAGTAAATAATAATTATGATAGGCATGATTTCATTTGATTTGTTGTTGTTTTTCAGTTGCTAAGTCAACTGCAGTACGCCAGGCTTCCCTGTCCTTCACTATCTCCTGGAGTTTGCTCAGACTCATGTCTGTTGAGTCAATGTTGCCATCCAACCATCTCATCCTCTGTCATCCCCTTCTACTCTTGCCCCTCAGTCTTTCCCAGCATCAGGGTCTTTTCCAATGAGTGGGCTTTTTGCATCAGGTCAAAGTATTGAAGCTTCAGCTTCAACATCAGTCCTTCCAAGGAGTATTCAAGACTAATTTCCTTTAGGATTAACTGGTTTGATCTCCTTGCTGTCCAAGGGACTCTCAAGGGTCTTCTCCAATATCACTGTTTGAAAGCATCAATTCTTCAGTCCTCAGTCTTTTTTATGATCCAACTCTCATATCCATACATGGCTACTGGAAAAACCATGGCTCTGACTATACAGACCTTTGTTGGGAGAGTGAGGTCTCTGCTTTTTAAATAAGCTATCTAGGTTTGTCATAGCATTTCTTTCAAGGAGCAAGTGTCTTTTAATTTCATGGCTGCAGTCACCATCTGAAGTGATTTTGGAACCTAATAAAATAAAGTCTGTCAGTACTTCTACTTTTCCCCATCTATTTGCCATGAAATGATGTTACCAGTTGCCATGATCTTAATTTTTTGAATGCTGAGTTTTAAGCCAAATTTTCACTCTCCTCTTTCACCTTCATTAAGAGCCTCTTTAGTTCCTCTTTGCTTTCTGCAATTGGGGTGCTGTCAGCAGCATCTTCATATCTGAAGTTATTGATATTTCTCCTGGCAGTCTAGATTCCAGCTTGTGATTCATCCAGCCTGGCATTTCTCATGATGTACTCTACATATAAGTTAAATAAGCAGGGTGACAATATATAGCTTTGATGCACTCCTTTCCCAATTTTGAACCAGTGTGTTGTTCCATGTCTGGTTCTAACTGTTGCTTCTTGACCTGCATACAGATTTCTCAGGTTTCACTTGATAGTAAAGCAGAATTCTGAATCTTGATTTGAAGCACACCTATATGCATACAATTTTTCCTGTAACAGTTTTTGAAAAGTTAATACATGACAATGGTACAGAAAAACAAAAGGGTAAATAGTGAAAAGTAATGCTTTTTTATACTTCTTTCCTTTATCCATGTAGTTTTCCTTTTGGAGGCAGCCATTGTTAGAGAGAGACAGATTTTTCATATTGCCTCAGAGTCTTGATAGACATCTATAAATACATATATAAATATGTATCTAAATATAGTAGAGTTTCTTTTTGGCCACCTCGTGTGGCTTGTGAGATCTTAGTTCCCCAACCAGGGATTATATCCAGGTTCATGGCAGTGAAAGCACTGAGTCTCAATCACTGGACCACCAGGGAATTCCCCATATGTTAGAGTTCTTATTCAAACAGATCTGTTCTTTTTGCTACATTGTGGTCTACAGAGACGATAAGGCATTTATTCAAATGTCAATTAAAAAGAAAGATATGATATGAGACTGTAGCCACACATGTGTGCCTTTTCCTTGGTCACATATATTCCAGCCTAATGTGTCCTGGTTTCTTGCTGTCCTTGCTATACAACAGTCACTTTGGGATTTACCTTCACCATCATTCTAGAGGTTTCCTTTGCCTTTTCAGAATGGGTTCTTCTGTTTCTATGCTTCATGTATTTCTTTTCTTTGTTAATTTTGGTAAAACACAATTCCTAAGACCATCCTGAAAAAGTTTATGAGAAAAAGTAAAATTTTTGAGTTCTGGCATCTAAAAATATTCTTTACTCCATGCTTCCATTTGATTGATAGTTCAACTGGGCATAGCGGTATGGGCTAAGATTATTTTCCTCAGAATTTTGGAGGTCTTACTCCAATGTCTTATGGTATCAGTGTTGTTAGAAATTCAAAGCCATTTTGATTTTTTATTCATTGTAGGTGATCTTTCAGAGAAGGCAGTGGCACCCCACTCCAGTACTCTTGCCTGGAGAATCCCATGGATGGAGGAGCCTGGTAGGCTGCAGTCCATGGAGTTGCTAAGAGTCAGACATGACTGAAGCGACTTAGCAGCAGCAGCAGCAGCAGGTGATCTTTATTTTTTTAAAATCTATGAATCTTTTAGAAATTTCTTTGTGTCCTCAATATTCAGATAATTTGCCACACTGTACGTTGGTGTCAATCTATTTTTCCCACTCTGTTGGGCATTTAATAAATTCATTTAATATGCAAATGTCCACCTCATTTGGGAAATTTTCTCTATTTTATTGTATTTTCATCTCACTTAATTTCTCTATTTATTTACCTTCTGAATGTTCTTTTTTAAAAATTATCCTGTTCATTCATTATGGATGCAAATCATTTATTTCTCTGGCGATAATAATGATAGATTTTTGAATATTAAAAAAATCTTGGTCTCTTTTTTCCAACTTATTATTTTTTTGTTTTCTTGGTTTTTATCTTCAAAGTTAGAAGTCAGATGTATTTCACAATAGTTGCCTGTCTACTCATGATTAAGAGTGAGGGATTAAAAAGGGTGGAGTTTATTGACACTGAGTTTTAGGGTAGTCAGGCCATTGTTGAGGAACTTGGGTGTCATCTTGGACTATTCAGGTTTGCCAGGGAAGAATCTTTTAATCTCCTGCCTGGAAGGTAGAGGGTTGGCTGCAAACCTCCTGGAAGCCATATTAAGACTAGGCTAGGGGACAGCAGTGTCAGTATTTTGCAGTCAATATACTTGGGTTAATTTAGTCTCCAGGTTGCAGAGTGCTAAAGAATCCACTTGCCAGTGCAGGAGACACAAGAGACTTGGGTTCAGTCCCTGGGTTGGAAGATCCCCTGGAGAAGGAAGTGGCAACCCACTCCCATATCTTTGCCTGGTAAATCCCATGGATAGAGGAACCTGGTGGGCTAAAGTCCATGGGGTTGCAAAGAGTCAGACACAACTGAGTATGTAGCATTTTAAGTATAGTTGCCCATTGATTGTTCAACTGTTCTCCCCAACTGAAAACCCTTTATTTTACCCTCTTCAGGGATTAAATCTCAAGACTTCTCTTAAGGATGGGACACTCACCTAGCAGCTTAGAATGGAAGAGGGAATTTAAGAATTTAATTGCTTTTCAAAGAAAGAATTTTCACTCAATTCTCCTTGCTGCTCCAACTTTCTCATCATTAACTTTCAATCCAGTTCCAAGAGGAATGGGCAATATTAGTTCTTGAGATTTTAAAGAACTAGCTGTGTTGTAACTAAAACTATTTCTCAGACAGTTTCTCCCTTGATGACAGCAATGAAGGTGATGGGGTGGCCAGGAAAATCACTCTGGGAAGGAGGTGGACTTTGCCTCCGTCCTTCCTAGGTGTCTCAGGGTATCAGTTTGTTCCAGTGGTTTGGTTATTCAGCTTCCCATACTTCCCACTAAGGGTTTGGCTATCTTTAGTCTGTTAAGTGAGATATCATTAATCTGTTTGGTTTCTAAATTCTAATTTATTTTTATCCTTTTTAAAATTTTCCTATTGTACCACTTTTTGTATCTCCTTAGAGTTGTTCATCTCTACCTACCTCCTGGACTTCATCCATTACTCAGCAGGAGCCCTTGTGGCGCCTGTCTCCTAACACTGCCATCTGTCTAAGCCTGCCCTGGGATGAAGACTGGTTTTGACACAATCACCATTGTCTCTGCTGATGTTGAGCCATAGTAGTTCTTATTCCTCCTGATTTGGAAGAGATATACTTCTGCACTGTAGGATCTCTCTCTGTCAGCTGCTGTTTCCCCAGTGCTGGGTAATGGAGCCTAGAAATGTGGGTGGGGGTGTGGGTGGGAGAGGGAACATTAATGCATTCATGCTCTTGTGGCTAACTTGGACCAAGGGAGAGACATAAGATGGGAGAGAGGAGCTCTTCCCAGGAACAATAGTGCCCTCAGGCTTCTCTGGATATGTCCTATGTGGTGATGCAATGGGTTGTGCTTTCCTTGTGAAGCTGTGGAGTTTGGCAATGCACCATCTTGTGTTTACTTGCCCATTCCCTGCCTCACTTACTCCTGTGACTTAAGAATTATATACCTCAGTAATGTGCTAGTAAGCTTTGCCTTGGGCTCTGTTTTCTAAAGATCACTGATTCAGACATCATATTGGTGGTTTATGTAAAGCACAAAGCAAGAACAAGAAACCTTTTCATGAAGGAACAAAATGAAGTATGCTAATTCTGCAATCTTAAAATTAAAGCTCTGAGATATATATATATATATTTGATTCACTTGAAGAGTTATTTTTAAAAAATATTTTTAAAGTTATTTTTTCAGTGAATTTTATTAAATATTGTTATGGCAGATTATAGGAGTAATTTTTTCTCTATTGAATTATCGAAATAGATTACTCAACACTCATCTATCTTTGTAGCCCTGGGATAAAGCTTCCTTGGTTGTAACATATAGCACTTTAGGATTTGTAACAATATTTTTAAATGGTACTATGCTAAATTTTTCTTTTTTATGAATATTATTTTGTGAAGGTTTAGTATTATTTTATGTTGCTTTTCTTTCAGTTTTTAATGAATCAAAAATATAATAAACATCTATGAATCCACTCTCAATATGAAATAAAGAATATTAAGAATAACTTACATCTTCCTATGAAGTTACAGTCTACTTGTTCCCATGCTTATTCTGCCTCTGGTAACAACCATATGAATTTTGATTTTATCATCCCTTCTGTGTGCATGGCAATGTGCCCACAGACATGCATATGGTTTTTCACACACACACATATGTATTTATTTTTAGTTGTTTTAGCTCTATAAAATGATTTATTTAGGAATTTGCTTTTCTTTAAGTATGATTTTTGCCATGATTCATCTATGTTCACTCAATATTCAACAAATATTTACTAGGGACCTAATAAAAGCTGGGAATCATTTAGGTAGAACAATAAAAAATTTACTGCCCTACATTCTAGTTTGGGGAATAGACAATAAAGAAGATAAATAAAGTAAAAAGAATATGACATAACGGTAAATGCTGAGGAGGAAAAATAAAGGAAGATACAAACTGTTGACAATGGAAAGGGAGGGTTGAATTTGTATCTGGGGAGATGGGGAGAGTTTTTGAAGAAGCTGACTTTGAGAAAATCCCTTGAAGCCATAAGGGAAGTAGCCACAGTGATGTCTAGCAGGAGAATTTCTGGAAACTGCAACAGCAAATGTAAGGGTGTTGAACTGGAAGTATGCTTGAGCCTCCTCCTGTCTGAGGAGCAGCAAGAATCCCAGAGTGGTTGGAGCAAAACAAAACAGCACAATAACTGTTTATTATTTTCTATAGTTATTTTTTTATAATTTGTTAATATGAGGATTGAAATAAGGTTCATATCTTGTAATTAGCTGATATGACCTTAAGTCTCTAAATAAATAGATCTCTTTTAATAAATAGGTTTCCTTCCATCTTTTTCCTGGAGATTTATTTTCTGAAAAAAAAATTCTTTGATCCAGAATATTATCTTACATTCTGAATTTTGGTGAGAGAGTGTTTAACAGGTTCCTGTGTTCTTCACATTTCCTGTGAATTGGCAGTTGGATAGAGAGGCTTTATTAGAATCAGAATCAACTTTATTGGCAAGAATACTTCATAGGTAGCTATATCTTTCATCCATTAGGAGATACATGTCTGATCATAACCCTTTATGAAGTTTGCTGCTTTGATGCTGAATATTTAGACCCATGAATTCAGCAGGGGTTATGAGATGGTGATTACTAATGTTTCCTTTTCTCTTCATTCATTAGCTAGAATTCTTCCTTAAAAAGAATCTTACTTTCATCAACTATTTCATTATCTAGTAGTATAATTCTTAGAGAAAAAGGAGGATAAATGCTTAGTTATTTTGCCTTATTTACCAGTTTCCAAAATTAGTGTGGACTTCCTAGAATTTTCCAAAAGTGACCAATAAAAATATAGCAGATCCTGTGGATTCTCTACCCAGACCTCTTCCCTGAGCTGGTGCACCCAGCTCTGGCTGCTGGGAGTTGTGCTAACTGGACACACCTTTTTTTCTGGATAATTGCCCTTCTGCCTGGCTTGAAAGATTAAACTTCTTCCACACCAGAAGCAGCCTTCAGACAATGGCTATGGGTGTTATAGATGGAATGGTTGTGTCCCCGTCAAATTCAAATGTTAAATCCTAAGGCCCAGTGTGACAGTATTTGGAAGCAGGTAGATCATGAGGGCAGAGTTCCTACAAATGTGATTAGTGACCTTTAAAGAAGACCCCAAGTGGCTCAGTTGCAAAGAACCTGCCTGCCAATGCAGGAGACACAGGAGATGCGGGTCGATCAAGATCCCTTGGAGGAGGAAATGGCTGCCTATTCAAGTATTCTTGTCTGGAGAATCCTCTGGATAGAGGAACCTGGTGGGCTACTGTCCATGGGGTCACAAAGAGTCTGACACAACTGAACAACTGAGCATGCACACACACATGCATGCAACTCAAAAATCCATTGGCAAAAGGTGGGTCTGGATTACTATGAGGAAGGTCCAATGCAAAGAAGAATACCTACCCACATCTTTCAAGAGCTATAGAGTTCAAATTGACATGGATAGCTGGGTACGACCTCCATCATGGGAACCCCCTACTCCCCCACCATAAAAAAGTGAAAACCAGAGTGCAGTTTCAAAGACATGGCCCATTGAGGAGATGACAGGCCAGTGAATCAGAAGACCACGGGTGGGTCAAAGCTGAAACCTCTCAGCAGTGTAATATTGGGAAGTGACCTCTTTTCGCTTCAGTTTCTTTATCTATAGCATGAAGTTAATGATTCCTGCCTGGCCCATCTTACAGAATTTTTGAAATATCAGATGACACAATTAAGGTGAAAGTGTAACTGGAAAGTGCAACCCAAATGGAAGTTGTTTTTATCACTGCCTCCCATTATGTTATCTGTCCTGGGTATACAACTGAAGACTTTCTTGTTCTATCTAGTTAATGTTATTTAATCTGACAGTTTTAGGAGTGGTCAAGAAATAGTTAAGTCAAATCTTACACTCCATTCTCAATTTTAAAGCACCAACAATCTAATGCACTTTTTAAAGAAAATTTTTATGTGGCTGTTGGCTGAATTCTTCTCCAGTGTTTAAACTGGTATAAGCTTTCTAACAAGCCCTTTTGGAAGTATGTACCAAAATTGAAAATGTGTGTGACATTTGGCTTTGGAATCTGTCTTCTAGGAAATTGTATGCCAAAAGATACTCATGTAAAGATGTTAATTGGAACATTATTTTAATAGCAAAAGAAAAGAAACTAAAAATTCTGCAATAAAAACAAACAGATTCTTATAAATTATATAAAATAGCTACAGTGAAATACTCTGCAGTGTTAAATATTAAAGATCTATATTTATTGACCTCAAAAAATGTTCCAAACATATTGCATGGAATTTACAAGTTATGAAGAGTGTGATCTCCTATATGTATTTAGAGAGAACTATCTAGAAAGATGTTTACTAAGAGGTTAGCTCTGGGAGTTAATATTTCAGATGTTGATTTTTTTTTTTGTATCTTTCTGTATGGTTTAATTTTTTCACAATGAGAATCATTCAAACAACATTTTCTTATTTATTTTTTAGGTTGTCTACATTTTATCCTTTACTTTTGACCACTTCAAAACTCCTTATCATTTAAAATGTTGTGTTCCTATTAGTTATTTTTGTTGCTTTATTGAAAAGTTTATTTGGGGAGATTTTACAAAAAGAAAACCTTCAGAATGTCTCCAGTTTCCAATATTTCATGCTATCTCATCCCTTCTTTATGAAAAACTGATTGTTGGTTAAATTCTTGTTCTCAAAACCTGAGGACCTCAGGTATAGGGTTTCAACACAGAATTTATTTACTTTGCAATTATTTGCAACTTCTATTATATAAGTTAAATACTAATAATTATAATTAGATGAAATATTTGGCATTTGTTTCAAAGTTGTACCTTGTTTCTAGAGGAAACTTTATTTTTGTGTATTTCATTTTATGTTATAACTTAATTTTAAAAATTTAACTGTAGTTAATTGATAATATTGTGTTTTAGGTGTACAGCTTCAGATTCATTTCCATTATAGGTTATTGCAAGATATTGAATATAATTCCCTGTACTATACACTAAATCCTTGTTGTTAATCTATTTTATATATAATGATGTGTATCTGTTAATTCCATACTCCTAATTTATCCCTTCCCTTCTCCTTTCCCTTATGGTAATCAGAAGCTTGTTTTCTATGTCTGTGAGTCTGTTTCTGTTTTATAAATAAGTTCATTTGTGTCATATTTTATTTTTTTTAATTTATTTTATTTTTTATTTTTTTCCCATTTATTTTTATTAGTTGGAAGCTAATTACTTTACAATATTGTAGTGGTTTTTGCCATACATTGACATGAATCAGCCATGGATTTACATGTATTCCCCATCCCAATTCCTCCTCCCACCTCCCTCCCCACCCCATCCCTCTAGGTCTTCCCAGTGCACCAGCCCCAAGCACTTGTCTCATGCATCCCACCTGGGCTGGTGATCAGTTTCACCCTTGATAGTATACATGTTTTGATGCTGTTCTCTCAAAACATCACACCCTTGCCTTCTCCCACAGAGTCCAAAAGTCTATTCTGTACATCTGTGTCTCTTTTTCTGTTTTGCATATACGGTTATTGTTACCATCTTTCTAAATTCCATATATATGCGTTAGTATACTGTATTGGTCTTTATCTTTCTGGCTTACTTCACTCTGTGTAATGGGCTCCAGTTTCATCCATCTCATTAGAAGTGATTCAAATGAATTCTTTTTAATGGCTGAGTAATATTCCATGGTGTATATGTACCACAGCTTCCTAATCCATTCATCTGCTGATGGACATCTAGGTTGCTTCCATGTCCTGGCTATTATTAACAGTGCTGAGATGAACACTGGGGTGCACGTGTCTCTTTCAGATCTGGTTTCCTCGGTGTGTATGCCCAGAAGTGGGATTGCTGAGTCATATGGCAGTTCTATTTCCAGTTTTTAAAGAAATCTCCACACTGTTCTCCATAGCGGCTGTACTAGTTTGCATTCCCACCAACAGTGTAAGAGGGTTCCCTTTTCTCCACACCCTTTCCAGCATTTATTGCTTATAGACCTTTGGATAGCAGCCATCCTGACTGGCGTGTAATGGTACCTCATTGTGATTTTGATTTGCATTTCTCTGATAATGACTAATGTTGAGCATCTTTTCATGTGTTTGTTAGCCATCTGTATGTCTTCTTTGGAGAAATGTCTGTTTAGTTCTTTGTCCCATTTTTTGATTGGGTCATTTATTTTTCTGGAATTGAGCTGCCGGAGTTGCTTGTATATTTTTGAGATTAATCCTTTGTCTGTTGCTTCATTTGCTATTATTTTCTTCCAATCTGAAGGCTGTCTTTTCACCTTGCTTATAGTTTCCTTTGTTGTACAAAAGCTTTTAAGTTTCATTAGGTCCCATTTGTTTATTTTTGCTTTTATTTCCAATATTCTGGGAGGTGGGTCATAGAGGATCCTGCTGTGATTTATGTCGGAGAGTGTTTTGCCTATGTTCTCCTCTAGGAGTTTTATAGTTTCTGGTCTTACATTTAGATCTTTAGTCCATTTTGAGTTTATTTTTGTGTATGGTGTTAGAAAGTGTTCTAGTTTCATTCTTCTACAAGTGGTTGACCAGTTTTCCCAGCACCACTTGTTAAAGAGGTTGTCTTTTTTCCATTGTATATCCTTGCCTCCTTTGTCGAATATAAGGTGTCCATAGGTTTGTGGATTTATCTCTGGGCTTTCTATTCTGTTCCATTGATCTATATTTCTGTCTTTGTGCCAGTACCATACTGTCTTGATGACTGTGGCTTTGTAGTATAGTCTGAAGTCAGGCACATTGATTCCTCCAGTTCCATTCTTCTTTCTCAATATTACTTTGGCTATTCGAGGTTTATTGTATTTCCATACAAATTGTGAAATTATTTGCTCTAGCTCTGTGAAGAATACCGTTGGTAGCTTGATAGGGATTGCATTGAATCTATAGAGTGCTTTGGGTAGTATAGTCATTTTGACAATATTGATTCTTCCAATCCATGAACACGGTATATTTCTCCATCTGTTTGTGTCCTCTTTGATTTCTTTCATCAGTGTTTTATAGTTTTCTATGTATAGGTCTTTTGTTTCTTTAGGTAGATATACTCCTAAGTATTTTATTCTTTTTGTTGCAATGGGGAATGGTATTGTTTCCGTAATTTCTCTTTCTGTTTTCTCATTGTTAGTGTATAGGAATGCAAGTGGTTTCTGTGTGTTAATTTTATATCCTGCAACTTTACTATATTCGTTGATTAGCTCTAGTAATTTTCTGGTAGAGTCTTTAGGGTTTTCTATGTAGAGGATCATGTCATCTGCAAACAGCGAGAGTTTCACTTCTTCTTTTCCTATCTGGATTCCTTTTACTTCTTTTTCTGCTCTGATTACTGTGGCCAAAACTTCCAAAACTATGTTGAATAGTAGTGGTGAGAGTGGGCACCCTTGTCTTGTTCCTGATTTTAGGGGAAATGCTTTCCATTTTTCAGTTGAGGGTAATGCTTGCTGTGGGTTTGTCATATATAGCTTTTATTATGTTGAGGTATGTTCCTTCTATTCCTGCTTTCTGGAGAGTTTTTATCATAAATGGATGTTGAATTTTCTCAAAGGCTTTTTCTGCATCTATTGAGATAATCATATGGTTTTTAACTTTCAATTGGTTAATGTGGTGTATTACATTGATTGATTTGTGGTTACTAAAGAACCCTTGCATTCCTGGGATAAAGCCCACTTGGTCATGATGTATGACTTTTTAATATGTTGTTGGATTCTGTTCGCTAGAATTTTGTTAAGGATTTTTGCATCTATGTTCATCAGTGATATTGGCTTGTAGTTTTCTTTGTGGCATCTTTGTCTGGTTTTGGAATTAGGGTGATGGTGGCCTCATAGAATGAGTTTGGAAGTTTACCTTCTTCTGCAATTTTCTGAAGAGCTTGAGTAAGATAGGTGTTAGCTCTTCTCTAAATTTTTGGTAGAATTCAGCTGTGAAGCCATCTGTTCCTGGGCTTTTGTTTGCTGGAAAATTTCTGATTACCGTTTCGATTTCCATGCTTGTGATGGGTCTGTTAAGATCTTCTATTTCTTCCTGGTTCAGTTTTGGAAAGTTATACTTTTCTAAGAATTTGTCCATTTCTTCCAAGTTGTACATTTTATTGGCATAGAGTTGCTGGTAGTATTCTCTTATGATCCTTTGTATTTCAGTGTTGTCTGTTGTGATCTCTCCATTTTCATTTCTAATTTTGTTGATTTGGTTCTTCTCCCTTTGTTTCTTAATGAGTCATGCTAACGGTTTGTCAATTTTGTTTATTTTTTCAAAAAACCAGGTTTTAGCTTTGTTGATTTTTGCTATGGTCTCTTTATGGTTTCTTTTGCATTTATTTCTGCCCTAATTTTTAAGATTTCTTTCCTTCTACTAACCCTGGGGTTCTTCGTTTCTTCCTTCTCTAGTTGCTTTAGGTGTAGAGTTAGGTTATTTCTTTGACTTTTTTCTTGGCTCTTGAGGTAAGCCTGTAATGCTATGAACCTTCCCCTTAGCACTGCTTTTACAGTCTCCCATAGGTTTTGGGTTGTTGTGTTTTCATTTTCATTCATTTCTATGCTTATTTTGATTTCTTTTTTGATTTCTTCTGTGATTTGTTCGTTATTCAGAAGCCTGTTATTTAGCCTCCATATGTTTGAATTTTTAATAATTTTTTTCCTGTAATTGAGATCGAATCTTACTGCACTGTGATCAGAAAAGATGACTGGAATGATTTCAAATTTTTTGAATTTACCAAGGCTAGATTTATGGCCCAGGATGTGATCTATTCTGGAGAAGGTTCTGTGTGCACTTGAGAAAAAGGTGAGATTGATTGTTTTGGGGTGAAATGTCCTATAGATATCAATTAGGTCTAGCTGGTCCATTGTGTCATTTAAAGTTTGTGTTTTCTTGTTCATTTTCTGTTTAGATGATCTATCCATAGGTGTGAGTGGGGTATTGAAGTCTCCCACTATTATTGTGTTATTGTTAATTTCCCCTTTCATACTCGTTAGCATTTGCCTTACATATTGCAGTGCTCCTATGTTGGGTGCATAAATATTTATAATTGTTATATCTTCTTCTTGGATTGATCCTTTGATCATTATGTAGTGTCCTTCTTTGTCTCTTTTCACAGCCTTTATTTTAAAGTCTATTTTATCTGATATGAGTATTGTGACTCCTGTTTTCTTTTGGTCTCCGTTTGCATGAAAATTTTTTTCCAGCCCATCACTTTCAGTCTGTATGTGTCCCTTGTTTTGAGGTGGGTCTCTTGTAGACAGCATATATAGGGATCTTGTTTTTGTACCCATTCAGCCAGTCTTTGTCTTTTTGTTGGGACATTGAACCCATTTACATTTAAGCTAATTATTGATAGGTATGGTTACGTTGCCATTTACTTTGTTGTTTTGGGTTCGCATTTATACAACCTTTCTGTGTTTCCTGTCTAGAGAAGATCCTTTAGCATTTGTTGAAGAGCTGGTTTGGTGGTGCTGAATTCTCTCAGCTTTTGCTTGTCTGTAAAGCTTTTGAATTCTCCTTCATATCTGAATGAGATCCTTGCTGGGTACAGTAATCTAGGTTGTAGGTATTCTCTTTCATTACTTGAAGTATGTCCTGCCATTCCCTTCTGGCCTGGAGGGTTTCTATTGATAGATCAGCTGTTATCCTTATGGGAATCCCTTTGTGTGTTATTTGTTGTTTCTCCCTTGCTTCTTTTAATATTTGTTCTTTGTGTTAGATCTTTGTTAATTTGATTAATATGTGTCTTGGGGTGTTTCACTTTGGGTTTATCCTGTTTGGGACTCTGGGTTTCTTGGACCTGTATAACTATTCCCTTCTCCCTTTAGGGAAGTTTTCAGCTATTATCTCTTTGAGTATTCTCCATGGCCTTGCTTTTTATCTTCTTCTTCTGGGACTCCTATGATTCGAATGTTGGGGCATTTCACATTGTCCCAGAGGTCCCTGAGGTTGTCCTCATTTCTTTTGAATCTTTTTTCTTTTTTCCTCTCTGCTTCATTTATTTCCACCATTTTATCTTCTACCTCACTTATCCTATCTTCTGTCTCTGTTATTCTACTGTTGGTTCCCTCCAGAGTGTTTTTTATCTCATTTATTGCATTATTCATTTTTAATTGACTCCTTTTTATTTCTTCTAGGTCCTTATTAAAGATTTCTTGCATCTTCTCAATCTTTGTCTCCAGGCTATTTATCTGTAAGTCCATTTTGTTTTCAAGATTTTGGATCATTTTTATTATCATTATTCTAAATTATTTTTTCAGGTAGATTCCCTATCTCCTCCTCTTTTGTTTGACTTGGTGGGCATTTTTCTTGTTCCTTTACCTGCTGGGTATTTCTCTGCCTTTTCATCTTGTTTAGATTGCTGTGTCTGGAGTGGCCTTTCTGTATTCTGGTGGTCTGTGATTCATTTTTATTGTGAAGGTTTCTCCCAGTGGGTGGGGTTGGACGATTGACTTGTCAAGGTTTCCTGGTTAGGGAAGCCTGCATCGGTATTCTGGTGCATGAAACTGGATTTCTTCTCTCTGGAGTGCAATGGAGTATCCAGTCTTGAGTTTTGAGAAGAAGAGGAGAGGGAGGAAGGAGATAGAGATGAGCAGCAGGAGAAAAGGGGGGACTCAAGAGGATAGAGACAGATCTATGCAGTACTCAGTTCCCTAAGTGTTCTCCAAAGCCCAGACACCCACAGAGGTTCACAGAATTGGATTGGGAAGAGAAGGGTGAGGGAGGAAATAGAGGTGATCTAAGGGAGAATACTGAGAGTCAAAAGTGGGAAAGAGTAATCAACACACTCCTGTGTCACAATGGGTACTGAATATTGGATTCTTAAATGTCCAAAATTGATATCAAATACTGAAAAACAAAGATTAAAAATATAGAGTAGAGGTAGACTGTTAAAAATACAGTATTAAAAACAAAAAACAAAAACACAAAAAGTTTTAGAAATATATATGAAGTTTGGTTTAAAAATAGGGCCTCTTTTTTTTTTTTTGCAAGGCTATAGTGAAATGAAAATGAAAATTAAGGAGTAATAGAGGAGTAATAGAGGACTTTAAAAGAAAATAAGAGAAAAAAATAAAAAAGGAAAAAAAATTTTTTAATTAAAAAAAATAGTAAAAATATATGAAAATGAAAATGAAAGTTAAGGAGTAATAGAGGAGTAATAGGGAATTTTAAAAGAAAATGAAAGAGGAAAAATAAAAAAAAGAAAAGAAAAAAAAATTTTTTAAACTAAACAAGCAAACAAACAAAAAAGTAAAAATATATCTAGGAATTTCTCTGGAGCTGCTGTGGGCAGTGTGGGTTTGGTTCAGTTTCAGATAGCTCCTCGTTCCAGCTTACACTTCTCGATATCTCTAGGCCCCTTTCGTTGTAGTCAGTGTTATCTACAGGGATTTTAATCTGTTACACTGGTCACTTCTGACGCGGTTCCCTTTGTTTATTTGGCTTCTGTTTGCCGGTCTCTTCAGTGTCTCATTTCCGCCCTGACACAGGCGGTGGAGGTGGTCTCTTGTTTAGCTTCGCTTGTTCAGTCGTGCTGCGGGGAGGGAGGGGCGCTGCATACAGTTATCGCTGGCCTGTGTGGGGAGCACTCGCAGTGTTCCGGCCACACTGGATTCGCCCCGCTCACGGGTGTGTGCTCGCCCCATCTACACTGCTCAGGCTCCCAGCTGCTCTATACGGAGCGGGCCCTGCATTGCATGCGGTTCCAGTTTTCGGGTACTCCACAAAAGCACCGACTTGGTTGGGCCTGCATTTTTTGCCTTCCCTGCCCGAGCTGCTCAGGCAGCCAGGAGCTTGCCGGGCGCACTCTCCCCGGTGCGGTACGCCTTCTCCCCTCCGCGGTCCCAGCCTCAGTTTCCGCGCTCCAGCTGGGTGCGCCTTGTGTCTGTTCTCGGGAGCTGGCCTCTAGCCACGACCCTCCCGGCGGATGTCAACCATCCAGAATCTCAGGAAGTCTTTGATTAGAAACTGGAGGCCTGTTTGCAGTTTGGTAGGGGTGCCGTCTCTGGGGCCAAGTTTGCCCCTTTCCTCTCCCCCCTGCCTCCTGCCTCCAGCGCGGGATGGGCCAGTCCACCGCTGGCTAGCTCTTCTCTGGGATCGCTCAGTTCTTCCTTTGTTCTGAGAACTGCCGGCAGTGTGTTCAGGCTGGTTAATTTTCTCTCTCTCTCTGTTGCTATCCCACAGTTTAAGTTGCTATCTCAGGTTAGCTCCCTCCGATTGCCCTCAGGGCTTTCAGGCCCGGTCCTTGCCCTAAGCAATGTGGCCTGCTCCTCTCCATTCCGACCCCACTTGCTGGTGGAGGATGCGGGCGTCTGGAGTACTTTTCTGCTGGTTGTTGCTTTTAGGCATGTAATCTGTGGGTTTTATTTATTTTTCTTCCCAGTTAGGTTGCGCTCCGAGATTCAAAAACTTCCCCAGGACCCGCCAGTGAGAGTGTTTCCTGGTGTTTGGAAACTTCCTCTATTACGACTCCCTTCTCAGGACGGGTCTCCGTCCCTAGCTCTTTTGTCTCTCTTTTTATCTTCTATATCTTGTCCTACCTCCTTTCAAAGACGATGGGCTGCTTTTCTGGGCGCCTGATGTCTTCTGCTAGAAGTCAGAAGTTGTTTTGTGAGGTTTTTCTCAGCATTCAAATGTTCTTTTGATGAATTTGTAGGGGAGAAAGTGGTCTCCCTGTCCTATTCCTCTGCCATCTTAGCCCCTCTGCCCTGTGTCATATTTTAGATACCACCTGAGTGATATCATATGACATTTGCTTTTCTCTGACTTACTTCACTTAGTGTGTTAATCTCTACATTCATCCACGCTGCTGCAAATGGCATCATCTCATTCTTTTTCATGGTTGAGTAATATTCCGCTGTATATATGCACCACATCTTCTTTATCCATTCCTCTGTTAATGGACATTTATGTTGCTTCCATGTCTTGATAACTGTGAATAGTGCTGCTATGAACATTGGGGTGAGTGTGTCTTTTGAAATTAGAGTAGAGGAAACTTCTTTTTAAAAGTAAGTTTTGATGCTATATTGAGATATAGTTGTGAATTCATTGTTTTTCCTCTAAGAGTTTTCTATGTAGCACTCAATGGTAAACATGAAGATAAAGAGTAGTAAAGAGGGATAGGTAGGCATTCCATGAGGCCTTAGAGATAGTCAGCCCAATTTTGCCAGTGTTTGCATCACAAATGGTGAATATGAAAGGTACAAAAATGTAATGAAAACTCAGAGTACTCTGTCAGGCATTTGACATGATTGTATTCAGCTTTTATAGCATTCTTGTGATTTATTGTCTGCATTTTTTAGATAAAATTCAATATCCAGTATCATACAACTGTAAATAGTGTGGCCTAGATGTTTCCAAAAATAAAATCTTTCATTTTTACTCAGAGGCCCTCCCAGATGCTAAGGCTGTAAAATTGAAAAATACTAAAAAAAAAAAAAAAAAAAAAGATTATTTGGTTATTGACTTCTCTTATAGCTCAGCTCATAAAGAATCCGCATGCAATGAGGGAGACCTGGATTTGATCCCTGAGTTGGGAAGATCCCCTGGAGAAGGGTATGGCTACCCACTCCAGTATTCTGGCCTGGGGAATTCCATAGACTGTACAGTCCATGGGGTCACAGATAGTCAGACACGACTGAATGATTTGACTTTCACTTTCATATGGCTATTACTGAACTCTTAAAAAAATGTTCTTTGTGTCTTGTTCACTGAATTTGCCTCCAGGGTTGGGGCTAAATTAAGTAGTACATCCTGATTTGGCTGTACTATCAAGTTAGGAATACATTTGAGTGTATTCATGAGCAAAAGTTACATATATATATACATATATATGTGTGTATATATATATATATATATATATATATATATGTATTTGTCTATATCTGGGTTTCCCAGGTGACTCAGTGGGAAAGAATCCGCCTGCCAATGCAGGAAACACAAGAGACATGGGTTCAATCCTTGTGTCGCGCAGATGCCCTGGAGGAGGAAATGGCAACTTGCTCCCATATTCTTGCCAGGAAAATTCCATGGACAGAGGAGCCTGGTGGGCTACAGTCCATGGGGTTGCAAAGAGTTGGACACAACTGAGCATACACGCACACACTTACATATGTGTACAGTTGACCCTTGAACAACAGGGTGTTAGAAGCATCAGTCCCCACTTCCTGTATTCAGCCAACCACAAAAAATCCACATATAAGTGGACTTGTGCAGTTCAAACTCATGTTGTCCTTGTTGTTTAAGGGTCAAGAGTGTATATATATACATATATATATATACACACACACACATATATATATATATAGTTTTTTTAATTTTAATTTTTTTTGAAGAGGGGAATGCTTCAAGAGATCACTCAAAGTTAAAGTGTTTTCATTTCTGCAGCCAGTGACTGCCACTTGTTCAGTCACTAAGTCATATCCAACTCTTTATGACCCCATGGACTGCAGCACGCCAGGCTTCTCTGTCCTTCACCATCTCCCAGAGTTTGCTCAAACTCATGTACATTGAGTCGATGATGCCATCCAACCATCTCATCCCCTGTTGCTCCCTTCTCCTTCTGCCTTCAATATTTCCTAGCATCAGGGTCTTTTCCAGTGAGTTTGCATCAGGTGACCAAAGTATTGGAGCTTGAGCTTCAGCATCAGTTCTTCCAATTAATATTCAGGATTGATTTCTTTTAGGATTGACTGGTTTGATCTCCTTGCTGTCCAAAGGACTCTCAGGAGTCTTTTCTAGCACCACAATTCAAAATCATCTGTTCTTTGGTGCTCAGCCTTCTTTATGGTCCAACTCTCATATCCGTACATGACTACTTAGAGTTTTGCAAATGTGTAGTTTCCCTTAAGGGCAAAGGAAAGGCCTTGAAAGAGCTGGGGATTTTCCCTTTCAACTGTCCACAAGCCCTTTTTCTTGGACCATGAAATTATGTTCTTCCTATGTAACCCCTATTTCCATAAATGTGCTCATTTGATTTTTTATGAAAACAAGTACATGCTTTCTTTTCTTCAAATTAGTGAACATGTTATTTCTCCTTTTCTCCTATGAGTTTTCTAGTGTTGGAACAACTGAAGCTGGTAACTTAAAAAAAATTCATACGTGCTGTGTCTTTTTTAAATAACATTTCTTCACTCTTAAATCAGTAAGACAATATTTTGTCTACAGTTCAGTTCAGTCACTCAGTCATGTCCGACTCTTTGCAACCCCATGGACTGCAGCACGCCAGGCCTCCCTGACGATCACCAACTCCTGGAGTTTATTCAAACTCATGTCCACTGAGTCTACAGTGGGGTATTAAAAAGTTGGCTCTTATATTATTAGTGAAATCCTGGTGTAATATTTTAATACTATTTCATCCATGCTGAAAAATTTTAACCAACCTGTTTACTGGAATGTAGAGTCTACTGTTCTATTTTAAAGGAAAAGAAAATTAGATCTCTTTACATTAGGTTATTACTCATAACTTAATGGGTAAGTTATGACAAGGAATGAAGTGATGTGAAATGAGAAGGGGACAATATCTGAGTCAACACTGAATGAGAGTTCCTAGTATTTTGTGCTATCAGCTAATTTCCTGATATTGTAAATTTTATAAGTTTTAGCCACATTTTGCAAGCGAAGATAGTTATGCACCGAGGCTTCTTAACAGACCTGTTGGTACTATTAGCCTAAGGGCAAATTTAGAAATTGAAAAATTTAAAAACTAGTTTAAAAGTTGGTAACAAAGTCAGAGTTATAGTCTTTCGACCCTAAATTTTGAATCTTTGCCATGAAAACATTAAAATGTTTCAAGTGTTCCAGAATCACAGGATTTCAAGTTAGAAGAAGTTTAAGAGATCACTCAGCTCAATGTCTTCATGCTGTAATAGAATTTAGGCTCAAAAAAGTTTGAGTGATTTTTCTAAGGCAGAGCAAAGTTATGGCTGAAATACATTTTTCCGTGAACACATTTCTCCAGATGGGTGTTCTGTCCTCTGGTCCACTGTCCCTGAGATATTCTGAATTAGTAGTAAAATGCATCAGATAAAATGAACAGTTGAGGTCAAAATCCATACATATTAGTGTGAAATATTTTCCCGCAGAGTTGTAATACCTTATTTCCAGTGGAAAAATTTCTTTTAAAAAATATCTTAAAATAAAATTAAAGCATGGTCTTCAGTTAATATGTCAGCATCTGTTCATGAGTTGTGACAAAGGAATCATATATAAGACCTCAACAACAGGGCAACTAGGCACAGAATCTAAGGAAATCCTCTGTACTGTCTGCAACTTTTCTGTAAATTAAGAGTTTATTTAAAATACATTTTATACTTTATTGAAGTCTTTATTTTTTTATTTAGGAGCTTTCTGAGGAAGCACTTTAGATGAGTGTGAAGATGACCAGTAATGGGAGGCTAAGTAGGCAAATATTGAAAGTGTTTATTTTTCTTTTCTCCTCTCAAAGTGTGCAGTCACATGAGGTCTAGGCAATAATGTCAGAAATGATTAAAAAATTTTACAGCAAGAGAGAGCCTTTAAAACCTACATCGAATAGGTTTTATGCTGTAAACACAGTTCACACTGTGTTAAAAAAACACTTTTATATGTATTCCCCATCCCGATCCCCCCTCCCACCTCCCTCTCCACCCGATCCCTCTGGGTCTTACCAGTGCAATAGGCCCGAGCACTTGTCTCATGCATCCAACCTGGGCTGGTGATCTGTTTCACCCTAGATAACATACATGTTTCGATGCTGTTCTCTTGAAACATCCCACCCTCGCCTTCTCCCACAGAGTCCAAAAGTCTGTTCTGTACATCTGTGTCTCTTTTTCTGTTTTGCATATAGGGTTATCGTTACCATCTTTCTAAATTCCATATATATGCGTTAGTATACTGTATTGGTCTTTATCTTTCTATTGTAAAGTAATTAGCCTCCAACTAATAAAAATAAATGGGAAAAAAAATAAAGATCAACTTAAAGTAAATGTTATTTGTATATACAAGTTAATACATTTATGAACAAAATAAAATCTGTAAATCAAACTTAAAGAAAAAGAAAGTCTACCTAAAAAAAAAAAAAAACACTTTTTTTAACTTTCTTTTCTTTAAAAATTGAAGTATAGTTGATTTGCAATGTTATATCATTTTCAGGCATACAATATAGTGAGTCAATATTTTTATAGATTATACTGCACTTAAAGCTGTTATAAAACATTGGCTATACTGCCTGTGCTATATAATATATCCTTTCAAATTATTTATTTTTTACATAGTAGTTTGTACCCCTTAATGCTGACCATTTTTAATCTTTTCATAGTGTATGTTAGTCACTCAGTTGTGTTTGACTCTTTGCAAGCCCATGGACTGTAGCCTGCCAGATTCTTCTCCGTGGAATTCTCCAGGCAAGAAAACTGGAGTGGGTAGCCATTCCCTTCTTCAGAGGATCTTCCCAACCCAGGGACTGAACCCAGGTCTTCCACATTGCATCACCGACTCAATGGACTTGAGTTTGAACAAACTCCTGGAGATACTGAAGGACAGGGAAGCCTGACATGCTGCAGTCCATGGGGTCACAAAGAGTCAGACACAACTTAGCAAATGAACAACAACTCTGACACTGCAAGCAGATTCTTTACCATTTGAGGCACGAGAGAAGCCCTGTTGACATTAAATTGACATTACTTTCTGATGGACAACATGATTTAATATTTGTGTGTGCATGCATGCTAAGTCACTTAAGTTGTGTCTGACTCTTTGTAACTCTATTACATGTAGCCCGTCAGGCTCCTCTGTCCATGTGATTCTCCAAGAATACTGGAGTGGTTTGCTGTGTAAATATTGTGAAATGATCACCACAATAAGTCTAGTTAACATGCTAACTATAGTCACCATTCCATCCCCAGGGCTTATTTATTTTATAACTAGAAATTTGTACATTTTGATCCTTTTCATGCATTTTGCCCACTCCCACCCCTTCCCCTGCCCCAAGGCCCCACTCACCCCTCTGGCAACCACCCATCTGTTTTCTGAATCTATGAGTTTGGGTTTTGCTAGTTTAGTTGGTTGGGTTTTTGTTTTCTTTCCTTTTGTTCTGATTCCATGTGTAAGGGAGATAATGCAGCATTTGTTTTTCTCTGTCTAATTTCACTTAGCATAATGCTCTCAAGGGCCATCCATGCAGTCACAAATGACAAGAGTTCTGTCTTTTTACGGCTAAATAAAATAATATCCCTTTGTGTGTGCTTATCTGTGTGTGTTTCACATTTTCTTTATCTACTCATCTGCTGATGACCACTTAGGTAGCTTCCATGCTTTGGCTATTGTAAATAATGCTATAACAAACATAGGGGTGCATCTAACTTTTTGATTTGGTGTTTTCATTTCTTATGGATAAATACTCAGAAGTGGGATTGTTGGATCATAAAGTAGTTCTAATTTTAATTTTTTTAGCAACTGCCATACCATTTTCCACTATGGCTGCACTAATTTGCATTGTCACTAACAGCGCACAGGCTTTGCTTTTTCTCCACATCCTCACCAACATTTGTTATTTGTAGACTTTTTGATGATAGCCATTCTAATGGATGTGAAGTGATAGCTCATTTTGGTTTTGATTTGCATTTGCCAGATGATTAGTGATGTTGACAAAATTTGCAGGTGCCCGTTGACCACCTGTATGTCTTCCTTGGAAAAATCCTGTTTGTATCCTCTGCCCATTTTTAAGTTGATTCATTTATTTTTGTTATTATGTTGTATGAGTTTTTAAAAATATATTTTGGATGTTAACCTCTTTAGATATATGATTTGAAAATATTTCTCTTAATGGGTTACCTTTTCATTCTGTTTATTTAATGTTATTTCCATCACCACGAAGAAGCTTTTTAGTTTGACGATGTCCCACTTTTTTATTTTTGCTTTTGCTTCCTTGGCTTTCGGTGTCAAATCCAAAAAAATGATCAAGAACTTTGTCAAGGAGATACTGCCTATGCTTCCTTCTAGTAGTTCTATGGTTTCAGGTCTTATGTTCAAGGCTTTTTATCCATTTGTAGTAAATTTTTGTTGTGTATGGTGTCAGATAGTGATCCAGTTTCATTCTTTTGCATTTATTATGTCTTATCTTTAAAGCATAGAAAGTGGGAATATTCAAAGACATGATTTCTCCTGTAACAGTTGTTTGCTTGCAGAGATTACATTGATGAAGATTATGGTAGTTGATTTATAGTTGATAAAATCTAAAATTTTATTTTTTCAATTTTCCTTCCTGTAAAATTTAGAAAGAGTCCTTCCTGTACTTTGAGACTTTCTGATGGCTCTGGTGATGCGAGGAAGTGGTTAGGATGACAGAGATAGTGCCCCCTCCCGGAGTTGCTGATGTCTGGGCTACGGATATTACCAGGAAGCATGATCCACTTACAAGATCAGTTGTCATGCTCTTCACATTTGTCTCCACCCTTGCTTCTTCTTTTACTCTATGTAAAACTTTAAAAACATGTTAAATCTTGGATTAACGGATATGTAGAATTCAAATACATCTCAAAGTAAGCATAGGTTCCTTCGTGTAGGGCTTTGCTTTTAATTGGTTCAGGTCCCTGACTGTGCCAAGTAGTAAAACTAGCCCCCCTGGGTATCTTCTTGGGTGATGTTTTCACTCCCATGACCGCAAAGCGAGCTATAGCATTACGCGGTGTTGTTTTTTCATGGGAAACCGTCTGTCAGCGTTGACTCCGAAGTCAGCAGTGAATTCCCCCTTCATGTTCTAGCAAAGGAAAATGTGAGCTGAGTGGGCTTGAATTTTCAGCCGCTTGCTCAGATGTCGTAACCATGATGACTCTTCATCCACACATGTTATGGCTTGAGAGACTGAAAACACAACCCAGCCATTGTCCACATTGTCAGCCAAGTGTGTGTATGTGTGGTGTTTGAAGGATTCATCATCTGCCTCTTGATACAGCCCTGGATCCAAACACTGCTTCCTAATTTCAGTTACCCGACTCTCAGAATTACTGGAATGGACCTTATTTTCAGACTAAAGCTTAAACTTAAATAAGAAATGATAAATAATTTACTTACCATATTTATTGTGGAAAAGGTAGGGTTTGTATCTAAAGGGACCAGAATCTGATCACAGAGCAATTTATTTAACCATTTAAAATATTTAAAAATATTTCTTGAGCAGTTGCCAAATGCTATATACTGTCATAAGCATTAAGTTAATGACTGAGCTTGGTCATTTAACATTGTAGTCACAGATAGGAATTTGTGCTGATACCTCCTATATGCTTCTCCACCTCCTTATCCTGGTCTGAGCCCTGGGATGCTGAATCCTATAGGGCTTTTTCATCCTCTGGCCTTCCATTTTGCTAGCCAATGAAATATACTGACTGGAGGTTGGGGAGATGCAAGAGGAGAGTGAGGGTGCTCAGTTGCTCAGTCATGTCTGAGTCTTTGTGACCCCATGGACTGTAGCCCACCAGGCTCCTCTGTCTGTGGAGTTTTCCAGGCAAGAACACTAGAGTGGGTCGCCATTTCCTACTCCAGAGGAGAGTGAGGCTGAATGTTTATTCCCTAGCCTCTTCCTTGGGAGGAACTGCAGCTCCTGCAAGTCATTCTCCCACATATAGTCTTACTTCTGTGGGTTCCTTGAGGCTTAGGGCTCAGGGGTAACAACAATCTCAAAGCACTGCACAGTCCCCCATGCTTTCCCTACACCTTGACTTATTGCCTTTGTAAAAAGTCTTCTTATTGGACTTTCTTCAAATTGCCCCTCTGATTCTTGCCAGACGCCTGCAAAAAGTCTGATGATAATGGTGATCATAATGAATGCTGATGTATTAATAATAACTAATTCTGAGCATAGACCATGTACTAGGCAATATATGACTTTCATATGTGTTATTTGACTATTCCCAAAACCCAAACACGATCGGTGCTATTCCCTTCACTTTGGTAAATAAAGACATTGAATTTTGGAAAGATTTGGCAATTACCCCAAGAGCATCCAGTGAGTGAAAGACAGACTCAAGTTCATGTTGTGAACTGTCTCTTTCATGCCCCTGTCTGTGTGCTGAAGCTTTTCCATCCTTGTCCCAGACCAAGAGCCAGAGCAGGGCTGTTGGCATTAGAAACTCTCTTACATTCCATTCCGGTGTGCTATGGAAGTAAGGACATAATACAGTTACTTTTGTTAAGTATCACGGTTTCTGGATTTTAAGCCCCGGGACAAGACTATAGAAGACACTGTAGGTCATTATGATAAATTCAATTACGTAACAAATCAGTAGATATAAAGGCTTGTCCTCTCATTAAATCTGCAATGTTAGAAGAAGAGATGACCTAATAATAACCACTTTGGTAAATAGCATGGGGATGTCCCTTTCTGTCTTTTGTGCTAGTGGGCATGGCCTCCAGGGACAATCTGTGGCCACAGCAAAGGACACTGTCCTCTCCCTCAATACAGAATCCTCCGGTGTCAGTTTTCTCATTTAATCTTTCTCAGTATCATTCTGTTTGGTTTCTATATAGATAGTATAGATGCTTATAGCATAGAAACAAATGGAACTCCTTGTGGAAATTCAAACACACTAAGAAAGAAAGTAAAGGTCACTTGTCACGTGTTGGTGAGGCTTTGGCTCTTACTAGAACATCCACAGAATTTAAAATGGTTCAGTATTTAGACTTGAAGTCATGTAACCACACGTACCTCTAATTTTTACCCTTATGAGTGCACATTCCAGTTGTTTTTCTCCTCTAATTTCTCTTGTCTCCTTCTCTTCATTTCCTGTTTTGTGCTTCAGCCTGGGGCTAAAACTTCCTGAGAATGGTCTTTATCGAATTTCAAGAGTCTAGGGGTGTGAGCTCAGAGACTTGACTTTCCACATCTTTCAAATAGTTCTCTCTGTGTTTGATGAGTCATCTTTAAGTCTCCACTGCAGGCACAGGGGAAATGGAAAACAAAAGAATAAAGAAATCAGAACCTTGACCTTAAAAATGGATTTCATCTTTGAAGGACTACAGGTGATGTTTATTGAAAATGAATGCTCTCTGGGTAGCCAGGGGAATCTGTCAGCTTTCTATATTTTCTTTTTTTAAATTTCTTTTGAAGATTTAATTGGCTGTACCGGGTCTTACTTGTGGTATGTGAGATCCTTTAGCTGTGGCATGTGGAATCTAGCTCTCTGACCTGGGATTAAACTCAGGCCCCCTGTATTGGGAGGATGGAGTCTTAACCTCTGGACCACTGGGGAAGTCCCTCTTGACTTGGTTAAAAGGCTGATACCTTCTATGAGGTTGATGCTAGTGGAAATTTCAAACAGTGGGTTTGGTAGGAGAGGGAGAAGTGTGTGGGAAGGTGGACCATTCACAGAAAAGGTGGGAAAGTATCTCTCTTCCTTTGCAGAGTCCACCTTCATCTTTCTTCTTTGAAAGATAATGATAGTCATCGACAGCCTTCTATCTCTGGTTAAGAGCCCCTTCTATAGGATCTTACTATCTCCCCACTTCTAGTCATTATGTTTCTCCATGTGTCTGATTGATAGCTCAGCTTTCCTTCCTTATATCTTAATGAAGAATGAATGAGAGAAAAATACTATAACGACTGGCTATTCTTGACTTCTTCGTACTCTTTTTTTTTTTTTTTTTCCTTTTTACTGTTTGCTACTTTTGAGTGTTACAGCTCCCAAGTTTATAAACCCATGTCACAGTAGGAGGCAATTATTAAATGATATCAACACTAGATCTTTGACTTTGCAATTAGTTATTTTCCATATTTGCTGGTGCTTTCCCCTTGCCTGCCTGTCTTCATGTACAGGAGGTTTGATTTCTAAGGTTCATATTGGAAGTTAATCCTTTGGTTTTTACCCTTGGCATTTTCAAAGGCAGGAAAGAATTTCTCACCTCTGAAGTTCTACTCTGCTGCAGGTAAAGAATTTAACAGCTCTGGGGGTGATAATTAGGGCCAGTAATAATCTGACTGACCTACTCTAGGCACTAAATTGTATGGTAGATCTCTCTTCCATGTTGTAAGATGATTTATTGACTCTCTACACATACAGTTTAAGAGATCTACACTACCTCAAAATAACTGATACGGTCGTTTAGCCAAGGGCATACAAGAGAATGCTGCCTATAGAGATTTATGAAGGTGAGTTTCAAAAATCATTTTGAAATAATTTAAAAATATTTTTCCTGGACTTCCCTGCTGATCCAGTGATTAAGAGTCCTCTTGCCAATGCAGGGGATGTGAATTCGATCCCTGGTCTGGGAAGATTCCACATGTTGTGGCTCAGTAGTTGGGGTGCACAGGTATAGTTGCCCTGCAACATGTGGAATTTCCAAACAAATCTCCTCAAAGATAGCTTCCTAAGAATTTGAAAAAGAATATCTCTCCCTCTATCTATATCTGAATCACTTTGTCATACACCAGAAATTAGCACAACATTGTAAATCAACGATGCTTCAATAAAAAAAGAATTTTTTATGTGTAAATTAAAGTATATAGATAAATAGATGGCAACTTGTAAAACTAACAAAACTTTTTATTTATGTGAATTATTTAATTAAATCAATCATTTACTCCTTTCATAGTGGAGAAATAAAATTCATAAAAATATTAATCATTTTTATGGTCAGAACACAAATCTTTGGAAGAATACCACAGTTGACATCATAAGATCTGTTTTAAAGTATGATCATAGTTTTTTTTTTTTTTGTAGTTGTTTACCCAAATTAAAAAAGAAAAAAAGATCCCTTCCTAAGGACTGAGGAGCAAATGAAAACTCTTTAGTCCTGACAGGGCCCATCTTTCCTCTGTTCAGAGATGCATACCTCACAACCCTGTCTCTAGCTTCTCATTCTCCTCTCTCCTGTGCTCCTGGCTTTCCCATTTTTCCTGGACTCCTGGAACGCTCTTTCCTCTTTCTGGCTACTTCTCCTCCAGCCTTCCAGTCTGGGTGGGTGCCACGCCCCTCAACACCTACCACTCTGTGGCGAGGGCCCCATAGCCTGTTGCTCCAGGGAACATCTGTCTTGCTTATGGTGGCCTCCAGCATTCAGCCCACAGCCTAGTCCACATCAGGGGCTCAGCACCTCTTTATTTCATGAAAGAACAAGGAGAGCAGTAAGAAGTAAACAAGGATGATATAGGCAGTGTGACACCCCCACAACGGTCCTCTTCCAGCTGATTTTCTCACAAGATCCTTGTCCTCTGACTCTGGGTCTTGTCTTAGTTGTCACACGCCAGCCCCTGAGGGCTTGTCTGATTCTGCTTCCTGGTTCTTCTTTCACTTCTACGTGAGAGGCACTATTTCACTTCTCTGGCATTCAGAAACAAATCTCCTAGATATTTCACTTTGTCTGTGATCAAAAGCTTCTTCTTTCTCAGGAGGTTTGGTTTTCCCTCTCGTGCTCCTGGGAGCTGCGACAGGAGGAGCAGGCTCCCTGCACTTGCTGCCCTTTCAGCTGGGCCTCAACATGAAGGCAGCCTAAAGGGACCAGACCCCAACCGCAACCTGAATCAGACCACCCCACTGACCTAAGACCCGAGAGCGAGGTAGATGTCTCGTATTAAGGCCACTGGGGTATTAGGGGCTGTTTGTTACCTGGCATTATTGCAGCAAAGGATGACTAATGTAACATCTGTAATATAAGGAGCAATGGGCTGCCTTTGATCCCAAAGTAACACATCCTTAGGAAATAAAAACTGTGAATTGCCTCACTCAGAGTCCATGCCAATCTCATTCTAGTATTGTAGAGGCTAGGGAATCTATCAATTACATTTTCCAGATTCTCTTGCAGTTAAGGTTTCAAATGCACTTTGGGTTCTATCAACCAGATGAAGTTGTGTGAAACCTGAATTTAGGTCTGAGTTCAGCAAGGTATCCATTTTTGTTGGTACAGATTGTGGTAGACCATATTAGAAACTTCCTGACTTGGTGACTCTTTGCATAGGAGATGGTGGTATTGCCTATTATGGCAGAGGTCTTGTGGTTCTGGGAGTTTTACCCAAATCCTCTGTCCAGGCTACTCCTCCAGCCCTTCCAATGGTTTTGTGACTTGCTTGATATTGTAGTATAAATTCCTTTCTACTTATATGAGTTAGAGCAGTTTCTGTTTCAGCTACCAAAATCTAACTAATAAAAATCATACAGTAGGAGTCTCAAAGTATAAACTCATAAAAACCATACAATAAGAATTTCAAATTAGAAGCTGGAGGCTGGGACTTCCTGGTGGTCCAGTGGTTAAGAATCTGCCTGCCAATGCAGGGGCCACAGGTTCAGTTCCTGCTTCAGAAGATCCCACAGCTGTGGAGCAACTAAGCCCGTGTACCATAACTACTGAAGCCTGTGTGCCCTAGAGCCTGCACACCGCAAGAGAAGCCACCACAATGAGAAGCCTGTACCCCACAATAAAGAGGAGCCCTGGCTTGCTGCAACTAGAGAAAGTCCGTGGGCAGCAATGAAGACCCAGTACAACCAAAAATAAAATAAATAAATTTAAAAAGGCTCTACAAAATAAATAAAAATCAGAGGCTAATCCATCACAGGCTCTTAATCGCCAATGGGAAAAAGTCCAAACTGAGCCTGATATATGAGTTCCTTCACAATTACACCTCAAACTACTTTTCCAAACTCTTTCTTGTTTCAACTGTCATAAACATCAATCATACTGAGCCCCTAGATGTTCCCAAACCACAACATACCTTTTCTCCTTTTCTGTGCTTTGGACATGCTGTTCTCTCTACCTTCAATAATTTTTTTGTTTTTTTTAAACACATTAGTTCATTTATTCAGCAAATGCTTTCTGACCATCTACAATGTGCCAGGCCCTATGTTAAGGAAAACCAATGTATAAGTAAACCAGGCCCCTATATGTAGGAGCTCATACTCCTGTAGAGGAGATTAACATATAGACAAACAACTATGACAAATCCTGCTAAGTGCTAGAGTGTGAGCTTTAAAAAGTTCTGAGACAGTGGAAGAAAAGAGGAACTTGTTTACTTGAAGACTTGGTGAACTCTTTCCAGAAAAGGTGATCTGAAGCTGAATGTCATCGTGTGAGTAGTGTGGAAAACTGACCCATCTCAGCACATTCTAGAAAATGATGAGGAGCAATACAGGCTTTTAGAGCAGGAGAATAAAACAAAATGAGGTTGGATTCCAGTGGCAAGTCCCTTTTAAAGCAATACTATAGATGCCAATCTACTTGAATACTATAGATTACAATTGAGAGTCTGTGGAGGTTTTTCTATAATGAAGTAATATGATTAAGTTATACTCTCAGGCTAAGTCTGGTCCATGCAACATGGACCAGAATGGAGGAGACGAGTGAGCAGGATACAATTTAGGAGGTGGTTGCAATACAATGAGACTTTGAACTAATTCAGTAGTGGTAGGGGCTAGAGAAAAAGGGGTCAGTCGTTAGAATTGTGATTCTGGGAGAGAATGGGAGGGCCTGATGAAGAGTTGGATCTGGGGAATAAGAGGAGAAAGGAGCTGGGATGCCTAAAGTTTTTGGCTTTGATTACTAGCTTCATGAGTATAAGGACTTGGTAGCACTCAATGCAGATGCATTATCAAAATGACTGCAATTGATTCCACTCATCAAGATGGAGAAGATGAAGAAAGGATCAAGGAGGATTGTGTGTGTGTGTGTGTGTGTGTGTGTGTGTGTGTGTGTGTGTGTTGGAATTGGGAAGGAGAAGTTGATGTTTTAAAGTGTTTCTGATAGGACGAGCTCTAGGAAGAGAACAGAACTAGAAATGTGTATTGTATTTGGGAGATGAGAGTTGATAAAGTTGCCCATAGATAGATAGTGTGTACAGTGGGAAGGAAAATAATCTGGGAATGAATGGGAATACCAAGAGACAGAAGGAGAGCAAAGTTCTCAAAGAATATCCACGGTATATTCTTGCCTTCTTTGTCATAGATTAGGTGTCCACAGGTGTGTGGGTTTATCTCTGGGCCTTCTATCCTGTACCATTGATCTATATTTCTGTTTTTGTGCCATTACCATACTGTTTTGATTACTGTAGCTTTATAGTATAGTTTCAACTTAAGTCTGAATTTGGCAATAGGGAGTTCATGATCTGAGCCACAGTCAGCTCCCAGTCTTGTTTTTGCTGATTGTATAGAGCTTCTCCATCTTTGGCTGTAGAGAATATAATCAATCTGATTTCGGTATTGACCATTTGATGATGTCCATGTGTGTAGTCATCTCTTGTGTTGTTGGAAGAGGGTGTTTGCTGTGGCCAGTGTGTTCTCTTGGCAAAACTCTATTAGCCTTTGCCCTACTTCATTCTGTACTCCAAGGCCAAATTTGCCTGTTACTCCAGGTGTTTCTTGACTTTCTACTTTTGCATTACAGTCTCCTATAAGGAAAAGGAAATCTTCATTGGGTGTTAGTTCTAGGAGGTCTTGTAGGTCTTCATAGAACCATTCAACTTCAGCTTCTTCAGCATTACTGGTCGGGGCATAGATTTGAATTACTGTGATATTGAATAACTTCCCTTGAAAATGAATAGAGATCATTCTGGTGTTTTTGAGATTGCATCCTAGTACTGCATTTCAGACTCTTTGGTTGATGATGATGGCTACTCCATTTCTTCTAAGGGATTTTTGCGCACAGTAGTAGATATAATGGTCATCTGAGTTAAATTCACCCATTCCAGTCCAGTTTAGTTCACTGATTCCTAAAATGTCAATGCTCACTCTTGCCATCTCCTGTTTGACCACTTCCAATTTGCCTTGATTCATGGACCTAACATTCCAGATTCCTATGCAATATTGCTCTTTACAGCATCTGACTTTGCTTCTATCACCAGTCACATTCACAACTGGGTGTTGTTTTTGCTTTGGCTCCATTCCTTCATTCTTTCTGGAGTTATTTCTTCACTGATTTCCAGTAGCATATTGGAACTCCCCAACCTGGGGAGTTCATCTTTCACTGTCCTATCTTTTTGCCTTTTCATACTGGTCATGGGCATGAACAAGTGGACATAGAACAACATCCTGGTTCCAAATAGGGAAAGAAGTATGTCAAGGCTGTATAGTGTCACCCTGCTTATTTAACTTATATGCAGAGTACATCATGAGAAATGCTGGACTGAACGAAGCACAAGCTGGAATCAAGATTGCCGGGAGAAATATCAATAACCTCAGATATGCAGATAACACCATCCTTATGGCAGAAAGTGAAGAAGAACTAAAGAGCCTCTTGATGAAAGTGAAAGAGGAGAGTGAAAAAGTTGCCTTAAAGCTCAACATTCAGAAAACTAAGATCATGGCATCTGGTCCCATCACTTCATGGCAAATAGATGGGGAAACAGTAGAAACAGTGACAGACTTTATTTTTTTTTGGCTCCAAAATCACTGCAGATGGTGACTGACTCCGTGAAATTAAAAGATGCTTGCTCCTTGGAATAAAAGTTACAACCAATCTAGATCGCATATTAAAAAGCAGAGACATTACTTTGCCAACAAAGGTCCATCTAGTCAAAGCTATGGTTTTTCCAGTAGACATGTGTGAATGTGAGAGTTGGACTATAAAGAAAGCTGAGTGCCAAAGTGTTGATGCTTTTGAACTGTGGTGTTGGAGAAGACTCTTGAGAGTCCCTTGGACTGCAAGGAGATCCAACCAGTCCATCCTAAAGGAAATCAGTCCTGAATATTCGTTGGAAGGACTGATGCTGAAGCTGAAACTCTAATACTTTGGCTACCTGATGCAAAGAACTGACTCATTTGAAAAGACCCTGATCCTGGGAAAGATTAAAGGTGGGAGGAGAAGGGGACAACAGAGGATGAGATGGTTGGATGGCATCACCAACTCAATGGACATGAGTTTGAATAAACTCTGGGAGTTGGTGATGGACAGGGAGGCCTGGTGTGCTGCAGTCCATGGCGTTGCAAAGAGCTGGACGTGACTGAGCGACTGAACTGATTGTAGAGTTTGAAGTCAGGGAGTCTGACTCCTCCTGCTCTGTTTTTTTTCCTCAAGATTACTTTGGCTATTCCGGGTCTTCTGTGTTTCCACATTTGTTTTTAAATTCACAAGGGGATATTTCTAGAATAATATGTCTTTAAAAAATTTTTTTGTTTTATTTTGATGTATAGTTGATATACAATGTTGTGTTAGTCTTAGGTGTACAGCAAAACGATTCAGTTATATACGTGTGTGTGTGTATATATATATATATATATATATATATATATATATATATATACATATATCTCTTATTTTTCAGATTCTTCTCCTATACAGGTTATTACAGAATATTGAATAAAGTTATCTGTGCTATACAGTAAGTCCTTGTTGATTATCTATTTTAGACATCCCAAACTCCTAATTCATCCCTCCTCCTGAAGCTTTTCCCTTTGGTAGCCATAAGTTTGTTTTCTATGTCTGTGAGTCTGTTTTGTTTTAGAAGTAAGTTCATTTGTATCACTTTTTTAAGATTCCACATATAAGTGATATGATATTTTTCTTTGATTTCAATTGGTATGATATTCTCTAGGTCAATCCATGTTGCTGTTTATAAGACATTTCTGAGAATTGATTGAATTAGTTTGTAGCATTTCACAGTAGTATTTTGGAGGCATTCAATTGTAGCTCCCAGTTATGAAAATAAATATTGATTTTTTTTAAAGTAGCAAATATTTTTTATCATAGGTATTATAATCTTAAAGATAATTATAACTTTAATCTTCAATTGGCTCAGTTGATAGAGAATCCACCTGGGATGTGGGAGACCTAGGTTCAATCCCTGTATTCGGAAGATCCTCTGGAGAAGGGTACAGCTACCCACTCCAGTATTCTGGCCTGGAGAATTCCATGGACTGTATAGTACATGGAGTGGTGAAAAGCTGGACACAACTGAGGAACCTTCACTTTCATGATATAGTAATTTTCAGAGCCTCCCACTTTTATTATAGTCTTAATGTTCTCACCGTCTGACTTTGCTGGAATGATTTTCCTATAACATCCATGTAAACTGTACTGTGGGAAGATCAGTGCCTTTCCAGAGGTTCCTGTGAATGCCCCAGGTAGCGAGTTGGGGGATGTGGTACCCAATCCCACCTCTAAGGGAATGTGGTACCCAATCCCACCTCTAATCCCTACTCCCTGTGAATATTCAACCTCTGCTTGTGGCTTTGCCTCTGTGGCGGCTTTCTTCTGTCCACACAGTTCTATCTCCAGCCCCTCCCTCTCATTTCCAAAGTACAGTGTAGGAGTGCTGCTGAGAACTGGGGAACACGGACAGGGATCACTGCAGAGCATTTGTGTGTTGACTTTTACTTGGGCCTCTTTGCCTCCATTTCAGTCAGGCACGCTTACTCTACCCAAATCATCTTCCCAACTCCTTTATTGGATTTGAGGTCCCCGGTCTTCATCCACTCTCCCTGAGGTGCCATCTGAAAATGTTAAATCCCTCTTACCATACAACAGGGAATTTAGCTATGGCCCTTTCACTCAGTTCTAGGCCAAACTTTGTGTATATCTTAAAAGGTCTGTTAACAAGCTCCTCTAAAGATAAATACATAGAGTTGATAGATATGGAAAAATTTTTGGCAGTATTCCTCTAAGGGAGGTCAAACCTAATTCATATGCAGGGTTACCCATAACCACTGTACCCACCCTCCTTGTTGCTGCCAAGAATTTCTCCAGGGGGGAGTCTTGGTTTATTTTTCTTTTATGTTAAAATGACACTGATGATATTATCATCATGGTATTATCAGTAATCTGAAAAATAGAAAAATCTTGTGAGAAGAATAACTGACTTCAAATTTTGAAATTAAAAATAGAAAATAATTTTCTTCCATCATATGAATAATTATTAATATAATTAATTAGAATTTAAAATGTTATTTAAAATAATAATGTGGGGTCTTGGTGACACAGATGGTAAAGGATCTGCCTGCAATGCAGGAGATCCGAGTTCGAACCCTGGGTTGGGAAGATCCCCTGGAGAAGGGAATGGAAACCCATTCCAGTATTCTTGCCTAAAGAATTTCATGGACAGAGGAGCCTGGCAGGCTACAGTCCATGGGGTGACAAAAAGTTGGACAAGACCAAGTGACTAACACTTTTATTTCACTTTTCCATCTTGAGTCTGCAAGTTTCTGCTAGAGGGCATGGTACTTCTGATACTTGGTAACAGTGCTTCTCAAATTTTTTGGTATTATATCCCTGTTTTTTATTAATAAATAAAAACATTGAAATAAGTTAAACTATAAACCATAAGCATGGAAATAGAAATGAAATGCACTATCTCATGGGACACTTACAATGGAGAGGAGAGAATATAAATATTAAAGCTTATTCTTTAGCCTTCAGGGGAGAAATCTAAGTCAGGGACATTAGAGAGAGTGTATTTGATCAACCATGTCCTTTGAGTGAAAAAGGTTTGGGTTCCAATATCAGATCCGTCTTCCTTTATAAAATAGGGATTATGCATCTGTGTCTCTTCTTCTGTTTTGCATATAGGGTTATCATTACCATCTTTTAAAATTCCATATATGTGCATTAGTATGTTGTATTGGTCTTTATCTTTCTGGATTTCTTCACTCTGTATAATGGGCTCCAGTTTCATCCATCTCATTAGAACTGATTCAAATGAATTCTTTTTAATGGCTGAGTAATATTCCAGCCCAGGTTGGATGCATGAGACAAGTGCTCAGGGCTGGTGCACTGGGAAGACCCAAAGGGATGGGATGGAGAGGGAGGCGGGAGGTGGGATCGGGGTGGGGAACACATGTAAATCCATGGCTGATTCATGTCAATGTATGGCAAAAACCACTACAATATTGTAGTTAGCCTCCAACTAATAAAAATAAATGGGGAAAAAAATAAAATAGGGATTATAATGCTTCCACCTAAGATTTATAGTGAATATTAAATATACTGGGAATGTGTCTGGTATGTGGTATGTGACGATAAATGCCATAAATGCCACTGTCTTCTGTTCTCACTCCCTCTCTTCTTCCATCTAAGATGGGGGTTGCAGCAGGACAAAACCATAAAATTCTGTAAATTAGAAATTCTTATAATTGGGATGAGCATATTTTTTTTTTTTACAAAAAACAGTATATATATATAAACAGAGAGGATAAACTAATTAAAATCTTTTCACCTGTAAGGAATGGAAGAAAACATAATGGAGGAAAGAGGAATGGAAACCAGGCTTCTTTGACTATCTTTGTTTATTTGACTTTGAAATATTTGTAAAAATATTTTATATAATTATAAAAGAAAATTAAGTTTAAAAGCAATCCCAGGACAGTGAAGAGTAAATGAAACAAAATTCATCTCACTGTGTATTCAGTTGTTGGCAGAAAATAACCTTACCAAGCCTGGTAACTGTATGGTACATCTTTAGTGGTATACGTCACAAGCACTCTGCTGTGCTAAGTCACTCAGTCATGTCGGACTCTTTGTGACCCCACGGACTGTACTCCACCAGGCTCCTCTGTCCATGGGATTCTCCAGGCAAGAATACTGGAGTGGGTTGCCATGCCCTCCTCCAGGGGATCCTCCCAACCCATGGATTGCAGGCGGCTTCTTTACTGAGCCATCAGGGAAGGCCAATCATAAGCACTGGGGAGAACAAAAACTTTTTTATAAAGAGTTTTCAGGAGTCACATGTTTACCTGAGACTGTTGTATGTGTGTTGTGAGACAAAGAAAATGCGTAATTATATGATGTTCTAAATAGAATTCTAGGATTCTCAGCTTGAGAGATATAAGACGGTATGTAAAAATACTCCCAACTTTAAATTAGAAATATCAGTTGAATTCCTGAGGAATTTTATCTTAAAATTTTTTCCCAGTTTTGTCCACCTAAAAGGTCCAGTATCGGGAGCTAACCCATTGGCAATGAACCTTCTTCATGTCCAGATAGTGGTTTCTAAATACCATTTCCCACTAAAAGGAATCTCAGACTCTTTGAAAAATGTCTGAATCCAAGTCTGGGGTAGGTAATGTATGAACCTAGACCATCTTGTCGTATGAGAAAGAAAGGAGTCATGGCATAAATTATATATTTCTACTTATATTTATTTGGCTTTTGTCCCCAGTTTCTGGCACAGATCTTTGCAATTTCCTGAGTGATTAGAGTGTGTTTTGTTTGTCATATTAACTCCTTTCAGTGAGATCTGAGTTTTGCTAATAAGGTGATTCTCGGCCCCTAAATAGAACTAGGATGGGGACTGGTTACAGAGGAATGAAGCACATGATTAGAGGGTTTGAACTTTCAGCTTCACTTTCTTCTAAACTCCAGGGAGAGAAAGGTGGCTGGAGATCAAGTTCATTCACCAACGCCTAATGACTTACTCAATCATGCTCAGTTAATGAAACTTAGATAGCAACTGAGAAAGAATGAGGCCCAGGAAGCTTCCAGGTTGGGAGGATGGCAAGCCCTGAGCAGGCATGGGCATGGAGATCCTGGGCCTCTCCCCTCTTGCCCTGTTCATATCTTTATCTGATTGTTCATTTGTGTCCTTAATGACATTAGGAAACAAACAGAAATTTGAATGCTCCAGCAGGTGTGGTTCTCTGGAAAGTAGACTCTAAGACAAAGTCTAGCCGCAGGGGATTGGTTGGGGAGTGCTCCTGGGATCAAAACCTGCAGAGAAGGGAAAGCTGCAGGGTTGGACAGAGGGAGAAGCTGGGCTCAGAAGTAGTTACAGCAAAGCCTCACTATAGGCGATGGCTCCTCAGAGCAGGAATGAGCTGGGGCAGGCGTGTGGGCCTTTAACCCTGCGTTGATCCAATCACGGGTGTTGGCAGCCCCAGGGAAATGTGTGCAACTTTGAGGGAAAAGGGTAAAAAGCCGAGTACTGTCAGCTGGCAGCACACCAAAGCAGCAGGAGGAATAAAGCCTTTGCTCCTGAAGGAGGAGCTAGGTAGCACATTACAGTGTCCACTACAGATACTGTCTGGAGGGTTTTTTTGTTTGTTTTTGGCTGAGCTGAGCAGCATGTGGGATCTTAGTTCTCTGACCAGGGATTAAACCTGTGGCCCCTGAAGTGGAAGTATGGATTCACCCCTGGACAGCCAGGGATGTTCCCTAGCTGGAGTTTTGATAAAATTAAAAAATGATTTTTGATCTTCTTTTAGGTGTGATTATTTTTATTATGATTATGTTTTTAAAATGAGTTCTTATCTTTTAGAAATGAAACTAAAATATTTCCTAATGAAACAATATCACAGGATTTACTCCAAAATAATACTGGGGAATGGGATGAGGGGTTGTGGGAGTATAAATGAACCATGAGATGATAATTGTTGAAACCGATGTTGGGTCTTTGGGCATCATTATATTCTTCTCTCCATTTTTGTGTATTTTGACTTTTTCCATAATTAAAAAAAGTAGAAAAAAATGTAATAAAATTAAAAAGTCATTTGTAAAACAAATAAGTCAGTTCATATGGCATAACAGATGATATTTCTGTGAACATAATGTTCATCTTAATACAATTCTTCCTTTATACATAAAATGTTCATAAGTAGATGGAGATCTCTACTATGTGTGGGCTTTTGTTTGTTTTTTATAAACCACAAACATTTAATTCTCACAGTTCTAGAGGCTGTAAATCCAAGATCAGGCTGCCAGCAGCCTTCTTCTGGGTTGCAGATTACTGACTTCTCACTCTTAACACACAGCAGAAAGGGTGAAGTCTCCCTCTGGGGTCTCCTGCATAAGGACGCTTATGCAGGCGAGGGCTTCACCTCCATGACTTAATCACCTCCAGAAGGCCCATATCTCCTAATGCCACTCCCCTTGGGGATTAGAATTTTAATATATAGGTTTGGGAGCTTTGGGTCTATTATGTTTTAATTTCACAGAGAAGATAGTAAGAAAAAATAATAGAAGGATGAATTTAGATTTGAATGAAGAAAAAGTGCCCTAAGAAATAAAAAGTTATTAAATATCAGATTACTGGGAAAGCATGGGCATCTTAAGAGCAGAACAGACTTGCATCTTTCTCAGAAGTGTCATATGACATCTGACTGAAAGCATCAGGGGCATTGCAGTCCTCTGACCATCTTTCATGCTGTAGAATGTAGCTGTATATTTTTTTCCCCTTTCAACACATGGTAATTATTTCTCCCCTTCAAAGGGAAAATTGGCCTTTATGTGTGTCATGAACACAAGATAATTTTTGTTCTTGGTAATGAAACATTTGTACATCTAGTTTAAGAACTCGTGATAAATAAAACTAGGTTAAAAATAACAAAGTGAATATTATTTTTTTAAATGAAAATTCTTTCATATAGCACATTTCCTGACTGGGCTGTTTCTAATTTCTGTTTTAGTTCCTGCATTCATTGTTAGAAGTGGGTCAGACTAGCTGCAGATAATGTTACCTTGAGCTCTGTTCTATAATTATGATTCAGCAGGAAGACGTGTGTGTGTGTGTGTGTGTGTGTGTGTGTGTGAGAGAGAGACTGAAAAGCATTTGGGGGAAAAAAGATTAAATTACACATATAACCTACATGACTATTTCAATGGCATGATAAGGTGGGTTTGTGGATACATGTGCATCATTAACAACCGGAAAATATACCATATTGCCCATGCTTCATGCCATTCCATGTGGGGGACTTGTCCTTACACTAAAAGGATAAAAGAACATCTGTTCCTTGGCAGCTTGGGCCTCCCTGGGGCCCAATTTGGCCCTCTGTTTGGACCAGATTCCCAGCAAAATGGGATGTGGGCCCTGCATCCTCTAATTAATCTTGCCGTATTTCTTGCTCTTTGCATGGCTACTCTTCTTCTAACCTTCACTTTGGACCCTTGTCTCAGATGTTTTGCCAAGATAAGTTGAGAGAAGCTATTGGTGGGCCAGGAGAAAATCCAAAGTTCTCCTGGGTTTTCTGAAACATTAAGGTTTTAGACAGTGCTAAGTAGAGTAAAAGCAGAATATTAATGCTCATGCTCTAGAAATCTCCACTGAATCCAGCATCACTAATGTTTCATTGCCATTATTACAAATACCTGGGTCATTCATTAATGGAGAGGCCTGTTCTCCTCATGGCCCAGATATGAAAGAGTCCGAATTCCCAAAAGCAGCTCCTCACCCAGACACTGGCTGAGAGGTTCTGAGTGAGCAGGCTCTGTCTGGTTCTTGCTGGTGATCATGCTGTTCCCATCCGTCTTTTTTTCTTTTTTTTTTTTTTTCCAATTTAGTTCTTTGCTCCTCTTTCTGCCATTTTGCTCTTTCACAATTCTTCCTGTACCCACTCTTTCATTAAGTGATTCTTTTCCCCGCATGCTTTACTCACCTACAAGGCTGCCCAGAGCTGAAGCATGAAGTCAGGGGATTTGTCTTGGGGTCCTTTTCTTTCTTTCTTTCTTTAATCCATACTCCTCCTCACTGTCACCAACACCTTCCTTACCCTACCTCCGATCACAGCTTCCTGGCAGGGGAGAAGCTACTGGACTCTTGGAAATATTGAGATATTAATAACAATACTGAGCACCCCTCTCCCCTACTGAGACTGGTATTTTATTAGTTGCTCCATCTTCACACTTCACTCTCCTTAATGCTTTCTCCTCATTTTTGCTTACAACATGGTGAAGTGAAATGAAGTGAAAGTTGCTCAGTTGTGTCTGACTTTTTGCCACCCCACGGACTCTATGGGCCATGAAACTCTCCAGGCCAGGATACTGGAGTGGGTAGCTGTTGCCTTCTCCAGGGGATCTTCCCAACCCAGGGATCGAACCCAGGGATGGAACCCAGGTCTCCTGCATTGCAGGTGGATTCTTTAACAGCTGATCCACGAGGGAAGCCCTACAACAAGCTAGTTGTTGCTTATACCTCCACCACTCCTAGAGTTCAGGGTAGCCCACCTCTCAACATGTGTTTCTTTGACCTTCATGGCATCCTAATATTTGTCAGCTTTTAAAATTAATTAATTAATTTCTGGTTGTGCTGGGTGTTCATTGCTGTTCCAGGGTTTTTCTAGCTGCAGTGAGCAGGGGCTACTCCTCATTGCGTGCACGGTCTTCTAGTTGCAGTGGTTTCTCTTGTTGTGGAGCACGGGCCGTAGGTGCGTGGGCTTCAGTAGTTGTGGGGAGTGGGCTTCAGTAGTTGTGGCAAACTGGCTTAGTTGCTCTGGGGCTTGTGGGATCTTCCTAGACCAGAAAATGAACATGTGTCCCCTGCATTGGCAGGCAGATTCTTAACCACAGGACCACGAGGGAAGCCTTATTTGTCAGCTTTTAAAAATGTGTGCCTGACTAAAAGGTGTATTTCTTTCCTTGCAACTTGTTTTCTGGTTGCTTAGAACTCCCATATCAATAGCACTAACAAAGTGGTAAGACTGCAGGAGAATTATCCACACTCAGGTACTCGACGACCACAGCAATGGAAGGAAGGCGACATCAGCTAGGGTCTTTGGTTATAAGAAAAAAGAGACCTTCTGGCTAACATAGGGGAAAGAAATTTATTGGAAGGATCTGGAGTAGTTCCAGGAAAAGCCAAACAAAAGAGTCACGAAAGGGTTAAGGACAGTCAGCTCTGGGGGTCCAGGTGGCAGGACCTAGGCCCAAGGCCTCTTGAGGCACTGCAGTCTGATAGCATGGGACCAGCCACTCCCCATCTTGGATTGCTCTCTGCTCAAGATGCAAATGCCAGAGAAAGAGGACGGTGGGCCAAGCTGGGTCACAGACCCTCCCTGTCACTGGTGAGAGGTCAGGGCGGGGGGGGGGGGGGGGGAGGGGGACGGGCGGGAAGGGGATGTTTAAGTTCCTGAAGAAAACCCAAGCTGTAGGTATTCAGAAGCAGCCTGGAGTTCGAGGCAAGACTATGGTGCCAAGTTCCAAAGAAGAGGATGCTAAGCGCACACTACCCACCATGGCCACCAGAGTTGAGAAATAAATAGATTCAAGTGGGAACAAGTAGATTCAATCTTTTTATTGAAGAATCATTATCTGTTTGTTAAGAGTAGCACCCCCGCCCCTCCGCTTTTTTAAATATGGAAAGCCAAGATACGTGGCAGAGTTCATAGTCAGGCTATCAAGAGGATTCATTAAGAATAGTAAACATTATGTATCCCTGTGAGTCAGTACGGGGCTTCTCCAGTGGCTCAGTCAGTAAAGAATCTGCCTGTAATGCAGGAGACCTGGGTTCGATCCCTGGGTTGGAAAGATCCCCTGGAGAAGGAAATGGCAACCCACTCTAGTATTCTTGCTTGGACAATCCCATGGACAGAGGAGCCTGGTGGATTACAGTCCATGGGGTTGCAAAGAGTCGGACATGATTTAGCAACTAAACCACCACCACCACCACGAAGCCCAAAGAGGGGGGCATTCTTATCAATCCCATTTTACGAAGGAGGAAACTGAGGCCCCGAGAAGTTAAGTAACTTACACAAGAGTACACAGCTGGTACCATTTGCAGCAGAGTAAGGATTCAAGTCCAGGCAGTGGGGGTCAGTCTGTGCTCTTATCCACCATTCTGTCTACCTCAGAATCTTTCAATAACTAA